>NW_027596323.1:0-396402 GCF_964194155.1 Cetorhinus maximus
TGGAAAGGAGTCAGAGAGTACAGGGACTCCTGTGGTGTTATGGAAAGGAGACAGAGAGTAAAGGCACTCCTGTGGTGATGTGGAAAGGAGTCAGAGAGTACAGATACTCCTGCAGTAATGTGGACAGGAGTCAGAGAGTACAGACACTCCTGTGGTGATATGGAATGGCGCCAGAGAGTACAGGCACTACTGTGGTGATGTGGAAAGGAGTCAGAGAGTACAGGCACTCCTGTGGTGATGTGGAAAGGAGTCAGAGTGTACAGACACACCTGTGTTGATATGGAAAGGAGTCAGAGAGTGCAGGCCCTCCTGTGGAGATGTGGAAAGGAGTCAGAGAGTACAGGCACTCCTGTGGTGTTATGGAAAGGAGACAGAGAGTAAAGGCACTCCTGTGGTGTTATAAAAAAGGAGTCAGAGAGTAGAGGCACTCCTGTGGTGATGTGGAAAGGAGTAAGAGAGTGCAGACACTCCTGTGGTCATGTGGAATGGAGTCAGAGAGTACAGGCACTCCTGTGGTGATGTGGAAATGAGTCAGAGAGTACAGACACTCCTGTGGTGATGTCAAAAGGAGTCAGAGAGTACAGGCACTCCTGTGGTGAAGTGGAAAGGAGTCAGAGAGTACAGACACTACTGTGGTGATCTGGAAAGTAGTCAGAGAGTACAGGAACTCTTGTGGTGTTATGGAAAGGACTCAGAGAGCACAGACACTCCTGTGGTGATGTGGAAAGGAGTCAGAGAGTACAGGAACTCCTGTGGTGTTATGGAAAGGACTCAGAGAGCACAGACAGTCCTGTGGTGATGTGGAAAGGAGTCATAGAGTACAGACACTCCTGTGGTGATGTGGAAACGAGTCAGAGTGTACAGGCACTCCTGTGATGATGTGAAAAGGAGTCAGAGAGTACAGACACTCCTGTGGTGATCTGGAAAGGAGTAAGAGAGTACAGATACACCTGCAGTAATGTGGACAGGGGTCAGACAGTACAGGAACTCCTGTGGTGATATGGAAAGGAGTCAGAGAGTACAGGCACTACTGTGGTGATATGGAAAGCAGTCAGAGAGTACAGGCACTCCAGTGGTGGTGTGGAAAGGAGTCAGAGAGTACAGACACTCCTGTGGTGATATGGAATGGAGTCAGAGAATACAGGCACTCCTGTGGAGATGTGGAAAGGAGTCAGAGAGTACAGGCACTCCGGTGGTGTTATGGAAAGGAGACAGAGAGTACAGGCACTCCTGTGGTGATGTGGAAAGGAGCCAGAGAGTACAGAGACGCCTGTGGTGATATGGAAAGGAGTCAGAGAGTACAGGCACTCCTGTGGTGTTGTGGAAAGGAGTCAGAGAGTACAGGCACTCCTGTGGTGATGTGGAAAGGTGTCACAGAATACACACATTTCTGTGGTGATGTGGAATGGATTCAGAGTGTACAGGCACTCCTGTGGTGATGTGGAAAGGAGTCAGAGGGTACAGGCACTCCTGTGGTGATGTGGAAAGGAGTCAGAGAGTACAGACACTCCAGTGGTGATGTGGAAAGGAGTCAGAGAGTACAGACATTCCTGTGGTGATATGGAAAGGAGTCAGAGAATACAGGCACTCCTGTGGTGATGTGGAAAGGAGTCAGAGAGTACAGGCACTCCGGTGGTGATGTGGAACGGAGTCAGAGAGTACAGACACTCCTGTGGTGATATGGAAAGGAGTCAGAGAGTACAGGCACTCCTGTGGTGTTATGGAAAGGAGTCAGAGAGTAAAGACACTCCTGTGGTGATGTGCAAAGGAGTCAGAGAGTACAGGCACTCCTGTGGTGTTGTGGAAAGCAGTCAGAGAGTACAGGCACTCCTGTGGTGATGTGGAAAGGAGTCAGAGAGTACAGACACTCCTGTGGTGATGTGAAAAGGAGTCAGAGAGTACAGGCACTCCTGTGGTGATGTGGAAAGAAGTCCGAGAGTACAGACACTCCTGTGGTCATCTGGAAAGGAGTCAGAGAGTACAGGCACTCCTGTGGTGATGTGGAAAGGAGTCAGAGAGTACAGGCACTCCTGTGGTGATGTGGAAAGGAGTCAGAGAGTGCAAACACTCCTGTGGTGATGTGGAGACGGGTCAGAGAGTACAGACACTCCTGCAGTAATGTGGAAAGGAGTCAGAGGGTACAGGCACTCCTGTGGTGTTATGGAAAGGAGTCAGAGAGTACAGGCACTCCTGTGGTGATATGGAAAGGAGTCAGAGATTACAGGCACTCCTGTGGTGTTATGGAAAGGAGTCAGAGAGTACAGGCAGTCCTGTGGTGATATGAAAAGGAGTCAGAGAGTACAGGCACTCTGTGGTGATGTGGAAAGGAGTCAGAGAGTACAGACAGTACTGTGGTGATGTGGAAAGGAGTCAGAGAGTACAGGCACTCCCGGGGCTCTGTGAAAAGGAGTCAGAGAGTACAGGCACTCCCGGAGCTCTGTGAAAAGGAGTCAGAGAGTACAGGCACTCCTGCAGTAATGTGGAAAGGAGTCAGAGAGCACAGACACTCCTGCAGTAATGTGAAAAGGAGTCAGAGAGTACAGACACTCCTGCAGTAATGTTGAAAGGAGTCAGAGAGTACAGGCAATCCTGTGGTGATATGGAAAGGAGTCAGAGAGTATAACACTCCTGCAGTAATGTTGAAAGAAGTCAGAGAGTACAGGCACTCCTGTGGTGTTATGGAAAGGAGTCAGAGAGTACAGGCAATCCTGTGGTGATATGGAAAGGAGTCAGAGATTACAGGCACTCCTGTGGTGTTATGGAAAGGAGTCAGAGAGTACAGGCAGTCCTGTGGTGATATGAAAAGGAGTCAGAGAGTACAGGCACTCCTGTGGTGATGTGGAAAGGAGTCAGACAGTACAGGCACTCCTGTGGTGATGTGGAAAAGAGTCAGAGAGTACAGGCACTCCTGTGGTGATGTGGAAAGGAGTCAGAGAGTACAGGAACTCCTGCGGTGATGTGGAATGGAGTCAGAGAGTACAGACACTCCTGTGGTGATATCGAAAGGAGTCTGAGAAAACAGGCACTCCTGTGGAGATGTGGAAAGGAGTCAGAGAGTACAGACACTCCTGTGATGATGTGGAAAGGAGTCAGAGAGTACAGGCACTTCTCTGGTGATATGGAAAGGAGTCAGAGAGTACAGGCACTCCTGTGGTGATGTGGAAAGGAGTCAGAGAGTACAAACACTCCTGTGGTGATGTGGAAATGAGTCAGAGAGAACAGACATTCCTGTGGTGATGTGGAAAGGAGTCAGAGAGTACAGACACTCCTGTGGTGATGTGAAAAGGAGTCAGAGAGTACAGGCACTCCTGTGGTGATGTGGAAAGAAGTCCGAGAGTACAGACACTCCTGTGGTCATCTGGAAAGGAGTCAGAGAGTACAGGCACTTTTGTGGTGATGTGGAAAGGAGTCAGAGAGTACAGGCACTCCTGTGGTGATGTGGAAAGGAGTCAGAGAGTGCAAACACTCCTGTGGTGATGTGGAGACGAGTCATAGAGTACAGACACTCCTGCAGTAATGTGGAAAGGAGTCAGAGGGTACAGGCACTCCTGTGGTGTTATGGAAAGGAGTCAGAGAGTACAGGCACTCCTGTGGTGATATGGAAAGGAGTCAGAGATTACAGGCACTCCTGTGGTGTTATGGAAAGGAGTCAGAGAGTACAGGCAGTCCTGTGGTGATATGAAAAGGAGTCAGAGAGTACAGGCGCTCCTGTGGTGATGTGGAAAGGAGTCAGAGAGTACAGACACTCCTGTGGTGATGTGAAAAGGAGTCAGAGAGTACAGGCACTCCTGTGGTGATGTGGAAAGAAGTCCGAGAGTACAGACACTCCTGTGGTCATCTGGAAAGGAGTCAGAGAGTACAGGCACTCCTGTGGTGATGTGGAAAGGAGTCAGAGAGTACAGGCACTCCTGTGGTGATGTGGAAAGGAGTCAGAGAGTGCAAACACTCCTGTGGTGATGTGGAGACGGGTCAGAGAGTACAGACACTCCTGCAGTAATGTGGAAAGGAGTCAGAGGGTACAGGCACTCCTGTGGTGTTATGGAAAGGAGTCAGAGAGTACAGGCACTCCTGTGGTGATATGGAAAGGAGTCAGAGATTACAGGCACTCCTGTGGTGTTATGGAAAGGAGTCAGAGAGTACAGGCAGTCCTGTGGTGATATGAAAAGGAGTCAGAGAGTACAGGCACTCTGTGGTGATGTGGAAAGGAGTCAGAGAGTACAGACAGTACTGTGGTGATGTGGAAAGGAGTCAGAGAGTACAGGCACTCCCGGGGCTCTGTGAAAAGGAGTCAGAGAGTACAGGCACTCCCGGAGCTCTGTGAAAAGGAGTCAGAGAGTACAGGCACTCCTGCAGTAATGTGGAAAGGAGTCAGAGAGCACAGACACTCCTGCAGTAATGTGAAAAGGAGTCAGAGAGTACAGACACTCCTGCAGTAATGTTGAAAGGAGTCAGAGAGTACAGGCAATCCTGTGGTGATATGGAAAGGAGTCAGAGAGTATAAACACTCCTGCAGTAATGTTGAAAGAAGTCAGAGAGTACAGGCACTCCTGTGGTGTTATGGAAAGGAGTCAGAGAGTACAGGCAATCCTGTGGTGATATGGAAAGGAGTCAGAGATTACAGGCACTCCTGTGGTGTTATGGAAAGGAGTCAGAGAGTACAGGCAGTCCTGTGGTGATATGAAAAGGAGTCAGAGAGTACAGGCACTCCTGTGGTGATGTGGAAAGGAGTCAGAGAGTACAGGCACTCCTGTGGTGATGTGGAAAAGAGTCAGAGAGTACAGGCACTCCTGTGGTGATGTGGAAAGGATTCAGAGCGTACAGGAACTCCTGCGGTGATGTGGAATGGAGTCAGAGAGTACAGACACTCCTGTGGTGATATCGAAAGGAGTCTGAGAAAACAGGCACTCCTGTGGAGATGTGGAAAGGAGTCAGAGAGTACAGGCACTCCTGTGGAGATGTGGAAAGGAGTCAGAGAGTACAGGCACTCCTGTGGTGATATGGAAAGGAGTCAGAGAGTACAGGCACTCCTGTGGTGATGTGGAAAGTAGTCAGAGAGTACAGACACTCCAGTGGTGATGTGGAAAGGAGTAAGAGAGTACAGATACTCCTGCAGTAATGTGGAAAGGAGTCAGAGAGTACAGGAGCTCCTGTGGTGATGTGGAAAGGAGTCAGAGAGTACAGACACTCCTGTGGAGATGAGGAAAGGAGTCAGAGAGTATAGGCACTCCTGTGGTGATGTGGAAAGGAGCCAGAGAGTACAGACACTCCTGTTGTGATATGGAAAGGAGTCAGAGAGTACAGGCACTCCGGTGGTGATGTGGAACGGAGTCAGAGGGTACAGTCACACCTGTGGTGATATGGAAAGGAGTCAGAGAGTAGAGGCACTCCTGTGGTGTTTTGGAAAAGAGTCAGTGAGTACAGACACTCCTGTGGTGATGTGCATAGGAGTCAGAGAGTACAGGAACTCCTGTGGTGATTTGGAAAGGACTCAGAGAGCACAGACACTCCTGTGGTGATGTGGAAAGGAGTCATAGAGTACAGACACTCCTGTGGTGATACGGAAAGGAGTCAGAGAGTACAGGCACTCCTGTGGTGTTATAAAAAAGGAGTCAGAGAGTAGAGGCACTCCTGTGGTGATGTGGAAAGGAGTAAGAGAGTGCAGACACTCCTGTGGTGATGTGGAATGGAGTCAGAGAGTACAGGCACTCCTGTGGTGATGTGGAAATGAGTCAGAGAGTACAGACACTCCTGTGGTGATGTCAAAAGGAGTCAGAGAGTACAGGCACTCCTGTGGTGAAGTGGAAAGGAGTCAGAGAGTACAGACACTACTGTGGTGATCTGGAAAGTAGTCAGAGAGTACAGGAACTCTTGTGGTGTTATGGAAAGGACTCAGAGAGCACAGACACTCCTGTGGTGATGTGGAAAGGAGTCAGAGAGTACAGGAACTCCTGTGGTGTTATGGAAAGGACTCAGAGAGCACAGACAGTCCTGTGGTGATGTGGAAAGGAGTCATAGAGTACAGACACTCCTGTGGTGATGTGGAAACGAGTCAGAGTGTACAGGCACTCCTGTGATGATGTGAAAAGGAGTCAGAGAGTACAGACACTCCTGTGGTGATCTGGAAAGGAGTAAGAGAGTACAGATACACCTGCAGTAATGTGGACAGGGGTCAGACAGTACAGGAACTCCTGTGGTGATATGGAAAGGAGTCAGAGAGTACAGGCACTACTGTGGTGATATGGAAAGCAGTCAGAGAGTACAGGCACTCCAGTGGTGGTGTGGAAAGGAGTCAGAGAGTACAGACACTCCTGTGGTGATATGGAATGGAGTCAGAGAATACAGGCACTCCTGTGGAGATGTGGAAAGGAGTCAGAGAGTACAGGCACTCCGGTGGTGTTATGGAAAGGAGACAGAGAGTACAGGCACTCCTGTGGTGATGTGGAAAGGAGCCAGAGAGTACAGAGACGCCTGTGGTGATATGGAAAGGAGTCAGAGAGTACAGGCACTCCTGTGGTGTTGTGGAAAGGAATCAGAGAGTACAGGCACTCCTGTGGTGATGTGGAAAGGTGTCACAGAATACACACATTTCTGTGGTGATGTGGAATGGATTCAGAGTGTACAGGCACTCCTGTGGTGATGTGGAAAGGAGTCAGAGGGTACAGGCACTCCTGTGGTGATGTCGAAAGGAGTCAGAGAGTACAGACACTCCAGTGGTGATGTGGAAAGGAGTCAGAGAGTACAGACATTCCTGTGGTGATATGGAAAGGAGTCAGAGAATACAGGCACTCCTGTGGTGATGTGGAAAGGAGTCAGAGAGTACAGGCACTCCGGTGGTGATGTGGAACGGAGTCAGAGAGTACAGACACTCCTGTGGTGATATGGAAAGGAGTCAGAGAGTACAGGCACTCCTGTGGTGTTATGGAAAGGAGTCAGAGAGTAAAGACACTCCTGTGGTGATGTGCAAAGGAGTCAGAGAGTACAGGCACTCCTGTGGTGTTGTGGAAAGCAGTCAGAGAGTACAGGCACTCCTGTGGTGATGTGGAAAGGAGTCAGAGAGTACACGCAGTCCTGTGATAATGTGGAAAGGATTCAGAGAGTACAGGCACTCCTGTAGTGTTATGGAAAGGAGTCAGATAGTCCAGACACTCCTGTGGTGATGTGGAAAGGAGACAGAGAGTACAGATACACTTGCAGTAATGTGGACAGGAGTCAGAGAGTACAGGCACTCCTGTGGTGATGTGGAAAGGAGTCAGAGAGTACAGATACTCTTGCAGTAATGTGGACAGGAGTAAGAGAGTACAGGCACTCCTATGGTGAGGTGGAAAGGAGTCAGAGAACACAGGCACTCCTGTGCTGATGTGGAAAGGAGTCAGAGATTACAGGCACTCCTGTGGTGATGTGGAAAGGAGTCAGAGAGTACAGACACTCCTGTGGTGATGTGAAAAGGAGTCAGAGAGTACAGGCACTCCTGTGGTGAAGTGGAAAGGAGTCAGAGAGTACAGACACTCCTGTGGTGATATGGAAAGGAGTCAGAGAGTACAGATACTCCTGTGCTCATGTGGAATGGAGTCAGATAGTACAGGCACTCCTGTGATGATGTGGAAAGGAGTCAGAGAGTGCAGATACTCCTGCAGTAATGTGGACAGGAGTCAGAGAGTACAGACACTCCTGTGGTGATATGGAATGGCGTCAGAGAGTACAGGCACTACTGTGGTGATGTGGAAAGGAGTCAGAGAGTACAGGCACTCCTGTGGTGATGTGGAAAGGAGTCAGAGTGTACAGCCACTCCTGTGTTGATATGGAAAGGAGTCAGAGAGTACAGGCACTCCTGTGGAGATGTGTAAAGGAGTCAGAGAGTACAGGCACTCCTGTGGTGTTATGGAAAGGAGACAGAGAGTAAAGGCACTCCTGTGGTGATGTGGAAAGGGGTCAGAGAGTACAGGCACTCCTGTGGTGATGTGGAATGGAGTCAGGGAATACAGGCAATCCTGTGGTGAAGTGGAAAGGAGTCAAGGAGTATAGGCACTAATGTGGTAATTTGGAAAGGAGTCAGAGGGTATAGACACTCCTGTGATGATATGGAAAGGAGTCAGAGAGTACGGGCACTCCTGTGGTGAAGTGGAAAGGAGTCAGAGAGTACAGACACTCCTGTGGTGATATGGAAAGGAGTCAGAGAGTACAGATACTCCTGTGCTCATGTGGAATGGAGTCAGAGAGTACAGGCACTCCTGTGATGATGTGGAAAGGAGTCAGAGAGTACAGATACTCCTGCAGTAATGTGGACAGGAGTCAGAGAGTACAGACACTCCTGTGGTGATATGGAATGGCGCCAGAGAGTACAGGCACTACTGTGGTGATGTGGAAAGGAGTCAGAGAGTACAGGCACTCCTGTGGTGATGTGGAAAGGAGTCAGAGTGTACAGACACACCTGTGTTGATATGGAAAGGAGTCAGAGAGTGCAGGCCCTCCTGTGGAGATGTGGAAAGGAGTCAGAGAGTACAGGCACTCCTGTGGTGTTATGGAAAGGAGACAGAGAGTAAAGGCACTCCTGTGGTGATGTGGAAAGGAGTCAGAGAGTACAGGCACTCCTGTGGTGATGTGGAATGGAGTCAGGGAATACAGGCAATCCTGTGGTGAAGTGGAAAGGATTCAAGGAGTACAGGCACTAATGTGGTGATTTGGAAAGGAGTCAGAGGGTACAGACACTCCTGTGGTGATATGGAAAGGAGTCAGAGAGTACAGGCACTCCTGTGGTGTTATGGAAAGGAGTCAGAGAGTAAAGACATTCCTGTGGTGATGTGCAAAGGAGTCAGAGAGTACATGCACTCCTGTGGCGTTATGGATAGGAGTCGGAAAGTACAGACACTCCTGTGGTGATGTGGAAAGGATTCATAGAGTACAGACACTCCTGTGGTGATATGGAAAGGAGTCAGAGAGTACAGGCACTCCTGTGGTGTTACGGAAAGGAGTCAGAGAGCACAGGCACTCCTGTGGTGATGTAGAAAGGAGTAAGAGAGTACAGACTCTCCTGTGGTGTTATGGAAAGGAGTAAGAGAGTACAGACACTCCTGTGGTGTTGTGGAAAGCAGTCAGAGAGTACAGGCACTCCTGTGATGATGTGGAAAGGAGTCAGAGAGTACAGACACTCCTGTGGTGATGTGGAAAGGAGTCAGAGAGTAGAGATACTTTTGCAGTAATGTTGACAGGAGTCAGAGAGTACAGGCACTCCTGTGGTGATATGGAAAGGAGTCAGAGAGCACAGACACACCTGTGGTGATATGGAATGGAGTCAGAGAGTACAGGCACTCCTGTGGAGATGTGGAATGGAGTCAGAGAGGACAGGCACTCCTGTGGTGTTATGGAAAGAAGACAGAGAGTACAGGCACTCCTGTGGTGATGTGGAAAGTTGTCACAGAATACAGACACTTCTGTGGTGATGTGGAATGGATTCAGAGAGTACAGGCACTCCTGTGGTGATGTGGAAAGGAGTCAGAGGGTACAGGCACTCCTGTGGTGATGTGGAAAGGAGTCAGAGAGTACAGACGCTCCAGTGGTGATGTGGAAAGGAGTCAGAGAGTACAGACATTCCTGTGGTGATATGGAAAGGAGTCAGAGAATACAGGCACTCCTGTGGTGATGTGGAAAGGAGTCAGAGAGTACAGGCACTCCGGTGGTGATGTGGAACGGAGTCAGAGAGTACAGACACTCCTGTGGTGATAAGGAAAGGAGTCAGAGAGTACAGGCACTCCTGTGGTGTTATGGAAAGGAGTCAGAGAGTAAAGACACTCCTGTGGTGATGTGCAAAGGAGTCAGAGAGTACAGGCACTCCTGTGGTGTTGTGGAAAGCAGTCAGAGAGTACAGGCACTCCTGTGTGATGTGGAAAGGAGTCAGAGAGTACAGGCAGTCCTGTGGTAATGTGGAAAGGAGTCAGAGAGTACAGGCACTCCTGTAGTGTTATGGAAAGGAGTCAGATAGTCCAGACACTCCTGTGGTGATGGGGAATGGAGACAGAGAGTACAGATACACTTGCAGTAATGTGGACAGGAGTCAGAGAGTACAGGCACTCCTGTGGTGATGTGGAAAGGAGTCAGAGAGTACAGATACTCTTGCAGTAATGTGGACAGGAGTAAGAGAGTACAGGCACTCCTATGGTGAGGTGGAAAGGAGTCAGAGAACACAGGCACTCCTGTGCTGATGTGGAAAGGAGTCAGAGATTACAGGCACTCCTGTGGTGATGTGGAATGGAGTCAGAGAGTACAGACACTCCTGTGGTGATGTGAAAAGGAGTCAGAGAGTACAGGCACTCCTGTGGTGAAGTGGAAAGGAGTCAGAGAGTACAGACACTCCTGTGGTGATATGGAAAGGAGTCAGAGAGTACAGATACTCCTGTGCTCATGTGGAATGGAGTCAGAGAGTACAGGCACTCCTGTGATGATGTGGAAAGGAGTCAGAGAGTGCAGATACTCCTGCAGTAATGTGGACAGGAGTCAGAGAGTACAGACACTCCTGTGGTGATATGGAATGGCGTCAGAGAGTACAGGCACTACTGTGGTGATGTGGAAAGGAGTCAGAGAGTACAGGCACTCCTGTGGTGATGTGGAAAGGAGTCAGAGTGTACAGCCACTCCTGTGTTGATATGGAAAGGAGTCAGAGAGTACAGGCACTCCTGTGGAGATATGGAAAGGAGTCAGAGAGTACAGGCACTCCTGTGGTGTTATGGAAAGGAGACAGAGAGTAAAGGCACTCCTGTGGTGATGTGGAAAGGGGTCAGAGAGTACAGGCACTCCTGTGGTGATGTGGAATGGAGTCAGGGAATACAGGCAATCCTGTGGTGAAGTGGAAAGGAGTCAAGGAGTATAGGCACTAATGTGGTAATTTGGAAAGGAGCCAGAGGGTACAGACACTCCTGTGATGATATGGAAAGGAGTCAGAGAGTACGGGCACTCCTGTGGTGAAGTGGAAAGGAGTCAGAGAGTACAGACACTCCTGTGGTGATATGGAAAGGAGTCAGAGAGTACAGATACTCCTGTGCTCATGTGGAATGGAGTCAGAGAGTACAGGCACTCCTGTGATGATGTGGAAAGGAGTCAGAGAGTACAGATACTCCTGCAGTAATGTGGACAGGAGTCAGAGAGTACAGACACTCCTGTGGTGATATGGAATGGCGCCAGAGAGTACAGGCACTACTGTGGTGATGTGGAAAGGAGTCAGAGAGTACAGGCACTCCTGTGGTGATGTGGAAAGGAGTCAGAGTGTACAGACACACCTGTGTTGATATGGAAAGGAGTCAGAGAGTACAGGCCCTCCTGTGGAGATGTGGAAAGGAGTCAGAGAGTACAGGCACTCCTGTGGTGTTATGGAAAGGAGACAGAGAGTAAAGGCACTCCTGTGGTGATGTGGAAAGGAGTCAGGGAATACAGGCAATCCTGTGGTGAAGTGGAAAGGATTCAAGGAGTACAGGCACTAATGTGGTGATTTGGAAAGGAGTCAGAGGGTACAGACACTCCTGTGGTGATATGGAAAGGAGTCAGAGAGTACAGGCACTACTGTGATGTTATGGAAAGGAGTCAGAGAGTAAAGACATTCCTGTGGTGATGTGCAAAGGAGTCAGAGAGTACATGCACTCCTGTGGTGTTATGGATAGGTGTCAGAGAGTACAGACACTCCTGTGGTGATGTGGAAAGGATTCATAGAGTACAGACACTCCTGTGGTGATATGGAAAGGAGTCAGAGAGTACAGGCACTCCTGTGGTGTTACGGAAAGGAGTCAGAGAGCACAGGCACTCCTGTGGTGATGTAGAAAGGAGTAAGAGAGTACAGACTCTCCTGTGGTGTTATGGAAAGGAGTAAGAGAGTACAGACACTCCTGTGGTGTTGTGGAAAGCAGTCAGAGAGTACAGGCACTCCTGTGATGATGTGGAAAGGAGTCAGAGAGTACAGACACTCCTGTGGTGATGTGGAAAGGAGTCAGAGAGTAGAGATATTTTGCAGTATTGTTGACAGGAGTCAGAGAGTACAGGCACTCCTGTGGTGATATGGAAAGGAGTCAGAGAGCACAGACACACCTGTGGTGATATGGAATGGAGTCAGAGAGTACAGGCACTCCTGTGGAGATGTGGAATGGAGTCAGAGAGTACAGGCACTCCTGTGGTGTTATGGAAAGAAGACAGAGAGTACAGGCACTCCTGTGGTGATGTGGAAAGGTGTCACAGAATACAGACACTTCTGTGGTGATGTGGAATGGATTCAGAGAGTACAGGCACTCCTGTGGTGATGTGGAAAGGAGTCAGAGGGTACCGGCACTCCTGTGGTGATGTGGAAAGGAGTCAGAGAGTACAGACACTCCAGTGGTGATGTGGAAAGGAGTCAGAGAGTACAGACATTCCTATGGTGATATGGAAAGGAGTCAGAGAATACAGGCACTCCTGTGGTGATGTGGAAAGGAGTCAGAGAGCACAGGCACTCCGGTGGTGATGTGGAACGGAGTCAGAGAGCACAGACACTCCTGTGGTGATATGGAAAGGAGTCAGAGAGTACAGGCACTCCTGTGGTGTTATGGAAAGGAGTCAGAGAGTAAAGACACTCCTGTGGTGATGTGGAAAGGAGTCAGAGAGTACAGGCACTCCTGTGATGTTGTGGAAAGCAGTCAGAGAGTACAGGCACTCCTGTGGTGATGTGGAAAGGAGTCAGAGAGTACAGGCAGTCCTGTGATAATGTGGAAAGGAGTCAGAGAGTACAGGCACTCCTGTAGTGTTACGGAAAGGAGTCAGATAGTCCAGACACTCCTGTGGTGATGTGGAAAGGAGACAGAGAGTACAGATACACTTGCAGTAATGTGGACAGGAGTCAGAGAGTACAGGCACTCCTGTGGTGATGTGGAAAGGAGTCAGAGAGTACAGATACTCTTGCAGTAATGTGGACAGGAGTAAGAGAGTACAGGCACTCCTATGGTGAGGTGGAAAGGAGTCAGAGAACACAGGCACTCCTGTGCTGATGTGGAAAGGAGTCAGAGATTACAGGCACTCCTGTGGTGATGTGGAAAGGAGTCAGAGAGTACAGAAACTCCTGTGGTGATGTGAAAAGGAGTCAGAGAGTACAGGCACTCCTGTGGTGAAGTGGAAAGGAGTCAGAGAGTACAGACACTCCTGTGGTGATATGGAAAGGAGTCAGAGAGTACAGATACTCCTGTGCTCATGTGGAATGGAGTCAGAGAGTACAGGCACTCCTGTGATGATGTGGAAAGGAGTCAGAGAGTACAGATACTCCTGCAGTAATGTGGACAGGAGTCAGAGAGTACAGACACTCCTGTGGTGATATGGAATGGCGTCAGAGAGTACAGGCACTACTGTAGTGATGTGGAAAGGAGTCAGAGAGTACAGGCACTCCTGTGGTGATGTGGAAAGGAGTCAGAGTGTACAGACACTCCTGTGTTGATATGGAAAGGAGTCAGAGAGTACAGGCACTCCTGTGGAGATGTGGAAAGGAGTCAGAGAGTACAGGCACTCCTGTGGTGTTATGGAAAGGAGACAGAGAGTACAGGCACTCCTGTGGTGATGTGGAAAGGGGTCAGAGAGTACAGGCACTCCTGTGGTGATGTGGAATGGAGTCAGGGAATACAGGCAATCCTGTGGTGAAGTGGAAAGGAGTCAAGGAGTACAGGCACTAATGTGGTAATTTGGAAAGGAGTCAGAGGGCACAGACACTCCTGTGGTGATATGGAAAGGAGTCAGAGAGTACGGGCGCTCCTGTGGTGAAGTGGAAAGGAGTCAGAGAGTACAGACACTCCTGTGGTGATATGGAAAGGAGTCAGAGAGTACAGATACTCCTGTGCTCATGTGGAATGGAGTCAGAGAGTACAGGCACTCCTGTGATGATGTGGAAAGGAGTCAGAGAGTACAGATACTCCTGCAGTAATGTGGACAGGAGTCAGAGAGTACAGACACTCCTGTGGTGATATGGAATGGCGTCAGAGAGTACAGGCACTACTGTGGTGATGTGGAAAGGAGTCAGAGAGTACAGGCACTCCTGTGGTGATGTGGAAAGGGGTCAGAGTGTACAAACACACCTGTGTTGATATGGAAAGGAGTCAGAGAGTACAGGCCCTCCTGTGGAGATGTGTAAAGGAGTCAGAGAGTACAGGCACTCCTGTGGAGATATGGAAAGGAGTCAGATAGTACAGGCACTCCTGTGGTGATGTGGAAAGGAGTCAGAGAGTACAGACACATCCGTGGTGATGTGGAAAGGAGTCAGAGAGTAGAGACACTCCTGTGGTGATGTGGAAAGGAGTCAGAGAGTACAGACACTCCTGTGATGATAGGGAAAGGAGTCGGAGTGTACAGGCACTTCTGTGGTGTTACGGAAAGGTGTCAGAGAGTACAGGCACTCCTGTGGTGATGTAGAAAAGAGTAAGAGAGTGCAGGCTCTCCTATGGTGCTATGGAAAGGAGTCAGCGAGTACAGGCACTCCTGTGGTAATGTGGAAAGGAGTATGAGAGTACAGACACTCCTGTGGTGATGTGGAAAGGAGTCAGAGAGTACAGGCACTCCTGTGGTGATGTGGAAAGCAGTCAGAGAATACAGGCACTCCTGTGGTGCTTTGGAAAGGAGTCAGAGAGTACAGGCACTCCTGTGGTGAAGTGGAAAGCAGTCAGAGTGTTCAGGCACCCCTGTGGTGATGTGGAAAGGAGTCAGAGAGTGCAGGCACTCCTGTGGTGCTGTCGAAAGGAGTCAGAGAGTACAGACACACCTGTGGTGTTGTGAAAAGGAGTCAGAGTGTACAGGCACTTCTGTGGTGCTGTGGATAGGCTTCAGAGAGTACAGTCACTCCTGTGGTGATATGGAAAGGAGTCAGAGAGTACAGATACTCCTGTGGTCATGTGGAAAGGAGTCAGAGAGTACAGGCACTCCTGTGATGATGTGGAAAGGAGTCAGAGAGCCCAGGCACTCCTGTGGTGATGTAGAAAGGAGTAAGAGAGTACAGACTCTCCTGTGGTGTTATGGAAAGGAGTAAGAGAGTACAGACACTCCTGTGGTGTTGCGGAAAGCAGTCAGAGATTACAGGCACTCCTGTGGTGATGTGGAAAGGAGTCAGAGAGTACAGGCACTCCTGTGATGTTGTGGAAAGGAGACAGAGTGTACAGACACTCCTGTGGTGTTGTGGAAAGGAGTCAGAGAGTACAGGCACTCCTGTGGTGATGTGGAAAGGAGTCAGAGAGTCCAGACACTCCTGTGGTGATGTGGAAAGGATTCAGAGAGTACAGATACTCTTGCAGTAATGTGGACAGGAGTCAGAGAGTACAGGCACTCCTGTGGTGATATGGAAAGGAGTCAGAGAGTACAGGCACTACTGTGGTTATGTGGAAAGGAGTCAGAGAGTACAGACACACCTGTGGTGACATGGAAAGGAGTCAGAGAGTACAGGCACACCTGTGGAGATGTGGAAAGGTGTCAGAGAGTACAGGCACTCCTGTGGTGTTATGGAATGAAGACAGAGAGTACAGGCACTCCTGTGGTGATGTGGAAAGGAGCCAGAGAGTACAGACACTCCTGTGGTGATATGGAAAGGATTCAGAGAGTACAGGCACTCCTGTGGTGTTACGGAAAGGAGTCAGAGTGTACAGGCACTCCTGTGGTGATGCAGAAAGGAGTCAGAGAGTACTGACTCTCCGGTGGTGTTATGGAAAGGAGTCAGAGAGTACAGGCACTCCTGTGGTGATGTGGAAAGGATGAAGAGAGTACAGACTGTCCTATGGTGTTGTGTAAAGCAGTCAGAGAGTACAGGCACTCCTGTGGAGATGTGGAAAGGAGTCAGAGAGTACAGGCACTCCTGTGATGATGTGGAAAGGAGTCAGGGAGTACAGACACTCCTGTGGTGATGTGGAAAGGAGTCAGAGAGCACAGATACTCTTGCAGTAATGTGGACAGGGGTCAGAGAGTACAGGCACTCCTTTGGTGAGGTGGAAAGGAGTCAGAGAGTACAGGCACTCCTGAGGTGCTGTGGAAAGTAGTCAGAGAGTACAGGCACTCCTGTGGAGATGTGGAATGGAGTCAGAGAGTACAGGCACTCCTGTGATGTTCTGGAAAGAAGACAGAGGGTATAGGCACTCCAGTGGTGATGTGGAAAGGAGCCAGAGAGTACAGACACTCCTGTGGTGATATGGAAAGGAGTCAGAGAGTACAGGCGCTCCTGTTGTGTTGTGGAAAGGAGTCAGAGAGTACAGGCACTCCCGTGGTGATTTGGAAAGGAGTCAGAGAGTACAGACACTTCTGTGGTGATGGGGAAAGGAGTTAGAGATTACAGGCACTCCTGTGGTGATGTGGAAAGGTGTCAGAGGGTACAGTCACTCCTGTGGTGATGTGGAAAGGAGTCAGAGAGTACAGACACTCCTGTGGTGATCTGGAAAGGAGTCAGAGAGTACAGACATTCCTGCGGTGATATGGAAAGGAGTCAGAGAATACAGGCACTCCTGTGGTGATGTGGAAAGGAGTCAGAGAGTACGGACATTCCTGCAGTAATATGGAAAGGTGTAAGAGAGTACAGAGACTCCTGTGGTATTGTGGAAAGGAGTCAGAGAGTACAGGCACTCCTGTGGTGATGTGGAAAGGAGTCAGAGAGTACAGACACTCTTGTGGTGATATGGAAAGGAGTCAGAGAGTACAGACACTCCTGTGGTTATATGGAAAGGAATCAGAGAGTACAGGCACTCCTGTGGTGATATGGAAAGGAGTCAGAGAGTACAGACACTTCTGTGGTGATGTGTAAAGGAGTTAGAGATTACAGGCACTCCTGTGGTGATGTGGAAAGGAGTCAGAGGGTACAGTCAATCCTGTGGTGATGTGGAAAGGAGTCAGAGAACACAGACACTCCTGTGGTGATCTGGAAATGAGTCAGAGAGTACAGACATTCCTGCGGTGATATGGAAAGTAGTCAGAGAATACAGGCACTCCTGTGGTGATGTGGAAAGGAGTCAGAGAGTACGGACACTCCTGCAGTAATATGGAAAGGAGTAAGAGAGTACAGAGACTCCTGTGGTGATGTGGAAAGGAGTCAGAGATTACAGACACTCCTGTGGTGATGTGGAAAGGTGTCAGAGAGTACAGGCACACCTGTGTTGATGTGGAAAGGAGTGAGAGAGTACAGACACTCCTGTGGTGATATGGAAATAAGTCAGAGAGTACAGGCACTCCTGTGGAGATATGGAAAGGAGTCAGATAGTACAGGCACTCCTGTGGTGATGTGGAAAGGAGTCAGAGAGTACAGACACATCCGTGGTGATGTGGAAAGGAGTCAGAGAGTAGAGACACTCCTGTGGTGATGTGGAAAGGAGTCAGAGAGTACAGACACTCCTGTGATGATAGGGAAGGGAGTCGGAGTGTACAGGCACTTCTGTGGTGTTACGGAAAGGTGTCAGAGAGTACAGGCACTCCTGTGGTGATGTAGAAAAGAGTAAGAGAGTGCAGGCTCTCCTATGGTGCTATGGAAAGGAGTCAGCGAGTACAGGCACTCCTGTGGTAATGTGGAAAGGAGTATGAGAGTACAGACACTCCTGTGGTGATGTGGAAAGGAGTCAGAGAGTACAGGCACTCCTGTGGTGATGTGGAAAGCAGTCAGAGAATACAGGCACTCCTGTGGTGCTTTGGAAAGGAGTCAGAGAGTACAGGCACTCCTGTGGTGAAGTGGAAAGCAGTCAGAGTGTTCAGGCACCCCTGTGGTGATGTGGAAAGGAGTCAGAGAGTGCAGGCACTCCTGTGGTGCTGTCGAAAGGAGTCAGAGAGTACAGACACACCTGTGGTGTTGTGAAAAGGAGTCAGAGTGTACAGGCACTCCTGTGGTGCTGTGGAAAGTCTTCAGAGAGTACAGTCACTCCTGTGGTGATATGGAAAGGAGTCAGAGAGTACAGATACTCCTGTGGTCATGTGGAAAGGAGTCAGAGAGTACAGGCACTCCTGTGATGATGTGGAAAGGAGTCAGAGAGCCCAGGCACTCCTGTGGTGATGTAGAAAGGAGTAAGAGAGTACAGACTCTCCTGTGGTGTTATGGAAAGGAGTAAGAGAGTACAGACACTCCTGTGGTGTTGTGGAAAGCAGTCAGAGATTACAGGCACTCCTGTGGTGATGTGGAAAGGAGTCTGAGAGTACAGGCACTCCTGTGATGTTGTGGAAAGGAGACAGAGTGTACAGACACTCCTGTGGTGTTGTGGAAAGGAGTCAGAGAGTACAGGCACTCCTGTGCTGATGTGGAAAGGAGTCAGAGATTACAGGCACTCCTGTGGTGATGTGGAAAGGAGTCAGAGAGTACAGAAACTCCTGTGGTGATGTGAAAAGGAGTCAGAGTGCAGGCAGTCCTGTGGTGAAGTGGAAAGGAGTCAGAGAGTACAGACACTCCTGTGGTGATATGGAAAGGAGTCAGAGAGTACAGATACTCCTGTGCTCATGTGGAATGGAGTCAGAGAGTACAGGCACTCCTGTGATGATGTGGAAAGGAGTCAGAGAGTACAGATACTCCTGCAGTAATGTGGACAGGAGGCAGAGAGTACAGACACTCCTGTGGTGATATGGAATGGCGTCAGAGAGTACAGGCACTACAGTGGTGATGTGGAAAGGAGTCAGAGAGTACAGGCACTCCTGTGGTGATGTGGAAAGGAGTCAGAGTGTACAGACACTCCTGTGTTGATATGGAAAGGAGTCAGAGAGTACAGGCACTCCTGTGGAGATGTGGAAAGGAGTCAGAGAGTACAGGCACTCCTGTGGTATTATGGAAAGGAGACAGAGAGTACAGGCACTCCTGTGGTGATGTGGAAAGGGGTCAGAGAGTACAGGCACTCCTGTGGTGATGTGGAATGGAGTCAGGGAATACAGGCAATCCTGTGGTGAAGTGGAAAGGAGTCAAGGAGTACAGGCACTAATGTGGTAATTTGGAAAGGAGTCAGAGGGCACAGACACTCCTGTGGTGATATGGAAAGGAGTCAGAGAGTACGGGCGCTCCTGTGGTGAAGTGGAAAGGAGTCAGAGAGTACAGACACTCCTGTGGTGATATGGAAAGGAGTCAGAGAGTACAGATACTCCTGTGCTCATGTGGAATGGAGTCAGAGAGTACAGGCACTCCTGTGATGATGTGGAAAGGAGTCAGAGAGTACAGATACTCCTGCAGTAATGTGGACAGGAGTCAGAGAGTACAGACACTCCTGTGGTGATATGGAATGGCGTCAGAGAGTACAGGCACTACTGTGGTGATGTGGAAAGGAGTCAGAGAGTACAGGCACTCCTGTGGTGATGTGGAAAGGGGTCAGAGTGTACAGACACACCTGTGTTGATATGGAAAGGAGTCAGAGAGTACAGGCCCTCCTGTGGAGATGTGTAAAGGAGTCAGAGAGTACAGGCACTCCTGTGATGATGTGGAAAGGAGTCAGAGAGCCCAGGCACTCCTGTGGTGATGTAGAAAGGAGTAAGAGAGTACAGACTCTCCTGTGGTGTTATGGAAATGAGTAAGAGAGTACAGACACTCCTGTGGTGTTGCGGAAAGCAGTCAGAGATTACAGGCACTCCTGTGGTGATGTGGAAAGGAGTCTGAGAGTACAGGCACTCCTGTGATGTTGTGGAAAGGAGACAGAGTGTACAGACACTCCTGTGGTGTTGTGGAAAGGAGTCAGAGAGTACAGGCACTCCTGTGCTGATGTGGAAAGGAGTCAGAGATTACAGGCACTCCTGTGGTGATGTGGAAAGGAGTCAGAGAGTACAGAAACTCCTGTGGTGATGTGAAAAGGAGTCAGAGTGCAGGCAGTCCTGTGGTGAAGTGGAAAGGAGTCAGAGAGTACAGACACTCCTGTGGTGATATGGAAAGGAGTCAGAGAGTACAGATACTCCTGTGCTCATGTGGAATGGAGTCAGAGAGTACAGGCACTCCTGTGATGATGTGGAAAGGAGTCAGAGAGTACAGATACTCCTGCAGTAATGTGGACAGGAGGCAGAGAGTACAGACACTCCTGTGGTGATATGGAATGGCGTCAGAGAGTACAGGCACTACAGTGGTGATGTGGAAAGGAGTCAGAGAGTACAGGCACTCCTGTGGTGATGTGGAAAGGAGTCAGAGTGTACAGACACTCCTGTGTTGATATGGAAAGGAGTCAGAGAGTACAGGCACTCCTGTGGAGATGTGGAAAGGAGTCAGAGAGTACAGGCACTCCTGTGGTATTATGGAAAGGAGACAGAGAGTACAGGCACTCCTGTGGTGATGTGGAAAGGGGTCAGAGAGTACAGGCACTCCTGTGGTGATGTGGAATGGAGTCAGGGAATACAGGCAATCCTGTGGTGAAGTGGAAAGGAGTCAAGGAGTACAGGCACTAATGTGGTAATTTGGAAAGGAGTCAGAGGGCACAGACACTCCTGTGGTGATATGGAAAGGAGTCAGAGAGTACGGGCGCTCCTGTGGTGAAGTGGAAAGGAGTCAGAGAGTACAGACACTCCTGTGGTGATATGGAAAGGAGTCAGAGAGTACAGATACTCCTGTGCTCATGTGGAATGGAGTCAGAGAGTACAGGCACTCCTGTGATGATGTGGAAAGGAGTCAGAGAGTACAGATACTCCTGCAGTAATGTGGACAGGAGTCAGAGAGTACAGACACTCCTGTGGTGATATGGAATGGCGTCAGAGAGTACAGGCACTACTGTGGTGATGTGGAAAGGAGTCAGAGAGTACAGGCACTCCTGTGGTGATGTGGAAAGGGGTCAGAGTGTACAGACACACCTGTGTTGATATGGAAAGGAGTCAGAGAGTACAGGCCCTCCTGTGGAGATGTGTAAAGGAGTCAGAGAGTACTGGCACTCCTGTGGAGATATGGAAAGGAGTCAGATAGTACAGGCACTCCTGTGGTGATGTGGAAAGGAGTCAGAGAGTACAGACACATCCGTGTTGATGTGGAAAGGAGTCAGAGAGTAGAGACACTCCTGTGGTGATGTGGAAAGGAGTCAGAGAGTACAGACACTCCTGTGATGATAGGGAAAGGAGTCGGAGTGTACAGGCACTTCTGTGGTGTTACGGAAAGGTGTCAGAGAGTACAGGCACTCCTGTGGTGATGTAGAAAAGAGTAAGAGAGTGCAGGCTCTCCTATGGTGCTATGGAAAGGAGTCAGCGAGTACAGGCACTCCTGTGGTAATGTGGAAAGGAGTATGAGAGTACAGACACTCCTGTGGTGATGTGGAAAGGAGTCAGAGAGTACAGGCACTCCTGTGTTGATGTGGAAAGCAGTCAGAGAATACAGGCACTCCTGCGGTGCTTTGGAAAGGAGTCAGAGAGTACAGGCACTCCTGTGGTGAAGTGGAAAGCAGTCAGATTGTTCAGGCGCCCCTGTGGTGATGTGGAAAGGAGTCAGAGAGTGCAGACACTCCTGAGGTGCTGTCGAAAGGAGTCAGAGAGTACAGACACACCTGTGGTGTTGTGAAAAGGAGTCAGAGTGTACAGGCACTTCTGTGGTGCTGTGGATAGGCTTCAGAGAGTACAGTCACTCCTGTGGTGATATGGAAAGGAGTCAGAGAGTACAGATACTCCTGTGGTCATGTGGAAAGGAGTCAGAGAGTACAGGCACTCCTGTGATGATGTGGAAAGGAGTCAGAGAGCCCAGGCACTCCTGTGGTGATGTAGAAAGGAGTAAGAGAGTACAGACTCTCCTGTGGTGTTATGGAAAGGAGTAAGAGAGTGCAGACACTCCTGTGGTGTTGCGGAAAGCAGTCAGAGATTACAGGCACTCCTGTGGTGATGTGGAAAGGAGTCAGAGAGTACAGGCACTCCTGTGATGTTGTGGAAAGGAGACAGAGTGTACAGACACTCCTGTGGTGTTGTGGAAAGGAGTCAGAGAGTAAAGGCACTCCTGTGGTGATGTGGAAAGGAGTCAGAGAGTCCAGACACTCCTGTGGTGATGTGGAAAGGATTCAGAGAGTACAGATACTCTTGCAGTAATGTGGACAGGAATCAGAGAGTACAGGCACTCCTGTGGTGATATGGAAAGGAGTCAGAGAGTACAGGCACTACTGTGGTTATGTGGAAAGGAGTCAGAGAGTACAGACACACCTGTGGTGACATGGAAAGGAGTCAGAGAGTACAGGCACACCTGTGGAGATGTGGAAAGGTGTCAGAGAGTACAGGCACTCCTGTGGTGTTATGGAATGAAGACAGAGAGTACAGGCACTCCTGTGGTGATGTGGAAAGGTGCCAGAGAGTACAGACACTCCTGTGGTGATATGGAAAGGATTCAGAGAGTACAGGCACTCCTGTGGTGTTACGGAAAGGAGTCAGAGTGTACAGGCACTCCTGTGGTGATGTAGAAAGGAGTCAGAGAGTACTGACTCTCCTGTGGTGTTATGGAAAGGAGTCAGAGAGTACAGGCACTCCTGTGGTGATGTGGAAAGGATGAAGAGAGTACAGACTGTCCTATGGTGTTGTGTAAAGCAGTCAGAGAGTACAGGCACTCCTGTGGAGATGTGGAAAGGAGTCAGAGAGTACAGGCACTCCTGTGATGATGTGGAAAGGAGTCAGGGAGTACAGACACTCCTGTGGTGATGTGGAAAGGAGTCAGAGAGCACAGATACTCTTGCAGTAATGTGGACAGGGGTCAGAGAGTACAGGCACTCCTTTGGTGAGGTGGAAAGGAGTCAGAGAGTACAGGCACTCCTGAGGTGCTGTGGAAAGTAGTCAGAGAGTACAGGCACTCCTGTGGAGATGTGGAATGGAGTCAGAGAGTACAGGCACTCCTGTGGTGTTCTGGAAAGAAGACAGAGGGTATAGGCACTCCAGTGGTGATGTGGAAAGGAGCCAGAGAGTACAGACACTCCTGTGGTGATATGGAAAGGAGTCAGAGAGTACAGGCGCTCCTGTTGTGTTGTGGAAAGGAGTCAGAGAGTACAGGCACTCCCGTGGTGATTTGGAAAGGAGTCAGAGAGTACAGACACTTCTGTGGTGATGGGGAAAGGAGTTAGAGATTACAGGCACTCCTGTGGTGATGTGGAAAGGTGTCAGAGGGTACAGTCACTCCTGTGGTGATGTGGAAAGGAGTCAGAGAGTACAGACACTCCTGTGGTGATCTGGAAAGGAGTCAGAGAGTACAGACATTCCTGCGGTGATATGGAAAGGAGTCAGAGAATACAGGCACTCCTGTGGTGATGTGGAAAGGAGTCAGAGAGTACGGACACTCCTGCAGTAATATGGAAAGGTGTAAGAGAGTACAGAGACTCCTGTGGTATTGTGGAAAGGAGTCAGAGAGTACAGGCACTCCTGTGGTGATGTGGAAAGGAGTCAGAGAGTACAGACACTCTTGTGGTGATATGGAAAGGAGTCAGAGAGTACAGACACTCCTGTGGTTATATGGAAAGGAATCAGAGAGTACAGGCACTCCTGTGGTGATGTGGAAAGGAGTCAGAGAGTACAGACACTTCTGTGGTGATGTGTAAAGGAGTTAGAGATTACAGGCACTCCTGTGGTGATGTGGAAAGGAGTCAGAGGGTACAGTCAATCCTGTGGTGATGTGGAAAGGAGTCAGAGAACACAGACACTCCTGTGGTGATCTGGAAATGAGTCAGAGAGTACAGACATTCCTGTGGTGATATGGAAAGTAGTCAGAGAATACAGGCACTCCTGTGGTGATGTGGAAAGGAGTCAGAGAGTACGGACACTCCTGCAGTAATATGGAAAGGAGTAAGAGAGTACAGAGACTCCTGTGGTGATGTGGAAAGGAGTCAGAGATTACAGACACTCCTGTGGTGATGTGGAAAGGTGTCAGAGAGTACAGGCACACCTGTGTTGATGTGGAAAGGAGTGAGAGAGTACAGACACTCCTGTGGTGATATGGAAATAAGTCAGAGAGTACAGGCACTCCTGTGGAGATATGGAAAGGAGTCAGATAGTACAGGCACTCCTGTGGTGATGTGGAAAGGAGTCAGAGAGTACAGACACATCCGTGGTGATGTGGAAAGGAGTCAGAGAGTAGAGACACTCCTGTGGTGATGTGGAAAGGAGTCAGAGAGTACAGACACTCCTGTGATGATAGGGAAAGGAGTCGGAGTGTACAGGCACTTCTGTGGTGTTACGGAAAGGTGTCAGAGAGTACAGGCACTCCTGTGGTGATGTAGAAAAGAGTAAGAGAGTGCAGGCTCTCCTATGGTGCTATGGAAAGGAGTCAGCGAGTACAGGCACTCCTGTGGTAATGTGGAAAGGAGTATGAGAGTACAGACACTCCTGTGGTGATGTGGAAAGGAGTCAGAGAGTACAGGCACTCCTGTGGTGATGTGGAAAGCAGTCAGAGAATACAGGCACTCCTGTGGTGCTTTGGAAAGGAGTCAGAGAGTACAGGCACTCCTGTGGTGAAGTGGAAAGCAGTCAGAGTGTTCAGGCACTCCTGTGGTGATGTGGAAAG
The DNA here is from genome assembly GCF_964194155.1 of Cetorhinus maximus. Lineage (NCBI taxonomy): Eukaryota > Metazoa > Chordata > Chondrichthyes > Lamniformes > Cetorhinidae > Cetorhinus > Cetorhinus maximus. Next base: position 24,401 of record NW_027596323.1, read on the forward strand.
GAGTCAGAGAGTGCAGGCACTCCTGTGGTGCTGTCGAAAGGACTCAGAGAGTACAGACACACCTGTGGTGTTGTGAAAAGGAGTCAGAGTGTACAGGCACTCCTGTGGTGCTGTGGAAAGGCTTCAGAGAGTACAGTCACTCCTGTGGTGATATGGAAAGGAGTCAGAGAGTACAGATACTCCTGTGGTCATGTGGAAAGGAGTCAGAGAGTACAGGCACTCCTGTGATGATGTGGAAAGGAGTCAGAGAGCCCAGGCACTCCTGTGGTGATGTAGAAAGGAGTAAGAGAGTACAGACTCTCCTGTGGTGTTATGGAAAGGAGTAAGAGAGTACAGACACTCCTGTGGTGTTGCGGAAAGCAGTCAGAGATTACAGGCACTCCTGTGGTGATGTGGAAAGGAGTCAGAGAGTACAGGCACTCCTGTGATGTTGTGGAAAGGAGACCGAGTGTACAGACACTCCTGTGGTGTTGTGGAAAGGAGTCAGAGAGTACAGGCACTCCTGTGGTGATGTGGAAAGGAGTCAGAGAGTCCAGACACTCCTGTGGTGATGTGGAAAGGATTCAGAGAGTGCAGATACTCTTGCAGTAATGTGGACAGGAGTCAGAGAGTACAGGCACTCCTGTGGTGATATGGAAAGGAGTCAGAGAGTACAGGCACTACTGTGGTTATGTGGAAAGGAGTCAGAGAGTACAGACACACCTGTGGTGATATGGAAAGGAGTCAGAGATTACAGGCACACCTGTGGAGATGTGGAAAGGTGTCAGAGAGTACAGGCACTCCTGTGGTGTTATGGAATGAAGACAGAGAGTACAGGCACTCCTGTGGTGATGTGGAAAGGAGCCAGAGAGTACAGACACTCCTGTGGTGATATGGAAAGGATTCAGAGAGTACAGGCACTCCTGTGGTGTTACGGAAAGGAGTCAGAGTATACAGGCACTCCTGTGGTGATGTAGAAAGGAGTCAGAGAGTACTGACTCTCCTGTGGTGTTATGGAAAGGAGTCAGAGAGTACAGGCACTCCTGTGGTGATGTGGAAAGGATGATGAGAGTACAGACTGTCCTATGGTGTTGTGTAAAGCAGTCAGAGAGTACAGGCACTCCTGTGGATATGTGGAAAGGAGTCAGAGAGTACAGGCACTCCTGTGATAATGTGGAAAGGAGTCAGGGAGTACAGACACTCCTGTGGTGATGTGGAAAGGAGTCAGAGAGCACAGATACTCTTGCAGTAATGTGGACAGGGGTCAGAGAGTACAGGCACTCCTTTGGTGAGGTGGAAAGGAGTCAGAGAGTACAGGCACTCCTGAGGTGCTGTGGAAAGTAGTCAGAGAGTACAGGCACTCCTGTGGAGATGTGGAATGGAGTCAGAGAGTACAGGCACTCCTGTGGTGTTCTGGAAAGAAGACAGAGGGTATAGGCACTCCAGTGGTCATGTGGAAAGGAGCCAGAGAGTACAGACACTCCTGTGGTGATATGGAAAGGAGTCAGAGAGTACAGGCACTCCTGTTGTGTTGTGGAAAGGAGTCAGAGAGTACAGGCACTCCCGTGGTGATGTGGAAAGGAGTCAGAGAGTACAGACACTTCTGTGGTGATGGGGAAAGGAGTTAGAGATTACAGGCACTCCTGTGGTGATGTGGAAAGGTGTCAGAGGGTACAGTCACTCCTGTGGTGATGTGGAAAGGAGTCAGAGAATACAGACACTCCTGTGGTGATCTGGAAAGGAGTCAGAGAGTACAGACATTCCTGCGGTGATATGGAAAGGAGTCAGAGAATACAGGCACTCCTGTGGTGATGTGGAAAGGAGTCAGAGAGTACGGACACTCCTGCAGTAATATGGAAAGGTGTAAGAGAGCACTGAGACTCCTGTGGTGTTGTGGAAAGGAGTCAGAGAGTACAGGCACTCCTGTGGTGATGTGGAAACGAGTCAGAGAGTACAGACACTCCTGTGGTGATATGGAAATAAGTCAGACAGTACAGGCACTCCTGTGGAGATTTGGAAAAGAGTTAGATAGTACAGGCACCCCTGTGGTGATGTCGAAAGGAGTCAGAGAGTACAGACACTTCCGTGGTGATGTGGAAAGGAGTCAGAGAGTAGAGACACTCCTGCGGTGATGTGGAAAGGAGTCAGAGAGTACAGGCACTCCTGTTGTGATATGGAAAGGAGTCAGAGAGTACAGGCATTCCTGTGGTGATATGGAAAGTAGTCAGAGATTACAGGCACTCCGGTGGTGATGTGGAAAGGAGTCAGAGGGTACAGACACACCTGTGGTGATATGGAAAGGAGTCAGAGAGTGCAGCACACTTGTGGTGTTATGGAAAAGAGTCAGAGTTGCAGACAGTCCTGTTGTGATGTGCAAAGGAATCAGAGAGTACAGGCACTCCTATGGAGTTATGGAAAGGAGTCAGAGAGTACAGCCACTCCTGTGGTGATGTGGAAAGGAGTCAGAGAGTACAGACACTCCTGTGATGATACGGAAAGGAGTCAGAGAGTACAGGCACTCCTGTGGTGTTACGGAAAGGAGTCAGAGAGTACAGGCACTCCTGTTGTGATGTAGAAAGGGGTAAGAGAGTACAGACTATCCTGTGGTGCTATGGAAAGGAGTCAGCGAGTTCAGGCACTCCTGTGGTGCTGTGGAAAGGAGTCAGAGAGTACAGGCACTCCTGTGGTGATGTGGAAAGGAGTCAGATAGTACAGACACTCCTGTGGTGATACGGATAGAAGTCAGAGAGTACAAACACTCCTGTGCTAATGTGGAACGGAGTCAGAGAGTACAGACGCTCCTGTGGTGATGTGGAAAGGAGTTAGAGAGTACAGGCACTCTTGTGGTGATATGGAAAGGAGTAAGAGAATGCAGACACTCCTGTGGTGTTATGGAAAGGAGTCAGAGAGTACACGCACTCCTGTGGTGATGTGGAAAGGAGTAAGAGAGTACAGGCACTCCTGTGGTGATATGGAACGGAGTCAGAGCGTACAGACACTCCTGTGGTGATGTGGAAAGGAGTCAGCGTGTACTGGCACTCCTGTGGTGATGTGGAAAAGGAGTCAGAGAGTACAGACACTCTCTGTGGTGATGTGGAAAGGAGTCAGAGAGTACAGGCACTCCTGTGGTGATATGGAAAGGAGTCAGAGAGTACAGGCACTCCTGTGGTGATGTGGTAATTAGTCAGAGAGTACAGGCACACCTGTGGTGATGTGGAAAGGAGTCAGAGAGTACAGACACTCTTGTGATGATATGGAAAGTAGTCAGAGACTACAGACACTCCTGTGGTGATATGGAAAGGAGTCGAGAGTACAGGCACTCCCGTGGTGATGTGGAAATGCGTCATATAGTACTGGCACTCCTGTGGTGATATGGAAAGAAGTCAGAGTGTACAGACACTGCTGTCGTGATGTGGAACGGAGTCAGAGAGTACAGACGCTCCTGTGGTGATGTGGAAAGGAGTAAGAGAGTACAGGCACTGTTGTAGTGATGTGGAAAGGAGCCAGTGAGTACAGGCACTCCTGTGGTGTTATGGAAAGGAGACAGAGAGTACAGACACCCCTGTAGTGATGTGGAAAGGAGTCAGAGAGTACAGACACTTCTGTGGTGATGTGGAAAGTGTCAGACAGTACAGCCACTCTTGTGGTGATATGGAAAGGGGTCAGAGAGTACAGACACTCCTGTGTTGATATGGAAAGGAGTCGAGAGTACAGGCACTCCTGTGGTGATATGGAATGAAGTCAGAGAGTAATGACACTCCTGTGGTGATGTGGAAAGGAGTAACAGAGTACAGGCACTCTTGTGGTGATATGGAAAGTAGTCAGAGAGTAGAGGCACTCCTGTGGTGTTATGGAAAGGAGTGAGAGAGTACAGGCACTCCTGTGGTGATGTGGAAAGGACTAAGAGAGTACAGGCACTCTTGTGGTTATATGGAAAGGAGTCAGAGAGTACAGACACTTTTGTGGTGATGTGGAAAGGAGTCAGAGAGTACAGGCACTCCTGTGGTGTTATGGAACGGAGTCAGAGAGTACAGACACTCCTGTGGTGATGTGGAAAGGAGTCAGAGAGTACAGATACTCTTGTGGTGATATGGAAAGGAGTCAGAGAGTAAAGATACTCCTGTGGTGATATGGAAAGGAGTCAGAGAGTTCAGACACTCTTGTGGTGATATGGATAGGAGTCAGAGAGTACAGACACTCTTGTGGTGATGTGGAAAGGAGTCAGAGAGTACAGACACTACTGTGGTTATATGGAAAGGAATCAGAGAGTACAGGCACTCCTGTAGTGATGTGGAAAGGAGTCAGATAGTACAGGCACACCTGTGGTGATATGGATAGATGTCAGAGAGTACAGACACTCCTGTGGTGATGTGGAACGGAGTCAGAGAGTACAGACGATCCTGTGGTGATGTGGAAAGGAGTAAGAGTGTACAGGCACTCTTGTGGTGATATGGAAAGGAGTCAGAGACTACAGGCACTCCTGTGGTGAAGTGGAAAGGAGTCAGAAAGTACAGACACTCTTGCGGTGATGTGGAAAGGAGTCAGAGAGTAGAGACACTCCTGTGCTGATATGGAAAGGAGCCAGAGAGTACAGGCACTCCTGTGGTGATGTGGAAAGGAGTCAGAGAGTACACGCACTCCTGTGGTGATGTGGAAAGGAGTATGAGAGTACAGGCACTCCTGTGGTGATTTGGAAAGGAGTCAGAGATTACAGACACTCCTGTGGTGATGTGGAAAGGAGTCAGCGTGTACAGGCACTCCTGTGGTGATGTGGAAAGGAGGCAGAGCGTACAGACACTCTCTGTGGTGATGTGGAAAGGAGTCAGAGAGTACAGGCGGTCCTGCGGTGATGAGGAAAGGAGTCAGAGAGTACAGACACTCCTGTGGTGATATGGAAAGGAGTCAGAGAGTACAAGCCCTCCTGTGGTGTTATGGAAACGAGTCAGAGAGTACAGGCACTCCTGTGGTGTTATGGAAGGGCGTCAGAGAGTACAGGTACTCCTGTGGTGATGTGGAAAGTAGTCAGAGAGTACAGACACTCCTGTTGTGTTATGGAAAGGAGTCAGAGAGTACACACACTCCTGTGGTGATGTGGAAAGGAGTAAGAGAGTACAGGCACTCCTGTGGTGATATGGAACGGAGTCAGAGCGTACAGACACTCCTGTGGTGATGTGGAAAGGAGTCAGCGTGTACTGGCACTCCTGTGGTGATGTGGAAAAGGAGTCAGAGAGTACAGACACTCTCTGTGGTGATGTGGAAAGGAGTCAGAGAGTACAGGCACTCCTGTGGTGATGTGGAAAGGAGTCAGAGAAGACAGACACTCATGTGGTGATATGGAAAGGAGTCAGAGAGTACAGGCACTCCTGTGGTGATGTGGTAATTAGTCAGAGAGTACAGGCACACCTGTGGTGATGTGGAAAGGAGTCAGAGAGTACAGACACTCTTGTGATGATATGGAAAGTAGTCAGAGACTACAGACACTCCTGTGGTGATATGGAAAGGAGTCGAGAGTACAGGCACTCCCGTGGTGATGTGGAAATGCGTCATATAGTACTGGCACTCCTGTGGTGATATGGAAAGAAGTCAGAGTGTACAGACACTGCTGTCGTAATGTGGAACGGAGTCAGAGAGTACAGACGCTCCTGTGGTGATGTGGAAAGGAGTAAGAGAGTACAGGCACTGTTGTAGTGATGTGGAAAGGAGTCAGAGAGTACAGGCACTCCTGTGGTGTTATGGAAAGGAGACAGAGAGTACAGACACCCCTGTAGTGATGTGGAAAGGTGTCTGAGAGTACAGATATTCCTGTGGTGATATGGAAAGTAGTCAGAGAGTACAGGCACTCCTGTGGTGTTATGGAAAGGAGTCAGAGAGTACAGACACTTCTGTGGTGATGTGGAAAGTGTCAGACAGTACAGCCACTTTTGTGGTGATATGGAAAGGGGTCAGAGAGTACAGACACTCCTGTGTTGATATGGAAAGGAGTCGAGAGTACAGGCACTCCTGTGGTGATGTGGAAAGGAGTCAGATAGTACAGGCACTCCTGTGGTGATATGGAAAAAAGTCAGAGAGTAATGACACTCCTGTGGTGATGTGGAACGGAGTCAGAGAGCACAGACTCTCCTGTGGTGATGTGGAAAGGAGTAACAGAGTGCAGGCACTCTTGTGGTGATATGGAAAGTAGTCAGAGAGTAGAGGCACTCCTGTGGTGTTATGGAAAGGAGTGAGAGAGTACAGGCACTCCTGTGGTGATGTGGAAAGGACTAAGAGAGTACAGGCACTCTTGTGGTTATATGGAAAGGAGTCAGAGAGTACAGACACTTTTGTGGTGATGTGGAAAGGAGTCAGAGAGTACAGGCACTCCTGTGGTGTTATGGAAAGGAGTCAGAGAGTACAGACACTCCTGTGGTGATGTGGAAAGGAGTCAGAGAGTACAGATACTCTTGTGGTGATATGGAAAGGAGTCAGAGAGTAAAGATACTCCTGTGGTGGTATGGAAAGGAGTCAGAGAGTTCAGACACTCTTGTGGTGATATGGATAGGAGTCAGAGAGTACAGACACTCCTGTGGTGATATGGAAAGGAGTCAGAGAGTACAGACACTACTGTGGTTATATGGAAAGGAATCAGAGAGTACAGGCACTCCTGTAGTGATGTGGAAAGGAGTCAGATAGTACAGGCACACCTGTGGTGATATGGATAGATGTCAGAGAGTACAGACACTCCTGTGGTGATGTGGAACGGAGTCAGAGAGTACAGACGATCCTGTGGTGATGTGGAAAGGAGTAAGAGTGTACAGGCACTCTTGTGGTGATATGGAAAGGAGTCAGAGACTACAGGCACTCCTGTGGTGAAGTGGAAAGGAGTCAGAAAGTACAGACACTCTTGCGGTGATGTGGAAAGGAGTCAGATAGTAGAGACACTCCTGTGCTGATATGGAAAGGAGCCAGAGAGTACAGGCACTCCTGTGGTGATGTGGAAAGGAGTCAGAGAGTACAGACACTCCTGTGCTGATATGGAAAGGAGCCAGAGAGTACAGGCACTCCTGTGGTGATGTGGAAAGGAGTCAGAGAGTACAGACACTCCTGTGTTGTTATGGAAAGGAGTCAGAGAGTACACGCACTCCTGTGGTGATGTGGAAAGGAGTATGAGAGTACAGGCACTCCTGTGGTGATTTGGAAAGGAGTCAGAGATTACAGACACTCCTGTGGTGATGTGGAAAGGAGTCAGCGTGTACAGGCACTCCTGTGGTGATGTGGAAAGGAGGCAGAGCGTACAGACACTCTCTGTGGTGATGTGGAAAGGAGTCAGAGAGTACAGGCGGTCCTGCGGTGATGAGGAAAGGAGTCAGAGAGTACAGACACTCCTGTGGTGATATGGAAAGGAGTCAGAGAGTACAAGCCCTCCTGTGGTGTTATGGAAACGAGTCAGAGAGTACAGGCACTCCTGTGGTGTTATGGAAGGGCGTCAGAGAGTACAGGTACTCCTGTGGTGATGTGGAAAGTAGTCAGAGAGTACAGACACTCCTGTTGTGTTATGGAAAGGAGTCAGAGAGTACACACACTCCTGTGGTGATGTGGAAAGGAGTAAGAGAGTACAGGCACTCCTGTGGTGATATGGAAAGGAGTCAGAGAGTAAAGACACACCTGTGGTGATGTGGAAAGGAGTCAGCGTGTACAGGCACTCCTGTGGTGATGTGGAAAGGAGTCAGAGAGTACAGACACTCTCTGTGGTGATGTGGAAAGGAGTCAGAGAGTACAGGCACTCCTGTGGTGATGTGGAAAGGTGTCAGAGAATACCGACACTCCTGTGGTGATATGGAAAGGAGTCAGAGAATACAGGCACTGCTGTGCTGATGTGGTAAGGAGTCAGAGAGTACAGGCGCACCTGTGGTGATGTGGAAAGGAGTCAGAGAGTACAGACACTCCTGTGGTGATATGGAACGGTGTCGAGAGTACAGGCACTCCTGTGGTGATGTGGAAAGGAGTCATATAGTACAGGCACTCCTGTGATGATATGGAAAGAAGTCAGAGAGTACAGACACTCCTGTGGTGATGTGGAACGGAGTCAGAGAGTACAGATGCTCCTGCGGAGATGTGGAAAGGAGTAACAGAGTACAGGCACTCTTGTGGTGATATGGAATGGAGACAGAGAGTACAGGCACTCCTGTGGTGATGTGGAAAGGAGTCAGAGAGTACAGACACTCCTGTGGTGTTATGGAAAGGAGTGAGAGAGCACAGGCACTCCTGTGGTGATGTGGAAAGGACTAAGAGAGTACAGGCACTCCTGTGGTGATATGGAAAGGAGTCAGAGAGTACAGACACTCCTGTGGTGATGTGGAAAGGAGTCAGAGAGTACAGGCACTCCTGTGGTGTTATGGAAAGGAGACAGAGAGTACAGACACTCCTGTGGTGATGTGGAAAGGATTCAGAGAGTACTGGCACTCCTGTGGTGATGTGGAAAGGAGTCAGATAGTACAGGCACTCCTGTGGTGATATGGATAGAAGTCAGAGAGTACAGACACTCCTGTGCTAATGTGGAATGGAATCAGAGAGTACAGACGCTCCTGTGGTGATGTGGAAAGGCGTAAGAGAGTACAGGCACCCATGTGGTGATATGGAAAGGAGTCAGAGACTTCAGGCACTCCTGTGGTGATGTGAAAAGGAGTCAGATAGTACAGACTCTCTTGCGGTGATGTGGAAAGGAGTCAGAGTGTAGAGACTCTCCTGTGGTGATATGGAAAGGAGTCAGAGAGTACAGGCACTCCTGTGGTGTTATGGAAAGGAGTCAGAGAGTACAGGCACTCCTGTGGTGTTATGGAAAGGAATCAGAGTGTACAGGCACACCTGTGGTGATGTGGAAAGGAGTCAGAGATTACAGACACTCCTGTGGTGTTATGGAAAGGCGTCAGAGAGTACACGCTCTCCTGTGGTGATGTGGAAAGGAGTAAGAGAGTACAGGCACTCCTGTGGTGATCTGGAAAGGAGTCAGAGAGTACAGGCACTCCTGTGGTGATGTGGAAAGGAGTCAGAGAGTACAGGCACTCCTGTGGTGATATGGAAAGGAGTCAGACAGTACAGGCATTCCTGTGGGGTTTTGGAAAGGAGTCAGAGAGTACAGGCACTCCGGTGGTAATGTGGAAAGGAGTCAGAAGGTACAGACACACCTGTGGTGATATGGAAAGTAGTCAGAGAGTACAGGCACTCCTGTGGTGATGTTGAAATGGGTCAGAGAGTACAGACACTCCTGTGGTGATGTGCAAAGGAGTCAGAGAGTACAAACACTCCTGTGGTGTTATGGAAAGGAGTCAGAGAGTACAGATACTGCTGTGGTGATGTGGAAAGGAGTCAGAGAGTACAGACACTCCTGTGGTGATATGGAAAGGAGTCAGAGAGTACAGGCACTCCTGTGGTGTTATGGAAAGGAGTCAGAGAGTACAGGAACTCCTGTGGTGATGTAGAAAGGAGAAAGAGTAAACAGACTCTCCGGTGGTGTTATGGAAAGGAGTCAGAGTGTTGAGGCACTCCTGTGGTGATGTGGAAAGGAGTAAGAGAGTACAGACACTCCTGTGGTGATGTGGACAGGAGTTAGAGAGTGCAGGCACTCCTGTGGTGATGTGGAAAGGAGTCAGAGAGTACAGGCACTCCAGTGGAGCTGTGAAAAGGAGTCAGAGAGTACAGGCACTCCTGTGGTGATGTGGAAAGGAGTCAGAGAGTACAGGCACTCCTGCGGTGATGTGGAAAGGAGTCAGAGAGTACAGACACTCCTGTGGTGATATCGAAAGGAGTCTGAGAAAACAGGCACTCCTGTGGAGATGTGGAAAGGAGTCAGAGAGTACAGGCACTCCTGTGGAGATGTGGAAAGGAGTCAGAGAGTACAGGCACTCCTGTGGTGATATGGAAAGGAGTCAGAGAGTACAGGCACTCCTGTGGTGATGTGGAAAGTAGTCAGAGAGTACAGACATTCCAGTGGTGATGTGGAAAGGAGTAAGAGAGTACAGATACTCCTGCAGTAATGTGGAAAGGAGTCAGAGAGTACAGGAGCTCCTGTGGTGATGTGGAAAGGAGTCAGAGAGTACAGACACTCATGTGGTGATATGGATAGATGTCAGAGAGTACAGACACTCCTGTGGTGATGTGGAAAGGAGTCAGCGTGTACAGGCACTCCTGTGGTGATGTGGAAAGGAGTCAGAGAGTACAGGCACTCCTGTGGTGATGTGGAAAGGAGTCAGAGAGTACAGACACTCTTGTGGTGATATCGAAAGGAGTCTGAGAAAACAGGCACTCCTGTGGAGATGTGGAAAGGAGTCAGAGAGTACAGGCACTCCTGTGGTGATATGGAAAGGAGTCAGAGAGTACAGGCACTCCTGTGGTGATATGGAAAGGAGTCAGAGAGTACAGGCACTCCTGTGGTGATGTGGAAAGTAGTCAGAGAGTACAGACACTCCAGTGGTGATGTGGAAAGGAGTAAGAGAGTACAGATACTCCTGCAGTAATGTGGAAAGGAGTCAGAGAGTACAGGAGCTCCTGTGGTGATGTGGAAAGGAGTCAGAGAGTACAGACACTCATGTGGTGATATGGATAGATGTCAGAGAGTACAGACACTCCTGTGGTGATGTGGAAAGGAGTCAGCGTGTACAGGCACTCCTGTGGTGATGTGGAAAGGAGGCAGAGCGTACAGACACTCTCTGTGGTGATGTGGAAAGGAGTCAGAGAGTACAGGCGGTCCTGCGGTGATGAGGAAAGGAGTCAGAGAGTACAGACACTCCTGTGGTGATATGGAAAGGAGTCAGAGAGTACAAGCCCACCTGTGGTGTTATGGAAACGAGTCAGAGAGTACAGGCACTCCTGTGGTGTTATGGAAGGGCGTCAGAGAGTACAGGTACTCCTGTGGTGATGTGGAAAGTAGTCAGAGAGTACAGACACTCCTGTTGTGTTATGGAAAGGAGTCAGAGAGTACACACACTCCTGTGGTGATGTGGAAAGGAGTAAGAGAGTACAGGCACTCCTGTGGTGATATGGAAAGGAGTCAGAGAGTAAAGACACACCTGTGGTGATGTGGAAAGGAGTCAGCGTGTACAGGCACTCCTGTGGTGATGTGGAAAGGAGTCAGAGAGTACAGACACACTCTGTGGTGATGTGGAAAGGAGTCAGAGAGTACAGGCACTCCTGTGGTGATGTGGAAAGGTGTCAGAGAATACCGACACTCCTGTGGTGATATGGAAAGGAGTCAGAGAATACAGGCACTGCTGTGGTGATGTGGTAAGGAGTCAGAGAGTACAGGCGCACCTGTGGTGATGTGGAAAGGAGTCAGAGAGTACAGCCACTCTTGTGATGATATGGAAAGGAGTCATAGAGTACAGACACTCCTGTGGTGATATGGAACGGTGTCGAGAGTACAGGCACTCCTGTGGTGATGTGGAAAGGAGTCATATAGTACAGGCACTCCTGTGATGATATGGAAAGAAGTCAGAGAGTACAGACACTCCTGTGGTGATGTGGAACGGAGTCAGAGAGTACAGACGCTCCTGCGGAGATGTGGAAAGGAGTAACAGAGTACAGGCACTCTTGTGGTGATATGGAATGGAGTCAGAGAGTACAGACACTCCTGTGGTGTTATGGAAAGGAGTGAGAGAGCACAGGCACTCCTGTGGTGATGTGGAAAGGACTAAGAGAGTACAGGCACTGTTGTGGTGATATGGAAAGGAGTAAGAGAGTGCAGACACTCCTGTGGTGTTATGGAAAGGAGTCAGAGAGTACACGCACTCCTGTGGTGATGTGGAAAGGAGTAAGAGAGTACAGGCACTCCTGTGGTGATATGGAACGGAGTCAGAGCGTACAGACACTCCTGTGGTGATGTGGAAAGGAGTCAGCGTGTACTGGCACTCCTGTGGTGATGTGGAAAAGGAGTCAGAGAGTACAGGCACTCCTGTGGTGATGTGGAAAGGAGTCAGAGAAGACAGACACTCATGTGGTGATATGGAAAGGAGTCAGAGAGTACAGGCACTCCTGTGGTGATGTGGTAATTAGTCAGAGAGTACAGGCACACCTGTGGTGATGTGGAAAGGAGTCAGAGAGGACAGACACTCTTGTGATGATATGGAAAGTAGTCAGAGACTACAGACACTCCTGTGGTGATATGGAAAGGAGTCGAGAGTACAGGCACTCCCGTGGTGATGTGGAAATGCGTCATATAGTACTGGCACTCCTGTGGTGATATGGAAAGAAGTCAGAGTGTACAGACACTGCTGTCGTAATGTGGAACGGAGTCAGAGAGTACAGACGCTCCTGTGGTGATGTGGAAAGGAGTAAGAGAGTACAGGCACTGTTGTAGTGATGTGGAAAGGAGTCAGAGAGTACAGGCACTCCTGTGGTGTTATGGAAAGGAGACAGAGAGTACAGACACCCCTGTAGTGATGTGGAAAGGTGTCTGAGAGTACAGATATTCCTGTGGTGATATGGAAAGTAGTCAGAGAGTACAGGCACTCCTGTGGTGTTATGGAAAGGAGTCAGAGAGTACAGACACTTCTGTGGTGATGTGGAAAGTGTCAGACAGTACAGCCACTCTTGTGGTGATATGGAAAGGGGTCAGAGAGTACAGACACTCCTGTGTTGATATGGAAAGGAGTCGAGAGTACAGGCACTCCTGTGGTGATGTGGAAAGGAGTCAGATAGTACAGGCACTCCTGTGGTGATATGGAAAGAAGTCAGAGAGTAATGACACTCCTGTGGTGATGTGGAACGGAGTCAGAGAGCACAGACTCTCCTGTGGTGATGTGGAAAGGAGTAACAGAGTGCAGGCACTCTTGTGGTGATATGGAAAGTAGTCAGAGAGTAGAGGCACTCCTGTGGTGTTATGGAAAGGAGTGAGAGAGTACAGGCACTCCTGTGGTGATGTGGAAAGGACTAAGAGAGTACAGGCACTCTTGTGGTTATATGGAAAGGAGTCAGAGAGTACAGACACTTTTGTGGTGATGTGGAAAGGAGTCAGAGAGTACAGGCACTCCTGTGGTGTTATGGAAAGGAGTCAGAGAGTACAGACACTCCTGTGGTGATGTGGAAAGGAGTCAGAGAGTACAGATACTCTTGTGGTGATATGGAAAGGAGTCAGAGAGTAAAGATACTCCTGTGGTGGTATGGAAAGGAGTCAGAGAGTTCAGACACTCTTGTGGTGATATGGATAGGAGTCAGAGAGTACAGACACTCTTGTGGTGATATGGAAAGGAGTCAGAGAGTAAAGACACTACTGTGGTTATATGGAAAGGAATCAGAGAGTACAGGCACTCCTGTAGTGATGTGGAAAGGAGTCAGATAGTACAGGCACACCTGTGGTGATATGGATAGATGTCAGAGAGTACAGACACTCCTGTGGTGATGTGGAACGGAGTCAGAGAGTACAGACGATCCTGTGGTGATGTGGAAAGGAGTAAGAGTGTACAGGCACTCTTGTGGTGATATGGAAAGGAGTCAGAGACTACAGGCACTCCTGTGGTGAAGTGGAAAGGAGTCAGAAAGTACAGACACTCTTGCGGTGATGTGGAAAGGAGTCAGAGAGTAGAGACACTCCTGTGCTGATATGGAAAGGAGCCAGAGAGTACAGGCACTCCTGTGGTGATGTGGAAAGGAGTCAGAGAGTACAGACACTCCTGTGTTGTTATGGAAAGGAGTCAGAGAGTACACGCACTCCTGTGGTGATGTGGAAAGGAGTATGAGAGTACAGGCACTCCTGTGGTGATTTGGAAAGGAGTCAGAGATTACAGACACTCCTGTGGTGATGTGGAAAGGAGTCAGCGTGTACAGGCACTCCTGTGGTGATGTGGAAAGGAGGCAGAGCGTACAGACACTCTCTGTGGTGATGTGGAAAGGAGTCAGAGAGTACAGGCGGTCCTGCGGTGATGAGGAAAGGAGTCAGAGAGTACAGACACTCCTGTGGTGATATGGAAAGGAGTCAGAGAGTACAAGCCCACCTGTGGTGTTATGGAAACGAGTCAGAGAGTACAGGCACTCCTGTGGTGTTATGGAAGGGCGTCAGAGAGTACAGGTACTCCTGTGGTGATGTGGAAAGTAGTCAGAGAGTACAGACACTCCTGTTGTGTTATGGAAAGGAGTCAGAGAGTACACACACTCCTGTGGTGATGTGGAAAGGAGTAAGAGAGTACAGGCACTCCTGTGGTGATATGGAAAGGAGTCAGAGAGTAAAGACACACCTGTGGTGATGTGGAAAGGAGTCAGCGTGTACAGGCACTCCTGTGGTGATGTGGAAAGGAGTCAGAGAGTACAGACACTCTCTGTGGTGATGTGGAAAGGAGTCAGAGAGTACAGGCACTCCTGTGGTGATGTGGAAAGGTGTCAGAGAATACCGACACTCCTGTGGTGATATGGAAAGGAGTCAGAGAATACAGGCACTGCTGTGGTGATGTGGTAAGGAGTCAGAGAGTACAGGCGCACCTGTGGTGATGTGGAAAGGAGTCAGAGAGTACAGCCACTCTTGTGATGATATGGAAAGGAGTCAGAGAGTACAGACGCTCCTGCGGAGATGTGGAAAGGAGTAACAGAGTACAGGCACTCTTGTGGTGATATGGAATGGAGACAGAGAGTACAGGCACTCCTGTGGTGATGTGGAAAGGAGTCAGAGAGTACAGACACTCCTGTGGTGTTATGGAAAGGAGTGAGAGAGCACAGGCACTCCTGTGGTGATGTGGAAAGGACTAAGAGAGTACAGGCACTCCTGTGGTGATATGGAAAGGAGTCAGAGAGTACAGACACTCCTGTGGTGATGTGGAAAGGAGTCAGAGAGTACAGGCACTCCTGTGGTGTTATGGAAAGGAGACAGAGAGTACAGACACTCCTGTGGTGATGTGGAAAGGAGTCAGAGAGTACTGGCACTCCTGTGGTGATGTGGAAAGGAGTCAGATAGTACAGGCACTCCTGTGGTGATATGGATAGAAGTCAGAGAGTACAGACACTCCTGTGCTAATGTGGAATGGAATCAGAGAGTACAGACGCTCCTGTGGTGATGTGGAAAGGCGTAAGAGAGTACAGGCACCCATGTGGTGATATGGAAAGGAGTCAGAGACTTCAGGCACTCCTGTGGTGATGTGAAAAGGAGTCAGATAGTACAGACTCTCTTGCGGTGATGTGGAAAGGAGTCAGAGTGTAGAGACTCTCCTGTGGTGATATGGAAAGGAGTCAGAGAGTACAGGCACTCCTGTGGTGTTATGGAAAGGAGTCAGAGAGTACAGGCACTCCTGTGGTGTTATGGAAAGGAATCAGAGTGTACAGGCACACCTGTGGTGATGTGGAAAGGAGTCAGAGATTACAGACACTCCTGTGGTGTTATGGAAAGGCGTCAGAGAGTACACGCTCTCCTGTGGTGATGTGGAAAGGAGTAAGAGAGTACAGGCACTCCTGTGGTGATCTGGAAAGGAGTCAGAGAGTACAGGCACTCCTGTGGTGATGTGGAAAGGAGTCAGAGAGTACAGGCACTCCTGTGGTGATATGGAAAGGAGTCAGACAGTACAGGCATTCCTGTGGGGTTTTGGAAAGGAGTCAGAGAGTACAGGCACTCCGGTGGTAATGTGGAAAGGAGTCAGAAGGTACAGACACACCTGTGGTGATATGGAAAGTAGTCAGAGAGTACAGGCACTCCTGTGGTGATGTTGAAATGGGTCAGAGAGTACAGACACTCCTGTGGTGATGTGCAAAGGAGTCAGAGAGTACAAACACTCCTGTGGTGTTATGGAAAGGAGTCAGAGAGTACAGATACTGCTGTGGTGATGTGGAAAGGAGTCAGAGAGTACAGACACTCCTGTGGTGATATGGAAAGGAGTCAGAGAGTACAGGCACGCCTGTGGTGTTATGGAAAGGAGTCAGAGAGTACAGGAACTCCTGTGGTGATGTAGAAAGGAGAAAGAGTAAACAGACTCTCCGGTGGTGTTATGGAAAGGAGTCAGAGTGTTGAGGCATTCCTGTGGTGATGTGGAAAGGAGTAAGAGAGTACAGACACTCCTGTGGTGATGTGGACAGGAGTTAGAGAGTGCAGGCACTCCTGTGGTGATGTGGAAAGGAGTCAGAGAGTACAGGCACTCCAGTGGAGCTGTGAAAAGGAGTCAGAGAGTACAGGCACTCCTGTGGTGATGTGGAAAGGAGTCAGAGAGTACAGGCACTCCTGCAGTGATGTGGAAAGGAGTCAGAGAGTACAGACACTCCTGTGGTGATATCGAAAGGAGTCTGAGAAAACAGGCACTCCTGTGGAGATGTGGAAAGGAGTCAGAGAGTACAGGCACTCCTGCGGTGATGTGGAAAGGAGTCAGAGAGTACAGACACTCCTGTGGTGATATCGAAAGGAGTCTGAGAAAACAGGCACTCCTGTGGAGATGTGGAAAGGAGTCAGAGAGTACAGGCACTCCTGTGGAGATGTGGAAAGGAGTCAGAGAGTACAGGCACTCCTGTGGTGATATGGAAAGGAGTCAGAGAGTACAGGCACTCCTGTGGTGATGTGGAAAGTAGTCAGAGAGTACAGACACTCCAGTGGTGATGTGGAAAGGAGTAAGAGAGTACAGATACTCCTGCAGTAATGTGGAAAGGAGTCAGAGAGTACAGGAGCTCCTGTGGTGATGTGGAAAGAAGTCAGAGAGTACAGACACTCATGTGGTGATATGGATAGATGTCAGAGAGTACAGACACTCCTGTGGTGATGTGGAAAGGAGTCAGCGTGTACAGGCACTCCTGTGGTGATGTGGAAAGGAGTCAGAGAGTACAGGCACTCCTGTGGTGATGTGGAAAGGAGTCAGAGAGTACAGACACTCCTGTGGTGATATCGAAAGGAGTCTGAGAAAACAGGCACTCCTGTGGAGATGTGGAAAGGAGTCAGAGAGTACAGGCACTCCTGTGGAGATGTGGAAAGGAGTCAGAGAGTACAGGCACTCCTGTGGTGATATGGAAAGGAGTCAGAGAGTACAGGCACTCCTGTGGTGATGTGGAAAGTAGTCAGAGAGTACAGACACTCCAGTGGTGATGTGGAAAGGAGTAAGAGAGTACAGATACTCCTGCAGTAATGTGGAAAGGAGTCAGAGAGTACAGGAGCTCCTGTGGTGATGTGGAAAGGAGTCAGAGAGTACAGACACTCTCTGTGGTGATGTGGAAAGGAGTCAGAGAGTACAGGCGGTCCTGCGGTGATGAGGAAAGGAGTCAGAGAGTACAGACACTCCTGTGGTGATATGGAAAGGAGTCAGAGAGTACAAGCCCTCCTGTGGTGTTATGGAAACGAGTCAGAGAGTACAGGCACTCCTGTGGTGTTATGGAAGGGCGTCAGAGAGTACAGGTACTCCTGTGGTGATGTGGAAAGTAGTCAGAGAGTACAGACACTCCTGTTGTGTTATGGAAAGGAGTCAGAGAGTACACACACTCCTGTGGTGATGTGGAAAGGAGTAAGAGAGTACAGGCACTCCTGTGGTGATATGGAAAGGAGTCAGAGAGTAAAGACACACCTGTGGTGATGTGGAAAGGAGTCAGCGTGTACAGGCACTCCTGTGGTGATGTGGAAAGGAGTCAGAGAGTATAGACACTCTCTGTGGTGATGTGGAAAGGAGTCAGAGAGTACAGGCACTCCTGTGGTGATGTGGAAAGGTGTCAGAGAATACCGACACTCCTGTGGTGATATGGAAAGGAGTCAGAGAATACAGGCACTGCTGTGGTGATGTGGTAAGGAGTCAGAGAGTACAGGCGCACCTGTGGTGATGTGGAAAGGAGTCAGAGAGTACAGCCACTCTTGTGATGATATGGAAAGGAGTCAGAGAGTACAGACACTCCTGTGGTGATATGGAACGGTGTCGAGAGTACAGGCACTCCTGTGGTGATGTGGAAAGGAGTCATATAGTACAGGCACTCCTGTGATGATATGGAAAGAAGTCAGAGAGTACAGACACTCCTGTGGTGATGTGGAACGGAGTCAGAGAGTACAGACGCTCCTGCGGAGATGTGGAAAGGAGTAACAGAGTACAGGCACTCTTGTGGTGATATGGAATGGAGTCAGAGAGTACAGACACTCCTGTGGTGTTATGGAAAGGAGTGAGAGAGCACAGGCACTCCTGTGGTGATGTGGAAAGGACTAAGAGAGTACAGGCACTCTTGTGGTGATATGGAAAGGAGTAAGAGAGTGCAGACACTCCTGTGGTGTTATGGAAAGGAGTCAGAGAGTACACGCACTCCTGTGGTGATGTGGAAAGGAGTAAGAGAGTACAGGCACTCCTGTGGTGATATGGAACGGAGTCAGAGCGTACAGACACTCCTGTGGTGATGTGGAAAGGAGTCAGCGTGTACTGGCACTCCTGTGGTGATGTGGAAAAGGAGTCAGAGAGTACAGACACTCTCTGTGGTGATGTGGAAAGGAGTCAGAGAGTACAGGCACTCCTGTGGTGATGTGGAAAGGAGTCAGAGAAGACAGACACTCATGTGGTGATATGGAAAGGAGTCAGAGAGTACAGGCACTCCTGTGGTGATGTGGTAATTAGTCAGAGAGTACAGGCACACCTGTGGTGATGTGGAAAGGAGTCAGAGAGTACAG
Organism: Cetorhinus maximus; assembly: GCF_964194155.1. NCBI lineage: Eukaryota > Metazoa > Chordata > Chondrichthyes > Lamniformes > Cetorhinidae > Cetorhinus > Cetorhinus maximus. The sequence goes on from NW_027596323.1 coordinate 42,939, forward strand.
ACACTCTTGTGATGATATGGAAAGTAGTCAGAGACTACAGACACTCCTGTGGTGATATGGAAAGGAGTCGAGAGTACAGGCACTCCCGTGGTGATGTGGAAATGCGTCATATAGTACTGGCACTCCTGTGGTGATATGGAAAGAAGTCAGAGTGTACAGACACTGCTGTCGTAATGTGGAACGGAGTCAGAGAGTACAGACGCTCCTGTGGTGATGTGGAAAGGAGTAAGAGAGTACAGGCACTGTTGTAGTGATGTGGAAAGGAGTCAGAGAGTACAGGCACTCCTGTGGTGTTATGGAAAGGAGACAGAGAGTACAGACACCCCTGTAGTGATGTGGAAAGGTGTCTGAGAGTACAGATATTCCTGTGGTGATATGGAAAGTAGTCAGAGAGTACAGGCACTCCTGTGGTGTTATGGAAAGGAGTCAGAGAGTACAGACACTTCTGTGGTGATGTGGAAAGTGTCAGACAGTACAGCCACTCTTGTGGTGATATGGAAAGGGGTCAGAGAGTACAGACACTCCTGTGTTGATATGGAAAGGAGTCGAGAGTACAGGCACTCCTGTGGTGATGTGGAAAGGAGTCAGATAGTACAGGCACTCCTGTGGTGATATGGAAAGAAGTCAGAGAGTAATGACACTCCTGTGGTGATGTGGAACGGAGTCAGAGAGCACAGACTCTCCTGTGGTGATGTGGAAAGGAGTAACAGAGTGCAGGCACTCTTGTGGTGATATGGAAAGTAGTCAGAGAGTAGAGGCACTCCTGTGGTGTTATGGAAAGGAGTGAGAGAGTACAGGCACTCCTGTGGTGATGTGGAAAGGACTAAGAGAGTACAGGCACTCTTGTGGTTATATGGAAAGGAGTCAGAGAGTACAGACACTTTTGTGGTGATGTGGAAAGGAGTCAGAGAGTACAGCCACTCTTGTGATGATATGGAAAGGAGTCAGAGAGTACAGACACTCCTGTGGTGATATGGAACGGTGTCGAGAGTACAGGCACTCCTGTGGTGATGTGGAAAGGAGTCATATAGTACAGGCACTCCTGTGATGATATGGAAAGAAGTCAGAGAGTACAGACACTCCTGTGGTGATGTGGAACGGAGTCAGAGAGTACAGACGCTCCTGCGGAGATGTGGAAAGGAGTAACAGAGTACAGGCACTCTTGTGGTGATATGGAATGGAGACAGAGAATACAGGCACTCCTGTGGTGATGTGGAAAGGAGTCAGAGAGTACAGACACTCCTGTGGTGTTATGGAAAGGAGTGAGAGAGCACAGGCACTCCTGTGGTGATGTGGAAAGGACTAAGAGAGTACAGGCACTGTTGTGGTGATATGGAAAGGAGTAAGAGAGTGCAGACACTCCTGTGGTGTTATGGAAAGGAGTCAGAGAGTACACGCACTCCTGTGGTGATGTGGAAAGGAGTAAGAGAGTACAGGCACTCCTGTGGTGATATGGAACGGAGTCAGAGCGTACAGACACTCCTGTGGTGATGTGGAAAGGAGTCAGCGTGTACTGGCACTCCTGTGGTGATGTGGAAAAGGAGTCAGAGAGTACAGACACTCTCTGTGGTGATGTGGAAAGGAGTCAGAGAGTACAGGCACTCCTGTGGTGATGTGGAAAGGAGTCAGAGAAGACAGACACTCATGTGGTGATATGGAAAGGAGTCAGAGAGTACAGGCACTCCTGTGGTGATGTGGTAATTAGTCAGAGAGTACAGGCACACCTGTGGTGATGTGGAAAGGAGTCAGAGAGTACAGACACTCTTGTGATGATATGGAAAGTAGTCAGAGACTACAGACACTCCTGTGGTGATATGGAAAGGAGTCGAGAGTACAGGCACTCCCGTGGTGATGTGGAAATGCGTCATATAGTACTGGCACTCCTGTGGTGATATGGAAAGAAGTCAGAGTGTACAGACACTGCTGTCGTAATGTGGAACGGAGTCAGAGAGTACAGACGCTCCTGTGGTGATGTGGAAAGGAGTAAGAGAGTACAGGCACTGTTGTAGTGATGTGGAAAGGAGTCAGAGAGTACAGGCACTCCTGTGGTGTTATGGAAAGGAGACAGAGAGTACAGACACCCCTGTAGTGATGTGGAAAGGTGTCTGAGAGTACAGATATTCCTGTGGTGATATGGAAAGTAGTCAGAGAGTACAGGCACTCCTGTGGTGTTATGGAAAGGAGTCAGAGAGTACAGACACTTCTGTGGTGATGTGGAAAGTGTCAGACAGTACAGCCACTCTTGTGGTGATATGGAAAGGGGTCAGAGAGTACAGACACTCCTGTGTTGATATGGAAAGGAGTCGAGAGTACAGGCACTCCTGTGGTGATGTAGAAAGGAGAAAGAGTAAACAGACTCTCCGGTGGTGTTATGGAAAGGAGTCAGAGTGTTGAGGCACTCCTGTGGTGATGTGGAAAGGAGTAAGAGAGTACAGACACTCCTGTGGTGATGTGGACAGGAGTTAGAGAGTGCAGGCACTCCTGTGGTGATGTGGAAAGGAGTCAGAGAGTACAGGCACTCCAGTGGAGCTGTGAAAAGGAGTCAGAGAGTACAGGCACTCCTGTGGTGATGTGGAAAGGAGTCAGAGAGTACAGGCACTCCTGCGGTGATGTGGAAAGGAGTCAGAGAGTACAGACACTCCTGTGGTGATATCGAAAGGAGTCTGAGAAAACAGGCACTCCTGTGGAGATGTGGAAAGGAGTCAGAGAGTACAGGCACTCCTGTGGAGATGTGGAAAGGAGTCAGAGAGTACAGGCACTCCTGTGGTGATATGGAAAGGAGTCAGAGAGTACAGGCACTCCTGTGGTGATGTGGAAAGTAGTCAGAGAGTACAGACACTCCAGTGGTGATGTGGAAAGGAGTAAGAGAGTACAGATACTCCTGCAGTAATGTGGAAAGGAGTCAGAGAGTACAGGAGCTCCTGTGGTGATGTGGAAAGGAGTCAGAGAGTACAGACACTCATGTGGTGATATGGATAGATGTCAGAGAGTACAGACACTCCTGTGGTGATGTGGAAAGGAGTCAGCGTGTACAGGCACTCCTGTGGTGATGTGGAAAGGAGGCAGAGCGTACAGACACTCTCTGTGGTGATGTGGAAAGGAGTCAGAGAGTACAGGCGGTCCTGCGGTGATGAGGAAAGGAGTCAGAGAGTACAGACACTCCTGTGGTGATATGGAAAGGAGTCAGAGAGTACAAGCCCACCTGTGGTGTTATGGAAACGAGTCAGAGAGTACAGGCACTCCTGTGGTGTTATGGAAGGGCGTCAGAGAGTACAGGTACTCCTGTGGTGATGTGGAAAGTAGTCAGAGAGTACAGACACTCCTGTTGTGTTATGGAAAGGAGTCAGAGAGTACACACACTCCTGTGGTGATGTGGAAAGGAGTAAGAGAGTACAGGCACTCCTGTGGTGATATGGAAAGGAGTCAGAGAGTAAAGACACACCTGTGGTGATGTGGAAAGGAGTCAGCGTGTACAGGCACTCCTGTGGTGATGTGGAAAGGAGTCAGAGAGTACAGACACACTCTGTGGTGATGTGGAAAGGAGTCAGAGAGTACAGGCACTCCTGTGGTGATGTGGAAAGGTGTCAGAGAATACCGACACTCCTGTGGTGATATGGAAAGGAGTCAGAGAATACAGGCACTGCTGTGGTGATGTGGTAAGGAGTCAGAGAGTACAGGCGCACCTGTGGTGATGTGGAAAGGAGTCAGAGAGTACAGCCACTCTTGTGATGATATGGAAAGGAGTCATAGAGTACAGACACTCTTGTGGTGATATGGAACGGTGTCGAGAGTACAGGCACTCCTGTGGTGATGTGGAAAGGAGTCATATAGTACAGGCACTCCTGTGATGATATGGAAAGAAGTCAGAGAGTACAGACACTCCTGTGGTGATGTGGAACGGAGTCAGAGAGTACAGACGCTCCTGCGGAGATGTGGAAAGGAGTAACAGAGTACAGGCACTCTTGTGGTGATATGGAATGGAGACAGAGAGTACAGGCACTCCTGTGGTGATGTGGAAAGGAGTCAGAGAGTACAGACACTCCTGTGGTGTTATGGAAAGGAGTGAGAGAGCACAGGCACTCCTGTGGTGATGTGGAAAGGACTAAGAGAGTACAGGCACTGTTGTGGTGATATGGAAAGGAGTAAGAGAGTGCAGACACTCCTGTGGTGTTATGGAAAGGAGTCAGAGAGTACACGCACTCCTGTGGTGATGTGGAAAGGAGTAAGAGAGTACAGGCACTCCTGTGGTGATATGGAACGGAGTCAGAGCGTACAGACACTCCTGTGGTGATGTGGAAAGGAGTCAGCGTGTACTGGCACTCCTGTGGTGATGTGGAAAAGGAGTCAGAGAGTACAGGCACTCCTGTGGTGATGTGGAAAGGAGTCAGAGAAGACAGACACTCATGTGGTGATATGGAAAGGAGTCAGAGAGTACAGGCACTCCTGTGGTGATGTGGTAATTAGTCAGAGAGTACAGGCACACCTGTGGTGATGTGGAAAGGAGTCAGAGAGGACAGACACTCTTGTGATGATATGGAAAGTAGTCAGAGACTACAGACACTCCTGTTGTGATATGGAAAGGAGTCGAGAGTACAGGCACTCCCGTGGTGATGTGGAAATGCGTCATATAGTACTGGCACTCCTGTGGTGATATGGAAAGAAGTCAGAGTGTACAGACACTGCTGTCGTAATGTGGAACGGAGTCAGAGAGTACAGACGCTCCTGTGGTGATGTGGAAAGGAGTAAGAGAGTACAGGCACTGTTGTAGTGATGTGGAAAGGAGTCAGAGAGTACAGGCACTCCTGTGGTGTTATGGAAAGGAGACAGAGAGTACAGACACCCCTGTAGTGATGTGGAAAGGTGTCTGAGAGTACAGATATTCCTGTGGTGATATGGAAAGTAGTCAGAGAGTACAGGCACTCCTGTGGTGTTATGGAAAGGAGTCAGAGAGTACAGACACTTCTGTGGTGATGTGGAAAGTGTCAGACAGTACAGCCACTCTTGTGGTGATATGGAAAGGGGTCAGAGAGTACAGACACTCCTGTGTTGATATGGAAAGGAGTCGAGAGTACAGGCACTCCTGTGGTGATGTGGAAAGGAGTCAGATAGTACAGGCACTCCTGTGGTGATATGGAAAGAAGTCAGAGAGTAATGACACTCCTGTGGTGATGTGGAACGGAGTCAGAGAGCACAGACTCTCCTGTGGTGATGTGGAAAGGAGTAACAGAGTGCAGGCACTCTTGTGGTGATATGGAAAGTAGTCAGAGAGTAGAGGCACTCCTGTGGTGTTATGGAAAGGAGTGAGAGAGTACAGGCACTCCTGTGGTGATGTGGAAAGGACTAAGAGAGTACAGGCACTCTTGTGGTTATATGGAAAGGAGTCAGAGAGTACAGACACTTTTGTGGTGATGTGGAAAGGAGTCAGAGAGTACAGGCACTCCTGTGGTGTTATGGAAAGGAGTCAGAGAGTACAGACACTCCTGTGGTGATGTGGAAAGGAGTCAGAGAGTACAGATACTCTTGTGGTGATATGGAAAGGAGTCAGAGAGTAAAGATACTCCTGTGGTGGTATGGAAAGGAGTCAGAGAGTTCAGACACTCTTGTGGTGATATGGATAGGAGTCAGAGAGTACAGACACTCTTGTGGTGATATGGAAAGGAGTCAGAGAGTAAAGACACTACTGTGGTTATATGGAAAGGAATCAGAGAGTACAGGCACTCCTGTAGTGATGTGGAAAGGAGTCAGATAGTACAGGCACACCTGTGGTGATATGGATAGATGTCAGAGAGTACAGGCACTCCTGTGGTGATGTGGAAAGGACTAAGAGAGTACAGGCACTCTTGTGGTGATATGGAAAGGAGTCAGAGACTACAGGCACTCCTGTGGCGAAGTGGAAAGGAGTCAGAAAGTACAGACACTCTTGCGGTGATGTGGAAAGGAGTCAGAGAGTAGAGACACTCCTGTGCTGATATGGAAAGGAGCCAGAGAGTACAGGCACTCCTGTGGTGATGTGGAAAGGAGTATGAGAGTACAGGCACTCCTGTGGTGATTTGGAAAGGAGTCAGAGATTACAGACACTCCTGTGGTGATGTGGAAAGGAGTCAGCGTGTACAGGCACTCCTGTGGTGATGTGGAAAGGAGGCAGAGCGTACAGACACTCTCTGTGGTGATGTGGAAAGGAGTCAGAGAGTACAGGCGGTCCTGCGGTGATGAGGAAAGGAGTCAGAGAGTACAGACACTCCTGTGGTGATATGGAAAGGAGTCAGAGAGTACAAGCCCACCTGTGGTGTTATGGAAACGAGTCAGAGAGTACAGGCACTCCTGTGGTGTTATGGAAGGGCGTCAGAGAGTACAGGTACTCCTGTGGTGATGTGGAAAGTAGTCAGAGAGTACAGACACTCCTGTTGTGTTATGGAAAGGAGTCAGAGAGTACACACACTCCTGTGGTGATGTGGAAAGGAGTAAGAGAGTACAGGCACTCCTGTGGTGATATGGAAAGGAGTCAGAGAGTAAAGACACACCTGTGGTGATGTGGAAAGGAGTCAGCGTGTACAGGCACTCCTGTGGTGATGTGGAAAGGAGTCAGAGAGTACAGACACTCTCTGTGGTGATGTGGAAAGGAGTCAGAGAGTACAGGCACTCCTGTGGTGATGTGGAAAGGTGTCAGAGAATACCGACACTCCTGTGGTGATATGGAAAGGAGTCAGAGAATACAGGCACTGCTGTGGTGATGTGGTAAGGAGTCAGAGAGTACAGGCGCACCTGTGGTGATGTGGAAAGGAGTCAGAGAGTACAGCCACTCTTGTGATGATATGGAAAGGAGTCAGAGAGTACAGACGCTCCTGCGGAGATGTGGAAAGGAGTAACAGAGTACAGGCACTCTTGTGGTGATATGGAATGGAGACAGAGAGTACAGGCACTCCTGTGGTGATGTGGAAAGGAGTCAGAGAGTACAGACACTCCTGTGGTGTTATGGAAAGGAGTGAGAGAGCACAGGCACTCCTGTGGTGATGTGGAAAGGACTAAGAGAGTACAGGCACTCCTGTGGTGATATGGAAAGGAGTCAGAGAGTACAGACACTCCTGTGGTGATGTGGAAAGGAGTCAGAGAGTACAGGCACTCCTGTGGTGTTATGGAAAGGAGACAGAGAGTACAGACACTCCTGTGGTGATGTGGAAAGGAGTCAGAGAGTACTGGCACTCCTGTGGTGATGTGGAAAGGAGTCAGATAGTACAGGCACTCCTGTGGTGATATGGATAGAAGTCAGAGAGTACAGACACTCCTGTGCTAATGTGGAATGGAATCAGAGAGTACAGACGCTCCTGTGGTGATGTGGAAAGGCGTAAGAGAGTACAGGCACCCATGTGGTGATATGGAAAGGAGTCAGAGACTTCAGGCACTCCTGTGGTGATGTGAAAAGGAGTCAGATAGTACAGACTCTCTTGCGGTGATGTGGAAAGGAGTCAGAGTGTAGAGACTCTCCTGTGGTGATATGGAAAGGAGTCAGAGAGTACAGGCACTCCTGTGGTGTTATGGAAAGGAGTCAGAGAGTACAGGCACTCCTGTGGTGTTATGGAAAGGAATCAGAGTGTACAGGCACACCTGTGGTGATGTGGAAAGGAGTCAGAGATTACAGACACTCCTGTGGTGTTATGGAAAGGCGTCAGAGAGTACACGCTCTCCTGTGGTGATGTGGAAAGGAGTAAGAGAGTACAGGCACTCCTGTGGTGATCTGGAAAGGAGTCAGAGAGTACAGGCACTCCTGTGGTGATGTGGAAAGGAGTCAGAGAGTACAGGCACTCCTGTGGTGATATGGAAAGGAGTCAGACAGTACAGGCATTCCTGTGGGGTTTTGGAAAGGAGTCAGAGAGTACAGGCACTCCGGTGGTAATGTGGAAAGGAGTCAGAAGGTACAGACACACCTGTGGTGATATGGAAAGTAGTCAGAGAGTACAGGCACTCCTGTGGTGATGTTGAAATGGGTCAGAGAGTACAGACACTCCTGTGGTGATGTGCAAAGGAGTCAGAGAGTACAAACACTCCTGTGGTGTTATGGAAAGGAGTCAGAGAGTACAGATACTGCTGTGGTGATGTGGAAAGGAGTCAGAGAGTACAGACACTCCTGTGGTGATATGGAAAGGAGTCAGAGAGTACAGGCACGCCTGTGGTGTTATGGAAAGGAGTCAGAGAGTACAGGAACTCCTGTGGTGATGTAGAAAGGAGAAAGAGTAAACAGACTCTCCGGTGGTGTTATGGAAAGGAGTCAGAGTGTTGAGGCACTCCTGTGGTGATGTGGAAAGGAGTAAGAGAGTACAGACACTCCTGTGGTGATGTGGACAGGAGTTAGAGAGTGCAGGCACTCCTGTGGTGATGTGGAAAGGAGTCAGAGAGTACAGGCACTCCAGTGGAGCTGTGAAAAGGAGTCAGAGAGTACAGGCACTCCTGTGGTGATGTGGAAAGGAGTCAGAGAGTACAGGCACTCCTGCAGTGATGTGGAAAGGAGTCAGAGAGTACAGACACTCCTGTGGTGATATCGAAAGGAGTCTGAGAAAACAGGCACTCCTGTGGAGATGTGGAAAGGAGTCAGAGAGTACAGGCACTCCTGCGGTGATGTGGAAAGGAGTCAGAGAGTACAGACACTCCTGTGGTGATATCGAAAGGAGTCTGAGAAAACAGGCACTCCTGTGGAGATGTGGAAAGGAGTCAGAGAGTACAGGCACTCCTGTGGAGATGTGGAAAGGAGTCAGAGAGTACAGGCACTCCTGTGGTGATATGGAAAGGAGTCAGAGAGTACAGGCACTCCTCTGGTGATGTGGAAAGTAGTCAGAGAGTACAGACACTCCAGTGGTGATGTGGAAAGGAGTAAGAGAGTACAGATACTCCTGCAGTAATGTGGAAAGGAGTCAGAGAGTACAGGAGCTCCTGTGGTGATGTGGAAAGGAGTCAGAGAGTACAGACACTCATGTGGTGATATGGATAGATGTCAGAGAGTACAGACACTCCTGTGGTGATGTGGAAAGGAGTCAGCGTGTACAGGCACTCCTGTGGTGATGTGGAAAGGAGTCAGAGAGTACAGGCACTCCTGTGGTGATGTGGAAAGGAGTCAGAGAGTACAGACACTCCTGTGGTGATATCGAAAGGAGTCTGAGAAAACAGGCACTCCTGTGGAGATGTGGAAAGGAGTCAGAGAGTACAGGCACTCCTGTGGAGATGTGGAAAGGAGTCAGAGAGTACAGGCACTCCTGTGGTGATATGGAAAGGAGTCAGAGAGTACAGGCACTCCTGTGGTGATGTGGAAAGTAGTCAGAGAGTACAGACACTCCAGTGGTGATGTGGAAAGGAGTAAGAGAGTACAGATACTCCTGCAGTAATGTGGAAAGGAGTCAGAGAGTACAGGAGCTCCTGTGGTGATGTGGAAAGGAGTCAGAGAGTACAGACACTCTCTGTGGTGATGTGGAAAGGAGTCAGAGAGTACAGGCGGTCCTGCGGTGATGAGGAAAGGAGTCAGAGAGTACAGACACTCCTGTGGTGATATGGAAAGGAGTCAGAGAGTACAAGCCCTCCTGTGGTGTTATGGAAACGAGTCAGAGAGTACAGGCACTCCTGTGGTGTTATGGAAGGGCGTCAGAGAGTACAGGTACTCCTGTGGTGATGTGGAAAGTAGTCAGAGAGTACAGACACTCCTGTTGTGTTATGGAAAGGAGTCAGAGAGTACACACACTCCTGTGGTGATGTGGAAAGGAGTAAGAGAGTACAGGCACTCCTGTGGTGATATGGAAAGGAGTCAGAGAGTAAAGACACACCTGTGGTGATGTGGAAAGGAGTCAGCGTGTACAGGCACTCCTGTGGTGATGTGGAAAGGAGTCAGAGAGTACAGACACTCTCTGTGGTGATGTGGAAAGGAGTCAGAGAGTACAGGCACTCCTGTGGTGATGTGGAAAGGTGTCAGAGAATACCGACACTCCTGTGGTGATATGGAAAGGAGTCAGAGAATACAGGCACTGCTGTGGTGATGTGGTAAGGAGTCAGAGAGTACAGGCGCACCTGTGGTGATGTGGAAAGGAGTCAGAGAGTACAGCCACTCTTGTGATGATATGGAAAGGAGTCAGAGAGTACAGACACTCCTGTGGTGATATGGAACGGTGTCGAGAGTACAGGCACTCCTGTGGTGATGTGGAAAGGAGTCATATAGTACAGGCACTCCTGTGATGATATGGAAAGAAGTCAGAGAGTACAGACACTCCTGTGGTGATGTGGAACGGAGTCAGAGAGTACAGACGCTCCTGCGGAGATGTGGAAAGGAGTAACAGAGTACAGGCACTCTTGTGGTGATATGGAATGGAGACAGAGAGTACAGGCACTCCTGTGGTGATGTGGAAAGGAGTCAGAGAGTACAGACACTCCTGTGGTGTTATGGAAAGGAGTGAGAGAGCACAGGCACTCCTGTGGTGATGTGGAAAGGACTAAGAGAGTACAGGCACTCTTGTGGTGATATGGAAAGGAGTAAGAGAGTGCAGACACTCCTGTGGTGTTATGGAAAGGAATCAGAGAGTACACGCACTCCTGTGGTGATGTGGAAAGGAGTAAGAGAGTACAGGCACTCCTGTGGTGATATGGAACGGAGTCAGAGCGTACAGACACTCCTGTGGTGATGTGGAAAGGAGTCAGCGTGTACTGGCACTCCTGTGGTGATGTGGAAAAGGAGTCAGAGAGTACAGACACTCTCTGTGGTGATGTGGAAAGGAGTCAGAGAGTACAGGCACTCCTGTGGTGATGTGGAAAGGAGTCAGAGAAGACAGACACTCATGTGGTGATATGGAAAGGAGTCAGAGAGTACAGGCACTCCTGTGGTGATGTGGTAATTAGTCAGAGAGTACAGGCACACCTGTGGTGATGTGGAAAGGAGTCAGAGAGTACAGACACTCTTGTGATGATATGGAAAGTAGTCAGAGACTACAGACACTCCTGTGGTGATATGGAAAGGAGTCGAGAGTACAGGCACTCCCGTGGTGATGTGGAAATGCGTCATATAGTACTGGCACTCCTGTGGTGATATGGAAAGAAGTCAGAGTGTACAGACACTGCTGTCGTAATGTGGAACGGAGTCAGAGAGTACAGACGCTCCTGTGGTGATGTGGAAAGGAGTAAGAGAGTACAGGCACTGTTGTAGTGATGTGGAAAGGAGTCAGAGAGTACAGGCACTCCTGTGGTGTTATGGAAAGGAGACAGAGAGTACAGACACCCCTGTAGTGATGTGGAAAGGTGTCTGAGAGTACAGATATTCCTGTGGTGATATGGAAAGTAGTCAGAGAGTACAGGCACTCCTGTGGTGTTATGGAAAGGAGTCAGAGAGTACAGACACTTCTGTGGTGATGTGGAAAGTGTCAGACAGTACAGCCACTCTTGTGGTGATATGGAAAGGGGTCAGAGAGTACAGACACTCCTGTGTTGATATGGAAAGGAGTCGAGAGTACAGGCACTCCTGTGGTGATGTGGAAAGGAGTCAGATAGTACAGGCACTCCTGTGGTGATATGGAAAGAAGTCAGAGAGTAATGACACTCCTGTGGTGATGTGGAACGGAGTCAGAGAGCACAGACTCTCCTGTGGTGATGTGGAAAGGAGTAACAGAGTGCAGGCACTCTTGTGGTGATATGGAAAGTAGTCAGAGAGTAGAGGCACTCCTGTGGTGTTATGGAAAGGAGTGAGAGAGTACAGGCACTCCTGTGGTGATGTGGAAAGGACTAAGAGAGTACAGGCACTCTTGTGGTTATATGGAAAGGAGTCAGAGAGTACAGACACTTTTGTGGTGATGTGGAAAGGAGTCAGAGAGTACAGCCACTCTTGTGATGATATGGAAAGGAGTCAGAGAGTACAGACACTCCTGTGGTGATATGGAACGGTGTCGAGAGTACAGGCACTCCTGTGGTGATGTGGAAAGGAGTCATATAGTACAGGCACTCCTGTGATGATATGGAAAGAAGTCAGAGAGTACAGACACTCCTGTGGTGATGTGGAACGGAGTCAGAGAGTACAGACGCTCCTGCGGAGATGTGGAAAGGAGTAACAGAGTACAGGCACTCTTGTGGTGATATGGAATGGAGACAGAGAATACAGGCACTCCTGTGGTGATGTGGAAAGGAGTCAGAGAGTACAGACACTCCTGTGGTGTTATGGAAAGGAGTGAGAGAGCACAGGCACTCCTGTGGTGATGTGGAAAGGACTAAGAGAGTACAGGCACTGTTGTGGTGATATGGAAAGGAGTAAGAGAGTGCAGACACTCCTGTGGTGTTATGGAAAGGAGTCAGAGAGTACACGCACTCCTGTGGTGATGTGGAAAGGAGTAAGAGAGTACAGGCACTCCTGTGGTGATATGGAACGGAGTCAGAGCGTACAGACACTCCTGTGGTGATGTGGAAAGGTCTCAGCGTGTACTGGCACTCCTGTGGTGATGTGGAAAAGGAGTCAGAGAGTACAGACACTCTCTGTGGTGATGTGGAAAGGAGTCAGAGAGTACAGGCACTCCTGTGGTGATGTGGAAAGGAGTCAGAGAAGACAGACACTCATGTGGTGATATGGAAAGGAGTCAGAGAGTACAGGCACTCCTGTGGTGATGTGGTAATTAGTCAGAGAGTACAGGCACACCTGTGGTGATGTGGAAAGGAGTCAGAGAGTACAGACACTCTTGTGATGATATGGAAAGTAGTCAGAGACTACAGACACTCCTGTGGTGATATGGAAAGGAGTCGAGAGTACAGGCACTCCCGTGGTGATGTGGAAATGCGTCATATAGTACTGGCACTCCTGTGGTGATATGGAAAGAAGTCAGAGTGTACAGACACTGCTGTCGTAATGTGGAACGGAGTCAGAGAGTACAGACGCTCCTGTGGTGATGTGGAAAGGAGTAAGAGAGTACAGGCACTGTTGTAGTGATGTGGAAAGGAGTCAGAGAGTACAGGCACTCCTGTGGTGTTATGGAAAGGAGACAGAGAGTACAGACACCCCTGTAGTGATGTGGAAAGGTGTCTGAGAGTACAGATATTCCTGTGGTGATATGGAAAGTAGTCAGAGAGTACAGGCACTCCTGTGGTGTTATGGAAAGGAGTCAGAGAGTACAGACACTTCTGTGGTGATGTGGAAAGTGTCAGACAGTACAGCCACTCTTGTGGTGATATGGAAAGGGGTCAGAGAGTACAGACACTCCTGTGTTGATATGGAAAGGAGTCGAGAGTACAGGCACTCCTGTGGTGATGTAGAAAGGAGAAAGAGTAAACAGACTCTCCGGTGGTGTTATGGAAAGGAGTCAGAGTGTTGAGGCACTCCTGTGGTGATGTGGAAAGGAGTTAGAGAGTGCAGGCACTCCTGTGGTGATGTGGAAAGGAGTCAGAGAGTACAGGCACTCCAGTGGAGCTGTGAAAAGGAGTCAGAGAGTACAGGCACTCCTGTGGTGATGTGGAAAGGAGTCAGAGAGTACAGGCACTCCTGCGGTGATGTGGAAAGGAGTCAGAGAGTACAGACACTCCTGTGGTGATATCGAAAGGAGTCTGAGAAAACAGGCACTCCTGTGGAGATGTGGAAAGGAGTCAGAGAGTACAGGCACTCCTGTGGAGATGTGGAAAGGAGTCAGAGAGTACAGGCACTCCTGTGGTGATATGGAAAGGAGTCAGAGAGTACAGGCACTCCTGTGGTGATGTGGAAAGTAGTCAGAGAGTACAGACACTCCAGTGGTGATGTGGAAAGGAGTAAGAGAGTACAGATACTCCTGCAGTAATGTGGAAAGGAGTCAGAGAGTACAGGAGCTCCTGTGGTGATGTGGAAAGGAGTCAGAGAGTACAGACACTCATGTGGTGATATGGATAGATGTCAGAGAGTACAGACACTCCTGTGGTGATGTGGAAAGGAGTCAGCGTGTACAGGCACTCCTGTGGTGATGTGGAAAGGAGGCAGAGCGTACAGACACTCTCTGTGGTGATGTGGAAAGGAGTCAGAGAGTACAGGCGGTCCTGCGGTGATGAGGAAAGGAGTCAGAGAGTACAGACACTCCTGTGGTGATATGGAAAGGAGTCAGAGAGTACAAGCCCACCTGTGGTGTTATGGAAACGAGTCAGAGAGTACAGGCACTCCTGTGGTGTTATGGAAGGGCGTCAGAGAGTACAGGTACTCCTGTGGTGATGTGGAAAGTAGTCAGAGAGTACAGACACTCCTGTTGTGTTATGGAAAGGAGTCAGAGAGTACACACACTCCTGTGGTGATGTGGAAAGGAGTAAGAGAGTACAGGCACTCCTGTGGTGATATGGAAAGGAGTCAGAGAGTAAAGACACACCTGTGGTGATGTGGAAAGGAGTCAGCGTGTACAGGCACTCCTGTGGTGATGTGGAAAGGAGTCAGAGAGTACAGACACTCTCTGTGGTGATGTGGAAAGGAGTCAGAGAGTACAGGCACTCCTGTGGTGATGTGGAAAGGTGTCAGAGAATACCGACACTCCTGTGGTGATATGGAAAGGAGTCAGAGAATACAGGCACTGCTGTGGTGATGTGGTAAGGAGTCAGAGAGTACAGGCGCACCTGTGGTGATGTGGAAAGGAGTCAGAGAGTACAGCCACTCTTGTGATGATATGGAAAGGAGTCAGAGAGTACAGACGCTCCTGCGGAGATGTGGAAAGGAGTAACAGAGTACAGGCACTCTTGTGGTGATATGGAATGGAGACAGAGAGTACAGGCACTCCTGTGGTGATGTGGAAAGGAGTCAGAGAGTACAGACACTCCTGTGGTGTTATGGAAAGGAGTGAGAGAGCACAGGCACTCCTGTGGTGATGTGGAAAGGACTAAGAGAGTACAGGCACTCCTGTGGTGATATGGAAAGGAGTCAGAGAGTACAGACACTCCTGTGGTGATGTGGAAAGGAGTCAGAGAGTACAGGCACTCCTGTGGTGTTATGGAAAGGAGACAGAGAGTACAGACACTCCTGTGGTGATGTGGAAAGGAGTCAGAGAGTACTGGCACTCCTGTGGTGATGTGGAAAGGAGTCAGATAGTACAGGCACTCCTGTGGTGATATGGATAGAAGTCAGAGAGTACAGACACTCCTGTGCTAATGTGGAATGGAATCAGAGAGTACAGACGCTCCTGTGGTGATGTGGAAAGGCGTAAGAGAGTACAGGCACCCATGTGGTGATATGGAAAGGAGTCAGAGACTTCAGGCACTCCTGTGGTGATGTGAAAAGGAGTCAGATAGTACAGACTCTCTTGCGGTGATGTGGAAAGGAGTCAGAGTGTAGAGACTCTCCTGTGGTGATATGGAAAGGAGTCAGAGAGTACAGGCACTCCTGTGGTGTTATGGAAAGGAGTCAGAGAGTACAGGCACTCCTGTGGTGTTATGGAAAGGAATCAGAGTGTACAGGCACACCTGTGGTGATGTGGAAAGGAGTCAGAGATTACAGACACTCCTGTGGTGTTATGGAAAGGCGTCAGAGAGTACACGCTCTCCTGTGGTGATGTGGAAAGGAGTAAGAGAGTACAGGCACTCCTGTGGTGATCTGGAAAGGAGTCAGAGAGTACAGGCACTCCTGTGGTGATGTGGAAAGGAGTCAGAGAGTACAGGCACTCCTGTGGTGATATGGAAAGGAGTCAGACAGTACAGGCATTCCTGTGGGGTTTTGGAAAGGAGTCAGAGAGTACAGGCACTCCGGTGGTAATGTGGAAAGGAGTCAGAAGGTACAGACACACCTGTGGTGATATGGAAAGTAGTCAGAGAGTACAGGCACTCCTGTGGTGATGTTGAAATGGGTCAGAGAGTACAGACACTCCTGTGGTGATGTGCAAAGGAGTCAGAGAGTACAAACACTCCTGTGGTGTTATGGAAAGGAGTCAGAGAGTACAGATACTGCTGTGGTGATGTGGAAAGGAGTCAGAGAGTACAGACACTCCTGTGGTGATATGGAAAGGAGTCAGAGAGTACAGGCACGCCTGTGGTGTTATGGAAAGGAGTCAGAGAGTACAGGAACTCCTGTGGTGATGTAGAAAGGAGAAAGAGTAAACAGACTCTCCGGTGGTGTTATGGAAAGGAGTCAGAGTGTTGAGGCACTCCTGTGGTGATGTGGAAAGGAGTAAGAGAGTACAGACACTCCTGTGGTGATGTGGACAGGAGTTAGAGAGTGCAGGCACTCCTGTGGTGATGTGGAAAGGAGTCAGAGAGTACAGGCACTCCAGTGGAGCTGTGAAAAGGAGTCAGAGAGTACAGGCACTCCTGTGGTGATGTGGAAAGGAGTCAGAGAGTACAGGCACTCCTGCAGTGATGTGGAAAGGAGTCAGAGAGTACAGACACTCCTGTGGTGATATCGAAAGGAGTCTGAGAAAACAGGCACTCCTGTGGAGATGTGGAAAGGAGTCAGAGAGTACAGGCACTCCTGCGGTGATGTGGAAAGGAGTCAGAGAGTACAGACACTCCTGTGGTGATATCGAAAGGAGTCTGAGAAAACAGGCACTCCTGTGGAGATGTGGAAAGGAGTCAGAGAGTACAGGCACTCCTGTGGAGATGTGGAAAGGAGTCAGAGAGTACAGGCACTCCTGTGGTGATATGGAAAGGAGTCAGAGAGTACAGGCACTCCTCTGGTGATGTGGAAAGTAGTCAGAGAGTACAGACACTCCAGTGGTGATGTGGAAAGGAGTAAGAGAGTACAGATACTCCTGCAGTAATGTGGAAAGGAGTCAGAGAGTACAGGAGCTCCTGTGGTGATGTGGAAAGGAGTCAGAGAGTACAGACACTCATGTGGTGATATGGATAGATGTCAGAGAGTACAGACACTCCTGTGGTGATGTGGAAAGGAGTCAGCGTGTACAGGCACTCCTGTGGTGATGTGGAAAGGAGTCAGAGAGTACAGGCACTCCTGTGGTGATGTGGAAAGGAGTCAGAGAGTACAGACACTCCTGTGGTGATATCGAAAGGAGTCTGAGAAAACAGGCACTCCTGTGGAGATGTGGAAAGGAGTCAGAGAGTACAGGCACTCCTGTGGAGATGTGGAAAGGAGTCAGAGAGTACAGGCACTCCTGTGGTGATATGGAAAGGAGTCAGAGAGTACAGGCACTCCTGTGGTGATGTGGAAAGTAGTCAGAGAGTACAGACACTCCAGTGGTGATGTGGAAAGGAGTAAGAGAGTACAGATACTCCTGCAGTAATGTGGAAAGGAGTCAGAGAGTACAGGAGCTCCTGTGGTGATGTGGAAAGGAGTCAGAGAGTACAGACACTCTCTGTGGTGATGTGGAAAGGAGTCAGAGAGTACAGGCGGTCCTGCGGTGATGAGGAAAGGAGTCAGAGAGTACAGACACTCCTGTGGTGATATGGAAAGGAGTCAGAGAGTACAAGCCCTCCTGTGGTGTTATGGAAACGAGTCAGAGAGTACAGGCACTCCTGTGGTGTTATGGAAGGGCGTCAGAGAGTACAGGTACTCCTGTGGTGATGTGGAAAGTAGTCAGAGAGTACAGACACTCCTGTTGTGTTATGGAAAGGAGTCAGAGAGTACACACACTCCTGTGGTGATGTGGAAAGGAGTAAGAGAGTACAGGCACTCCTGTGGTGATATGGAAAGGAGTCAGAGAGTAAAGACACACCTGTGGTGATGTGGAAAGGAGTCAGCGTGTACAGGCACTCCTGTGGTGATGTGGAAAGGAGTCAGAGAGTACAGACACTCTCTGTGGTGATGTGGAAAGGAGTCAGAGAGTACAGGCACTCCTGTGGTGATGTGGAAAGGTGTCAGAGAATACCGACACTCCTGTGGTGATATGGAAAGGAGTCAGAGAATACAGGCACTGCTGTGGTGATGTGGTAAGGAGTCAGAGAGTACAGGCGCACCTGTGGTGATGTGGAAAGGAGTCAGAGAGTACAGCCACTCTTGTGATGATATGGAAAGGAGTCAGAGAGTACAGACACTCCTGTGGTGATATGGAACGGTGTCGAGAGTACAGGCACTCCTGTGGTGATGTGGAAAGGAGTCATATAGTACAGGCACTCCTGTGATGATATGGAAAGAAGTCAGAGAGTACAGACACTCCTGTGGTGATGTGGAACGGAGTCAGAGAGTACAGACGCTCCTGCGGAGATGTGGAAAGGAGTAACAGAGTACAGGCACTCTTGTGGTGATATGGAATGGAGACAGAGAGTACAGGCACTCCTGTGGTGATGTGGAAAGGAGTCAGAGAGTACAGACACTCCTGTGGTGTTATGGAAAGGAGTGAGAGAGCACAGGCACTCCTGTGGTGATGTGGAAAGGACTAAGAGAGTACAGGCACTCTTGTGGTGATATGGAAAGGAGTAAGAGAGTGCAGACACTCCTGTGGTGTTATGGAAAGGAGTCAGAGAGTACACGCACTCCTGTGGTGATGTGGAAAGGAGTAAGAGAGTACAGGCACTCCTGTGGTGATATGGAACGGAGTCAGAGCGTACAGACACTCCTGTGGTGATGTGGAAAGGAGTCAGCGTGTACTGGCACTCCTGTGGTGATGTGGAAAAGGAGTCAGAGAGTACAGACACTCTCTGTGGTGATGTGGAAAGGAGTCAGAGAGTACAGGCACTCCTGTGGTGATGTGGAAAGGAGTCAGAGAAGACAGACACTCATGTGGTGATATGGAAAGGAGTCAGAGAGTACAGGCACTCCTGTGGTGATGTGGTAATTAGTCAGAGAGTACAGGCACACCTGTGGTGATGTGGAAAGGAGTCAGAGAGTACAGACACTCTTGTGATGATATGGAAAGTAGTCAGAGACTACAGACACTCCTGTGGTGATATGGAAAGGAGTCGAGAGTACAGGCACTCCCGTGGTGATGTGGAAATGCGTCATATAGTACTGGCACTCCTGTGGTGATATGGAAAGAAGTCAGAGTGTACAGACACTGCTGTCGTAATGTGGAACGGAGTCAGAGAGTACAGACGCTCCTGTGGTGATGTGGAAAGGAGTAAGAGAGTACAGGCACTGTTGTAGTGATGTGGAAAGGAGTCAGAGAGTACAGGCACTCCTGTGGTGTTATGGAAAGGAGACAGAGAGTACAGACACCCCTGTAGTGATGTGGAAAGGTGTCTGAGAGTACAGATATTCCTGTGGTGATATGGAAAGTAGTCAGAGAGTACAGGCACTCCTGTGGTGTTATGGAAAGGAGTCAGAGAGTACAGACACTTCTGTGGTGATGTGGAAAGTGTCAGACAGTACAGCCACTCTTGTGGTGATATGGAAAGGGGTCAGAGAGTACAGACACTCCTGTGTTGATATGGAAAGGAGTCGAGAGTACAGGCACTCCTGTGGTGATGTGGAAAGGAGTCAGATAGTACAGGCACTCCTGTGGTGATATGGAAAGAAGTCAGAGAGTAATGACACTCCTGTGGTGATGTGGAACGGAGTCAGAGAGCACAGACTCTCCTGTGGTGATGTGGAAAGGAGTAACAGAGTGCAGGCACTCTTGTGGTGATATGGAAAGTAGTCAGAGAGTAGAGGCACTCCTGTGGTGTTATGGAAAGGAGTGAGAGAGTACAGGCACTCCTGTGGTGATGTGGAAAGGACTAAGAGAGTACAGGCACTCTTGTGGTTATATGGAAAGGAGTCAGAGAGTACAGACACTTTTGTGGTGATGTGGAAAGGAGTCAGAGAGTACAGCCACTCTTGTGATGATATGGAAAGGAGTCAGAGAGTACAGACACTCCTGTGGTGATATGGAACGGTGTCGAGAGTACAGGCACTCCTGTGGTGATGTGGAAAGGAGTCATATAGTACAGGCACTCCTGTGATGATATGGAAAGAAGTCAGAGAGTACAGACACTCCTGTGGTGATGTGGAACGGAGTCAGAGAGTACAGACGCTCCTGCGGAGATGTGGAAAGGAGTAACAGAGTACAGGCACTCTTGTGGTGATATGGAATGGAGACAGAGAATACAGGCACTCCTGTGGTGATGTGGAAAGGAGTCAGAGAGTACAGACACTCCTGTGGTGTTATGGAAAGGAGTGAGAGAGCACAGGCACTCCTGTGGTGATGTGGAAAGGACTAAGAGAGTACAGGCACTGTTGTGGTGATATGGAAAGGAGTAAGAGAGTGCAGACACTCCTGTGGTGTTATGGAAAGGAGTCAGAGAGTACACGCACTCCTGTGGTGATGTGGAAAGGAGTAAGAGAGTACAGGCACTCCTGTGGTGATATGGAACGGAGTCAGAGCGTACAGACACTCCTGTGGTGATGTGGAAAGGAGTCAGCGTGTACTGGCACTCCTGTGGTGATGTGGAAAAGGAGTCAGAGAGTACAGACACTCTCTGTGGTGATGTGGAAAGGAGTCAGAGAGTACAGGCACTCCTGTGGTGATGTGGAAAGGAGTCAGAGAAGACAGACACTCATGTGGTGATATGGAAAGGAGTCAGAGAGTACAGGCACTCCTGTGGTGATGTGGTAATTAGTCAGAGAGTACAGGCACACCTGTGGTGATGTGGAAAGGAGTCAGAGAGTACAGACACTCTTGTGATGATATGGAAAGTAGTCAGAGACTACAGACACTCCTGTGGTGATATGGAAAGGAGTCGAGAGTACAGGCACTCCCGTGGTGATGTGGAAATGCGTCATATAGTACTGGCACTCCTGTGGTGATATGGAAAGAAGTCAGAGTGTACAGACACTGCTGTCGTAATGTGGAACGGAGTCAGAGAGTACAGACGCTCCTGTGGTGATGTGGAAAGGAGTAAGAGAGTACAGGCACTGTTGTAGTGATGTGGAAAGGAGTCAGAGAGTACAGGCACTCCTGTGGTGTTATGGAAAGGAGACAGAGAGTACAGACACCCCTGTAGTGATGTGGAAAGGTGTCTGAGAGTACAGATATTCCTGTGGTGATATGGAAAGTAGTCAGAGAGTACAGGCACTCCTGTGGTGTTATGGAAAGGAGTCAGAGAGTACAGACACTTCTGTGGTGATGTGGAAAGAGTCAGACAGTACAGCCACTCTTGTGGTGATATGGAAAGGGGTCAGAGAGTACAGACACTCCTGTGTTGATATGGAAAGGAGTCGAGAGTACAGGCACTCCTGTGGTGATGTGGAAAGGAGTCAGATAGTACAGGCACTCCTGTGGTGATATGGAAAGAAGTCAGAGAGTAATGACACTCCTGTGGTGATGTGGAACGGAGTCAGAGAGCACAGACTCTCCTGTGGTGATGTGGAAAGGAGTAACAGAGTGCAGGCACTCTTGTGGTGATATGGAAAGTAGTCAGAGAGTAGAGGCACTCCTGTGGTGTTATGGAAAGGAGTGAGAGAGTACAGGCACTCCTGTGGTGATGTGGAAAGGACTAAGAGAGTACAGGCACTCTTGTGGTTATATGGAAAGGAGTCAGAGAGTACAGACACTTTTGTGGTGATGTGGAAAGGAGTCAGAGAGTACAGGCACTCCTGTGGTGTTATGGAAAGGAGTCAGAGAGTACAGACACTCCTGTGGTGATGTGGAAAGGAGTCAGAGAGTACAGATACTCTTGTGGTGATATGGAAAGGAGTCAGAGAGTAAAGATACTCCTGTGGTGGTATGGAAAGGAGTCAGAGAGTTCAGACACTCTTGTGGTGATATGGATAGGAGTCAGAGAGTACAGACACTCTTGTGGTGATATGGAAAGGAGTCAGAGAGTACAGACACTACTGTGGTTATATGGAAAGGAATCAGAGAGTACAGGCACTCCTGTAGTGATGTGGAAAGGAGTCAGATAGTACAGGCACACCTGTGGTGATATGGATAGATGTCAGAGAGTACAGACACTCCTGTGGTGATGTGGAACGGAGTCAGAGAGTACAGACGATCCTGTGGTGATGTGGAAAGGAGTAAGAGTGTACAGGCACTCTTGTGGTGATATGGAAAGGAGTCAGAGACTACAGGCACTCCTGTGGTGAAGTGGAAAGGAGTCAGAAAGTACAGACACTCTTGCGGTGATGTGGAAAGGAGTCAGAGAGTAGAGACACTCCTGTGCTGATATGGAAAGGAGCCAGAGAGTACAGGCACTCCTGTGGTGATGTGGAAAGGAGTCGGAGAGTACAGACACTCCTGTGTTGTTATGGAAAGGACTCAGAGAGTACACGCACTCCTGTGGTGATGTGGAAAGGAGTATGAGAGTACAGGCACTCCTGTGGTGATTTGGAAAGGAGTCAGAGATTACAGACACTCCTGTGGTGATGTGGAAAGGAGTCAGCGTGTACAGGCACTCCTGTGGTGATGTGGAAAGGAGGCAGAGCGTACAGACACTCTCTGTGGTGATGTGGAAAGGAGTCAGAGAGTACAGGCGGTCCTGCGGTGATGAGGAAAGGAGTCAGAGAGTACAGACACTCCTGTGGTGATATGGAAAGGAGTCAGAGAGTACAAGCCCTCCTGTGGTGTTATGGAAACGAGTCAGAGAGTACAGGCACTCCTGTGGTGTTATGGAAGGGCGTCAGAGAGTACAGGTACTCCTGTGGTGATGTGGAAAGTAGTCAGAGAGTACAGACACTCCTGTTGTGTTATGGAAAGGAGTCAGAGAGTACACACACTCCTGTGGTGATGTGGAAAGGAGTAAGAGAGTACAGGCACTCCTGTGGTGATATGGAAAGGAGTCAGAGAGTAAAGACACACCTGTGGTGATGTGGAAAGGAGTCAGCGTGTACAGGCACTCCTGTGGTGATGTGGAAAGGAGTCAGAGAGTACAGACACTCTCTGTGGTGATGTGGAAAGGAGTCAGAGAGTACAGGCACTCCTGTGGTGATGTGGAAAGGTGTCAGAGAATACCGACACTCCTGTGGTGATATGGAAAGGAGTCAGAGAATACAGGCACTGCTGTGGTGATGTGGTAAGGAGTCAGAGAGTACAGGCGCACCTGTGGTGATGTGGAAAGGAGTCAGAGAGTACAGCCACTCTTGTGATGATATGGAAAGGAGTCAGAGAGTACAGACACTCCTGTGGTGATATGGAACGGTGTCGAGAGTACAGGCAATCCTGTGGTGATGTGGAAAGGAGTCATATAGTACAGGCACTCCTGTGATGATATGGAAAGAAGTCAGAGAGTACAGACACTCCTGTGGTGATGTGGAACGGAGTCAGAGAGTACAGACGCTCCTGCGGAGATGTGGAAAGGAGTAACAGAGTACAGGCACTCTTGTGGTGATATGGAATGGAGACAGAGAGTACAGGCACTCCTGTGGTGATGTGGAAAGGAGTCAGAGAGTACAGACACTCCTGTGGTGTTATGGAAAGGAGTGAGAGAGCACAGGCACTCCTGTGGTGATGTGGAAAGGACTAAGAGAGTACAGGCACTCCTGTGGTGATATGGAAAGGAGTCAGAGAGTACAGACACTCCTGTGGTGATGTGGAAAGGAGTCAGAGAGTACAGGCACTCCTGTGGTGTTATGGAAAGGAGACAGAGAGTACAGACACTCCTGTGGTGATGTGGAAAGGAGTCAGAGAGTACTGGCACTCCTGTGGTGATGTGGAAAGGAGTCAGATAGTACAGGCACTCCTGTGGTGATATGGATAGAAGTCAGAGAGTACAGACACTCCTGTGCTAATGTGGAATGGAATCAGAGAGTACAGACGCTCCTGTGGTGATGTGGAAAGGCGTAAGAGAGTACAGGCACCCATGTGGTGATATGGAAAGGAGTCAGAGACTTCAGGCACTCCTGTGGTGATGTGAAAAGGAGTCAGATAGTACAGACTCTCTTGCGGTGATGTGGAAAGTAGTCAGAGTGTAGAGACTCTCCTGTGGTGATATGGAAAGGAGTCAGAGAGTACAGGCACTCCTGTGGTGTTATGGAAAGGAGTCAGAGAGTACAGGCACTCCTGTGGTGTTATGGAAAGGAATCAGAGTGTACAGGCACACCTGTGGTGATGTGGAAAGGAGTCAGAGATTACAGACACTCCTGTGGTGTTATGGAAAGGCGTCAGAGAGTACACGCTCTCCTGTGGTGATGTGGAAAGGAGTAAGAGAGTACAGGCACTCCTGTGGTGATCTGGAAAGGAGTCAGAGAGTACAGGCACTCCTGTGGTGATGTGGAAAGGAGTCAGAGAGTACAGGCACTCCTGTGGTGATATGGAAAGGAGTCAGACAGTACAGGCATTCCTGTGGGGTTTTGCAAAGGAGTCAGAGAGTACAGGCACTCCGGTGGTAATGTGGAAAGGAGTCAGAAGGTACAGACACACCTGTGGTGATATGGAAAGTAGTCAGAGAGTACAGGCACTCCTGTGGTGATGTTGAAATGGGTCAGAGAGTACAGACACTCCTGTGGTGATGTGCAAAGGAGTCAGAGAGTACAAACACTCCTGTGGTGTTATGGAAAGGAGTCAGAGAGTACAGATACTGCTGTGGTGATGTGGAAAGGAGTCAGAGAGTACAGACACTCCTGTGGTGATATGGAAAGGAGTCAGAGAGTACAGGCACTCCTGTGGTGTTATGGAAAGGAGTCAGAGAGTACAGGAACTCCTGTGGTGATGTAGAAAGGAGAAAGAGTAAACAGACTCTCCGGTGGTGTTATGGAAAGGAGTCAGAGTGTTGAGGCACTCCTGTGGTGATGTGGAAAGGAGTAAGAGAGTACAGACACTCCTGTGGTGATGTGGACAGGAGTTAGAGAGTGCAGGCACTCCTGTGGTGATGTGGAAAGGAGTCAGAGAGTACAGGCACTCCAGTGGAGCTGTGAAAAGGAGTCAGAGAGTACAGGCACTCCTGTGGTGATGTGGAAAGGAGTCAGAGAGTACAGGCACTCCTGCGGTGATGTGGAAAGGAGTCAGAGAGTACAGACACTCCTGTGGTGATATCGAAAGGAGTCTGAGAAAACAGGCACTCCTGTGGAGATGTGGAAAGGAGTCAGAGAGTACAGGCACTCCTGTGGAGATGTGGAAAGGAGTCAGAGAGTACAGGCACTCCTGTGGTGATATGGAAAGGAGTCAGAGAGTACAGGCACTCCTGTGGTGATGTGGAAAGTAGTCAGAGAGTACAGACACTCCAGTGGTGATGTGGAAAGGAGTAAGAGAGTACAGATACTCCTGCAGTAATGTGGAAAGGAGTCAGAGAGTACAGGAGCTCCTGTGGTGATGTGGAAAGGAGTCAGAGAGTACAGACACTCATGTGGTGATATGGATAGATGTCAGAGAGTACAGACACTCCTGTGGTGATGTGGAAAGGAGTCAGCGTGTACAGGCACTCCTGTGGTGATGTGGAAAGGAGTCAGAGAGTACAGGCACTCCTGTGGTGATGTGGAAAGGAGTCAGAGAGTACAGACACTCCTGTGGTGATATCGAAAGGAGTCTGAGAAAACAGGCACTCCTGTGGAGATGTGGAAAGGAGTCAGAGAGTACAGGCACTCCTGTGGAGATGTGGAAAGGAGTCAGAGAGTACAGGCACTCCTGTGGTGATATGGAAAGGAGTCAGAGAGTACAGGCACTCCTGTGGTGATGTGGAAAGTAGTCAGAGAGTACAGACACTCCAGTGGTGATGTGGAAAGGAGTAAGAGAGTACAGATACTCCTGCAGTAATGTGGAAAGGAGTCAGAGAGTACAGGAGCTCCTGTGGTGATGTGGAAAGGAGTCAGAGAGTACAGACACTCATGTGGTGATATGGATAGATGTCAGAGAGTACAGACACTCCTGTGGTGATGTGGAAAGGAGTCAGCGTGTACAGGCACTCCTGTGGTGATGTGGAAAGGAGGCAGAGCGTACAGACACTCTCTGTGGTGATGTGGAAAGGAGTCAGAGAGTACAGGCGGTCCTGCGGTGATGAGGAAAGGAGTCAGAGAGTACAGACACTCCTGTGGTGATATGGAAAGGAGTCAGAGAGTACAAGCCCACCTGTGGTGTTATGGAAACGAGTCAGAGAGTACAGGCACTCCTGTGGTGTTATGGAAGGGCGTCAGAGAGTACAGGTACTCCTGTGGTGATGTGGAAAGTAGTCAGAGAGTACAGACACTCCTGTTGTGTTATGGAAAGGAGTCAGAGAGTACACACACTCCTGTGGTGATGTGGAAAGGAGTAAGAGAGTACAGGCACTCCTGTGGTGATATGGAAAGGAGTCAGAGAGTAAAGACACACCTGTGGTGATGTGGAAAGGAGTCAGCGTGTACAGGCACTCCTGTGGTGATGTGGAAAGGAGTCAGAGAGTACAGACACACTCTGTGGTGATGTGGAAAGGAGTCAGAGAGTACAGGCACTCATGTGGTGATGTGGAAAGGTGTCAGAGAATACCGACACTCCTGTGGTGATATGGAAAGGAGTCAGAGAATACAGGCACTGCTGTGGTGATGTGGTAAGGAGTCAGAGAGTACAGGCGCACCTGTGGTGATGTGGAAAGGAGTCAGAGAGTACAGCCACTCTTGTGATGATATGGAAAGGAGTCATAGAGTACAGACACTCTTGTGGTGATATGGAACGGTGTCGAGAGTACAGGCACTCCTGTGGTGATGTGGAAAGGAGTCATATAGTACAGGCGCTCCTGTGATGATATGGAAAGAAGTCAGAGAGTACAGACACTCCTGTGGTGATGTGGAACGGAGTCAGAGAGTACAGACGCTCCTGCGGAGATGTGGAAAGGAGTAACAGAGTACAGGCACTCTTGTGGTGATATGGAATGGAGACAGAGAGTACAGGCACTCCTGTGGTGATGTGGAAAGGAGTCAGAGAGTACAGACACTCCTGTGGTGTTATGGAAAGGAGTGAGAGAGCACAGGCACTCCTGTGGTGATGTGGAAAGGACTAAGAGAGTACAGGCACTGTTGTGGTGATATGGAAAGGAGTAAGAGAGTGCAGACACTCCTGTGGTGTTATGGAAAGGAGTCAGAGAGTACACGCACTCCTGTGGTGATGTGGAAAGGAGTAAGAGAGTACAGGCACTCCTGTGGTGATATGGAACGGAGTCAGAGCGTACAGACACTCCTGTGGTGATGTGGAAAGGAGTCAGCGTGTACTGGCACTCCTGTGGTGATGTGGAAAAGGAGTCAGAGAGTACAGGCACTCCTGTGGTGATGTGGAAAGGAGTCAGAGAAGACAGACACTCATGTGGTGATATGGAAAGGAGTCAGAGAGTACAGGCACTCCTGTGGTGATGTGGTAATTAGTCAGAGAGTACAGGCACACCTGTGGTGATGTGGAAAGGAGTCAGAGAGGACAGACACTCTTGTGATGATATGGAAAGTAGTCAGAGACTACAGACACTCCTGTGGTGATATGGAAAGGAGTCGAGAGTACAGGCACTCCCGTGGTGATGTGGAAATGCGTCATATAGTACTGGCACTCCTGTGGTGATATGGAAAGAAGTCAGAGTGTACAGACACTGCTGTCGTAATGTGGAACGGAGTCAGAGAGTACAGACGCTCCTGTGGTGATGTGGAAAGGAGTAAGAGAGTACAGGCACTGTTGTAGTGATGTGGAAAGGAGTCAGAGAGTACAGGCACTCCTGTGGTGTTATGGAAAGGAGACAGAGAGTACAGACACCCCTGTAGTGATGTGGAAAGGTGTCTGAGAGTACAGATATTCCTGTGGTGATATGGAAAGTAGTCAGAGAGTACAGGCACTCCTGTGGTGTTATGGAAAGGAGTCAGAGAGTACAGACACTTCTGTGGTGATGTGGAAAGTGTCAGACAGTACAGCCACTCTTGTGGTGATATGGAAAGGGGTCAGAGAGTACAGACACTCCTGTGTTGATATGGAAAGGAGTCGAGAGTACAGGCACTCCTGTGGTGATGTGGAAAGGAGTCAGATAGTACAGGCACTCCTGTGGTGATATGGAAAGAAGTCAGAGAGTAATGACACTCCTGTGGTGATGTGGAACGGAGTCAGAGAGCACAGACTCTCCTGTGGTGATGTGGAAAGGAGTAACAGAGTGCAGGCACTCTTGTGGTGATATGGAAAGTAGTCAGAGAGTAGAGGCACTCCTGTGGTGTTATGGAAAGGAGTGAGAGAGTACAGGCACTCCTGTGGTGATGTGGAAAGGACTAAGAGAGTACAGGCACTCTTGTGGTTATATGGAAAGGAGTCAGAGAGTACAGACACTTTTGTGGTGATGTGGAAAGGAGTCAGAGAGTACAGGCACTCCTGTGGTGTTATGGAAAGGAGTCAGAGAGTACAGACACTCCTGTGGTGATGTGGAAAGGAGTCAGAGAGTACAGATACTCTTGTGGTGATATGGAAAGGAGTCAGAGAGTAAAGATACTCCTGTGGTGGTATGGAAAGGAGTCAGAGAGTTCAGACACTCTTGTGGTGATATGGATAGGAGTCAGAGAGTACAGACACTCTTGTGGTGATATGGAAAGGAGTCAGAGAGTAAAGACACTACTGTGGTTATATGGAAAGGAATCAGAGAGTACAGGCACTCCTGTAGTGATGTGGAAAGGAGTCAGATAGTACAGGCACACCTGTGGTGATATGGATAGATGTCAGAGAGTACAGACACTCCTGTGGTGATGTGGAACGGAGTCAGAGAGTACAGACGATCCTGTGGTGATGTGGAAAGGAGTAAGAGTGTACAGGCACTCTTGTGGTGATATGGAAAGGAGTTAGAGACTACAGGCACTCCTGTGGTGAAGTGGAAAGGAGTCAGAAAGTACAGACACTCTTGCGGTGATGTGGAAAGGAGTCAGAGAGTAGAGACACTCCTGTGCTGATATGGAAAGGAGCCAGAGAGTACAGGCACTCCTGTGGTGATGTGGAAAGGAGTCAGAGAGTACAGACACTCCTGTGTTGTTATGGAAAGGAGTCAGAGAGTACACGCACTCCTGTGGTGATGTGGAAAGGAGTATGAGAGTACAGGCACTCCTGTGGTGATTTGGAAAGGAGTCAGAGATTACAGACACTCCTGTGGTGATGTGGAAAGGAGTCAGCGTGTACAGGCACTCCTGTGGTGATGTGGAAAGGAGGCAGAGCGTACAGACACTCTCTGTGGTGATGTGGAAAGGAGTCAGAGAGTACAGGCGGTCCTGCGGTGATGAGGAAAGGAGTCAGAGAGTACAGACACTCCTGTGGTGATATGGAAAGGAGTCAGAGAGTACAAGCCCACCTGTGGTGTTATGGAAACGAGTCAGAGAGTACAGGCACTCCTGTGGTGTTATGGAAGGGCGTCAGAGAGTACAGGTACTCCTGTGGTGATGTGGAAAGTAGTCAGAGAGTACAGACACTCCTGTTGTGTTATGGAAAGGAGTCAGAGAGTACACACACTCCTGTGGTGATGTGGAAAGGAGTAAGAGAGTACAGGCACTCCTGTGGTGATATGGAAAGGAGTCAGAGAGTAAAGACACACCTGTGGTGATGTGGAAAGGAGTCAGCGTGTACAGGCACTCCTGTGGTGATGTGGAAAGGAGTCAGAGAGTACAGACACTCTCTGTGGTGATGTGGAAAGGAGTCAGAGAGTACAGGCACTCCTGTGGTGATGTGGAAAGGTGTCAGAGAATACCGACACTCCTGTGGTGATATGGAAAGGAGTCAGAGAATACAGGCACTGCTGTGGTGATGTGGTAAGGAGTCAGAGAGTACAGGCGCACCTGTGGTGATGTGGAAAGGAGTCAGAGAGTACAGCCACTCTTGTGATGATATGGAAAGGAGTCAGAGAGTACAGACGCTCCTGCGGAGATGTGGAAAGGAGTAACAGAGTACAGGCACTCTTGTGGTGATATGGAATGGAGACAGAGAGTACAGGCACTCCTGTGGTGATGTGGAAAGGAGTCAGAGAGTACAGACACTCCTGTGGTGTTATGGAAAGGAGTGAGAGAGCACAGGCACTCCTGTGGTGATGTGGAAAGGACTAAGAGAGTACAGGCACTCCTGTGGTGATATGGAAAGGAGTCAGAGAGTACAGACACTCCTGTGGTGATGTGGAAAGGAGTCAGAGAGTACAGGCACTCCTGTGGTGTTATGGAAAGGAGACAGAGAGTACAGACACTCCTGTGGTGATGTGGAAAGGAGTCAGAGAGTACTGGCACTCCTGTGGTGATGTGGAAAGGAGTCAGATAGTACAGGCACTCCTGTGGTGATATGGATAGAAGTCAGAGAGTACAGACACTCCTGTGCTAATGTGGAATGGAATCAGAGAGTACAGACGCTCCTGTGGTGATGTGGAAAGGCGTAAGAGAGTACAGGCACCCATGTGGTGATATGGAAAGGAGTCAGAGACTTCAGGCACTCCTGTGGTGATGTGAAAAGGAGTCAGATAGTACAGACTCTCTTGCGGTGATGTGGAAAGGAGTCAGAGTGTAGAGACTCTCCTGTGGTGATATGGAAAGGAGTCAGAGAGTACAGGCACTCCTGTGGTGTTATGGAAAGGAGTCAGAGAGTACAGGCACTCCTGTGGTGTTATGGAAAGGAATCAGAGTGTACAGGCACACCTGTGGTGATGTGGAAAGGAGTCAGAGATTACAGACACTCCTGTGGTGTTATGGAAAGGCGTCAGAGAGTACACGCTCTCCTGTGGTGATGTGGAAAGGAGTAAGAGAGTACAGGCACTCCTGTGGTGATCTGGAAAGGAGTCAGAGAGTACAGGCACTCCTGTGGTGATGTGGAAAGGAGTCAGAGAGTACAGGCACTCCTGTGGTGATATGGAAAGGAGTCAGACAGTACAGGCATTCCTGTGGGGTTTTGGAAAGGAGTCAGAGAGTACAGGCACTCCGGTGGTAATGTGGAAAGGAGTCAGAAGGTACAGACACACCTGTGGTGATATGGAAAGTAGTCAGAGAGTACAGGCACTCCTGTGGTGATGTTGAAATGGGTCAGAGAGTACAGACACTCCTGTGGTGATGTGCAAAGGAGTCAGAGAGTACAAACACTCCTGTGGTGTTATGGAAAGGAGTCAGAGAGTACAGATACTGCTGTGGTGATGTGGAAAGGAGTCAGAGAGTACAGACACTCCTGTGGTGATATGGAAAGGAGTCAGAGAGTACAGGCACTCCTGTGGTGTTATGGAAAGGAGTCAGAGAGTACAGGAACTCCTGTGGTGATGTAGAAAGGAGAAAGAGTAAACAGACTCTCCGGTGGTGTTATGGAAAGGAGTCAGAGTGTTGAGGCACTCCTGTGGTGATGTGGAAAGGAGTAAGAGAGTACAGACACTCCTGTGGTGATGTGGACAGGAGTTAGAGAGTGCAGGCACTCCTGTGGTGATGTGGAAAGGAGTCAGAGAGTACAGGCACTCCAGTGGAGCTGTGAAAAGGAGTCAGAGAGTACAGGCACTCCTGTGGTGATGTGGAAAGGAGTCAGAGAGTACAGGCACTCCTGCGGTGATGTGGAAAGGAGTCAGAGAGTACAGACACTCCTGTGGTGATATCGAAAGGAGTCTGAGAAAACAGGCACTCCTGTGGAGATGTGGAAAGGAGTCAGAGAGTACAGGCACTCCTGTGGAGATGTGGAAAGGAGTCAGAGAGTACAGGCACTCCTGTGGTGATATGGAAAGGAGTCAGAGAGTACAGGCACTCCTGTGGTGATGTGGAAAGTAGTCAGAGAGTACAGACACTCCAGTGGTGATGTGGAAAGGAGTAAGAGAGTACAGATACTCCTGCAGTAATGTGGAAAGGAGTCAGAGAGTACAGGAGCTCCTGTGGTGATGTGGAAAGGAGTCAGAGAGTACAGACACTCATGTGGTGATATGGATAGATGTCAGAGAGTACAGACACTCCTGTGGTGATGTGGAAAGGAGTCAGCGTGTACAGGCACTCCTGTGGTGATGTGGAAAGGAGTCAGAGAGTACAGGCACTCCTGTGGTGATGTGGAAAGGAGTCAGAGAGTACAGACACTCCTGTGGTGATATCGAAAGGAGTCTGAGAAAACAGGCACTCCTGTGGAGATGTGGAAAGGAGTCAGAGAGTACAGGCACTCCTGTGGAGATGTGGAAAGGAGTCAGAGAGTACAGGCACTCCTGTGGTGATATGGAAAGGAGTCAGAGAGTACAGGCACTCCTGTGGTGATGTGGAAAGTAGTCAGAGAGTACAGACACTCCAGTGGTGATGTGGAAAGGAGTAAGAGAGTACAGATACTCCTGCAGTAATGTGGAAAGGAGTCAGAGAGTACAGGAGCTCCTGTGGTGATGTGGAAAGGAGTCAGAGAGTACAGACACTCATGTGGTGATATGGATAGATGTCAGAGAGTACAGACACTCCTGTGGTGATGTGGAAAGGAGTCAGCGTGTACAGGCACTCCTGTGGTGATGTGGAAAGGAGGCAGAGCGTACAGACACTCTCTGTGGTGATGTGGAAAGGAGTCAGAGAGTACAGGCGGTCCTGCGGTGATGAGGAAAGGAGTCAGAGAGTACAGACACTCCTGTGGTGATATGGAAAGGAGTCAGAGAGTACAAGCCCACCTGTGGTGTTATGGAAACGAGTCAGAGAGTACAGGCACTCCTGTGGTGTTATGGAAGGGCGTCAGAGAGTACAGGTACTCCTGTGGTGATGTGGAAAGTAGTCAGAGAGTACAGACACTCCTGTTGTGTTATGGAAAGGAGTCAGAGAGTACACACACTCCTGTGGTGATGTGGAAAGGAGTAAGAGAGTACAGGCACTCCTGTGGTGATATGGAAAGGAGTCAGAGAGTAAAGACACACCTGTGGTGATGTGGAAAGGAGTCAGCGTGTACAGGCACTCCTGTGGTGATGTGGAAAGGAGTCAGATAGTACAGACACACTCTGTGGTGATGTGGAAAGGAGTCAGAGAGTACAGGCACTCATGTGGTGATGTGGAAAGGTGTCAGAGAATACCGACACTCCTGTGGTGATATGGAAAGGAGTCAGAGAATACAGGCACTGCTGTGGTGATGTGGTAAGGAGTCAGAGAGTACAGGCGCACCTGTGGTGATGTGGAAAGGAGTCAGAGAGTACAGCCACTCTTGTGATGATATGGAAAGGAGTCATAGAGTACAGACACTCTTGTGGTGATATGGAACGGTGTCGAGAGTACAGGCACTCCTGTGGTGATGTGGAAAGGAGTCATATAGTACAGGCACTCCTGTGATGATATGGAAAGAAGTCAGAGAGTACAGACACTCCTGTGGTGATGTGGAACGGAGTCAGAGAGTACAGACGCTCCTGCGGAGATGTGGAAAGGAGTAACAGAGTACAGGCACTCTTGTGGTGATATGGAATGGAGACAGAGAGTACAGGCACTCCTGTGGTGATGTGGAAAGGAGTCAGAGAGTACAGACACTCCTGTGGTGTTATGGAAAGGAGTGAGAGAGCACAGGCACTCCTGTGGTGATGTGGAAAGGACTAAGAGAGTACAGGCACTGTTGTGGTGATATGGAAAGGAGTAAGAGAGTGCAGACACTCCTGTGGTGTTATGGAAAGGAGTCAGAGAGTACACGCACTCCTGTGGTGATGTGGAAAGGAGTAAGAGAGTACAGGCACTCCTGTGGTGATATGGAACGGAGTCAGAGCGTACAGACACTCCTGTGGTGATGTGGAAAGGAGTCAGCGTGTACTGGCACTCCTGTGGTGATGTGGAAAAGGAGTCAGAGAGTACAGGCACTCCTGTGGTGATGTGGAAAGGAGTCAGAGAAGACAGACACTCATGTGGTGATATGGAAAGGAGTCAGAGAGTACAGGCACTCCTGTGGTGATGTGGTAATTAGTCAGAGAGTACAGGCACACCTGTGGTGATGTGGAAAGGAGTCAGAGAGGACAGACACTCTTGTGATGATATGGAAAGTAGTCAGAGACTACAGACACTCCTGTGGTGATATGGAAAGGAGTCGAGAGTACAGGCACTCCCGTGGTGATGTGGAAATGCGTCATATAGTACTGGCACTCCTGTGGTGATATGGAAAGAAGTCAGAGTGTACAGACACTGCTGTCGTAATGTGGAACGGAGTCAGAGAGTACAGACGCTCCTGTGGTGATGTGGAAAGGAGTAAGAGAGTACAGGCACTGTTGTAGTGATGTGGAAAGGAGTCAGAGAGTACAGGCACTCCTGTGGTGTTATGGAAAGGAGACAGAGAGTACAGACACCCCTGTAGTGATGTGGAAAGGTGTCTGAGAGTACAGATATTCCTGTGGTGATATGGAAAGTAGTCAGAGAGTACAGGCACTCCTGTGGTGTTAT
This sequence comes from Cetorhinus maximus, assembly GCF_964194155.1. Classification (NCBI taxonomy): domain Eukaryota; kingdom Metazoa; phylum Chordata; class Chondrichthyes; order Lamniformes; family Cetorhinidae; genus Cetorhinus; species Cetorhinus maximus. The sequence goes on from NW_027596323.1 coordinate 76,954, forward strand.
GGAAAGGAGTCAGAGAGTACAGACACTTCTGTGGTGATGTGGAAAGTGTCAGACAGTACAGCCACTCTTGTGGTGATATGGAAAGGGGTCAGAGAGTACAGACACTCCTGTGTTGATATGGAAAGGAGTCGAGAGTACAGGCACTCCTGTGGTGATGTGGAAAGGAGTCAGATAGTACAGGCACTCCTGTGGTGATATGGAAAGAAGTCAGAGAGTAATGACACTCCTGTGGTGATGTGGAACGGAGTCAGAGAGCACAGACTCTCCTGTGGTGATGTGGAAAGGAGTAACAGAGTGCAGGCACTCTTGTGGTGATATGGAAAGTAGTCAGAGAGTAGAGGCACTCCTGTGGTGTTATGGAAAGGAGTGAGAGAGTACAGGCACTCCTGTGGTGATGTGGAAAGGACTAAGAGAGTACAGGCACTCTTGTGGTTATATGGAAAGGAGTCAGAGAGTACAGACACTTTTGTGGTGATGTGGAAAGGAGTCAGAGAGTACAGGCACTCCTGTGGTGTTATGGAAAGGAGTCAGAGAGTACAGACACTCCTGTGGTGATGTGGAAAGGAGTCAGAGAGTACAGATACTCTTGTGGTGATATGGAAAGGAGTCAGAGAGTAAAGATACTCCTGTGGTGGTATGGAAAGGAGTCAGAGAGTTCAGACACTCTTGTGGTGATATGGATAGGAGTCAGAGAGTACAGACACTCTTGTGGTGATATGGAAAGGAGTCAGAGAGTAAAGACACTACTGTGGTTATATGGAAAGGAATCAGAGAGTACAGGCACTCCTGTAGTGATGTGGAAAGGAGTCAGATAGTACAGGCACACCTGTGGTGATATGGATAGATGTCAGAGAGTACAGACACTCCTGTGGTGATGTGGAACGGAGTCAGAGAGTACAGACGATCCTGTGGTGATGTGGAAAGGAGTAAGAGTGTACAGGCACTCTTGTGGTGATATGGAAAGGAGTCAGAGACTACAGGCACTCCTGTGGTGAAGTGGAAAGGAGTCAGAAAGTACAGACACTCTTGCGGTGATGTGGAAAGGAGTCAGAGAGTAGAGACACTCCTGTGCTGATATGGAAAGGAGCCAGAGAGTACAGGCACTCCTGTGGTGATGTGGAAAGGAGTCAGAGAGTACAGACACTCCTGTGTTGTTATGGAAAGGAGTCAGAGAGTACACGCACTCCTGTGGTGATGTGGAAAGGAGTATGAGAGTACAGGCACTCCTGTGGTGATTTGGAAAGGAGTCAGAGATTACAGACACTCCTGTGGTGATGTGGAAAGGAGTCAGCGTGTACAGGCACTCCTGTGGTGATGTGGAAAGGAGGCAGAGCGTACAGACACTCTCTGTGGTGATGTGGAAAGGAGTCAGAGAGTACAGGCGGTCCTGCGGTGATGAGGAAAGGAGTCAGAGAGTACAGACACTCCTGTGGTGATATGGATAGAAGTCAGAGAGTACAGACACTCCTGTGCTAATGTGGAATGGAATCAGAGAGTACAGACGCTCCTGTGGTGATGTGGAAAGGCGTAAGAGAGTACAGGCACCCATGTGGTGATATGGAAAGGAGTCAGAGACTTCAGGCACTCCTGTGGTGATGTGAAAAGGAGTCAGATAGTACAGACTCTCTTGCGGTGATGTGGAAAGGAGTCAGAGTGTAGAGACTCTCCTGTGGTGATATGGAAAGGAGTCAGAGAGTACAGGCACTCCTGTGGTGTTATGGAAAGGAGTCAGAGAGTACAGGCACTCCTGTGGTGTTATGGAAAGGAATCAGAGTGTACAGGCACACCTGTGGTGATGTGGAAAGGAGTCAGAGATTACAGACACTCCTGTGGTGTTATGGAAAGGCGTCAGAGAGTACACGCTCTCCTGTGGTGATGTGGAAAGGAGTAAGAGAGTACAGGCACTCCTGTGGTGATCTGGAAAGGAGTCAGAGAGTACAGGCACTCCTGTGGTGATGTGGAAAGGAGTCAGAGAGTACAGGCACTCCTGTGGTGATATGGAAAGGAGTCAGACAGTACAGGCATTCCTGTGGGGTTTTGGAAAGGAGTCAGAGAGTACAGGCACTCCGGTGGTAATGTGGAAAGGAGTCAGAAGGTACAGACACACCTGTGGTGATATGGAAAGTAGTCAGAGAGTACAGGCACTCCTGTGGTGATGTTGAAATGGGTCAGAGAGTACAGACACTCCTGTGGTGATGTGCAAAGGAGTCAGAGAGTACAAACACTCCTGTGGTGTTATGGAAAGGAGTCAGAGAGTACAGATACTGCTGTGGTGATGTGGAAAGGAGTCAGAGAGTACAGACACTCCTGTGGTGATATGGAAAGGAGTCAGAGAGTACAGGCACTCCTGTGGTGTTATGGAAAGGAGTCAGAGAGTACAGGAACTCCTGTGGTGATGTAGAAAGGAGAAAGAGTAAACAGACTCTCCGGTGGTGTTATGGAAAGGAGTCAGAGTGTTGAGGCACTCCTGTGGTGATGTGGAAAGGAGTAAGAGAGTACAGACACTCCTGTGGTGATGTGGACAGGAGTTAGAGAGTGCAGGCACTCCTGTGGTGATGTGGAAAGGAGTCAGAGAGTACAGGCACTCCAGTGGAGCTGTGAAAAGGAGTCAGAGAGTACAGGCACTCCTGTGGTGATGTGGAAAGGAGTCAGAGAGTACAGGCACTCCTGCGGTGATGTGGAAAGGAGTCAGAGAGTACAGACACTCCTGTGGTGATATCGAAAGGAGTCTGAGAAAACAGGCACTCCTGTGGAGATGTGGAAAGGAGTCAGAGAGTACAGGCACTCCTGTGGAGATGTGGAAAGGAGTCAGAGAGTACAGGCACTCCTGTGGTGATATGGAAAGGAGTCAGAGAGTACAGGCACTCCTGTGGTGATGTGGAAAGTAGTCAGAGAGTACAGACACTCCAGTGGTGATGTGGAAAGGAGTAAGAGAGTACAGATACTCCTGCAGTAATGTGGAAAGGAGTCAGAGAGTACAGGAGCTCCTGTGGTGATGTGGAAAGGAGTCAGAGAGTACAGACACTCATGTGGTGATATGGATAGATGTCAGAGAGTACAGACACTCCTGTGGTGATGTGGAAAGGAGTCAGCGTGTACAGGCACTCCTGTGGTGATGTGGAAAGGAGTCAGAGAGTACAGGCACTCCTGTGGTGATGTGGAAAGGAGTCAGAGAGTACAGACACTCCTGTGGTGATATCGAAAGGAGTCTGAGAAAACAGGCACTCCTGTGGAGATGTGGAAAGGAGTCAGAGAGTACAGGCACTCCTGTGGAGATGTGGAAAGGAGTCAGAGAGTACAGGCACTCCTGTGGTGATATGGAAAGGAGTCAGAGAGTACAGGCACTCCTGTGGTGATGTGGAAAGTAGTCAGAGAGTACAGACACTCCAGTGGTGATGTGGAAAGGAGTAAGAGAGTACAGATACTCCTGCAGTAATGTGGAAAGGAGTCAGAGAGTACAGGAGCTCCTGTGGTGATGTGGAAAGGAGTCAGAGAGTACAGACACTCATGTGGTGATATGGATAGATGTCAGAGAGTACAGACACTCCTGTGGTGATGTGGAAAGGAGTCAGCGTGTACAGGCACTCCTGTGGTGATGTGGAAAGGAGGCAGAGCGTACAGACACTCTCTGTGGTGATGTGGAAAGGAGTCAGAGAGTACAGGCGGTCCTGCGGTGATGAGGAAAGGAGTCAGAGAGTACAGACACTCCTGTGGTGATATGGAAAGGAGTCAGAGAGTACAAGCCCACCTGTGGTGTTATGGAAACGAGTCAGAGAGTACAGGCACTCCTGTGGTGTTATGGAAGGGCGTCAGAGAGTACAGGTACTCCTGTGGTGATGTGGAAAGTAGTCAGAGAGTACAGACACTCCTGTTGTGTTATGGAAAGGAGTCAGAGAGTACACACACTCCTGTGGTGATGTGGAAAGGAGTAAGAGAGTACAGGCACTCCTGTGGTGATATGGAAAGGAGTCAGAGAGTAAAGACACACCTGTGGTGATGTGGAAAGGAGTCAGCGTGTACAGGCACTCCTGTGGTGATGTGGAAAGGAGTCAGAGAGTACAGACACACTCTGTGGTGATGTGGAAAGGAGTCAGAGAGTACAGGCACTCATGTGGTGATGTGGAAAGGTGTCAGAGAATACCGACACTCCTGTGGTGATATGGAAAGGAGTCAGAGAATACAGGCACTGCTGTGGTGATGTGGTAAGGAGTCAGAGAGTACAGGCGCACCTGTGGTGATGTGGAAAGGAGTCAGAGAGTACAGCCACTCTTGTGATGATATGGAAAGGAGTCATAGAGTACAGACACTCTTGTGGTGATATGGAACGGTGTCGAGAGTACAGGCACTCCTGTGGTGATGTGGAAAGGAGTCATATAGTACAGGCACTCCTGTGATGATATGGAAAGAAGTCAGAGAGTACAGACACTCCTGTGGTGATGTGGAACGGAGTCAGAGAGTACAGACGCTCCTGCGGAGATGTGGAAAGGAGTAACAGAGTACAGGCACTCTTGTGGTGATATGGAATGGAGACAGAGAGTACAGGCACTCCTGTGGTGATGTGGAAAGGAGTCAGAGAGTACAGACACTCCTGTGGTGTTATGGAAAGGAGTGAGAGAGCACAGGCACTCCTGTGGTGATGTGGAAAGGACTAAGAGAGTACAGGCACTGTTGTGGTGATATGGAAAGGAGTAAGAGAGTGCAGACACTCCTGTGGTGTTATGGAAAGGAGTCAGAGAGTACACGCACTCCTGTGGTGATGTGGAAAGGAGTAAGAGAGTACAGGCACTCCTGTGGTGATATGGAACGGAGTCAGAGCGTACAGACACTCCTGTGGTGATGTGGAAAGGAGTCAGCGTGTACTGGCACTCCTGTGGTGATGTGGAAAAGGAGTCAGAGAGTACAGGCACTCCTGTGGTGATGTGGAAAGGAGTCAGAGAAGACAGACACTCATGTGGTGATATGGAAAGGAGTCAGAGAGTACAGGCACTCCTGTGGTGATGTGGTAATTAGTCAGAGAGTACAGGCACACCTGTGGTGATGTGGAAAGGAGTCAGAGAGGACAGACACTCTTGTGATGATATGGAAAGTAGTCAGAGACTACAGACACTCCTGTGGTGATATGGAAAGGAGTCGAGAGTACAGGCACTCCCGTGGTGATGTGGAAATGCGTCATATAGTACTGGCACTCCTGTGGTGATATGGAAAGAAGTCAGAGTGTACAGACACTGCTGTCGTAATGTGGAACGGAGTCAGAGAGTACAGACGCTCCTGTGGTGATGTGGAAAGGAGTAAGAGAGTACAGGCACTGTTGTAGTGATGTGGAAAGGAGTCAGAGAGTACAGGCACTCCTGTGGTGTTATGGAAAGGAGACAGAGAGTACAGACACCCCTGTAGTGATGTGGAAAGGTGTCTGAGAGTACAGATATTCCTGTGGTGATATGGAAAGTAGTCAGAGAGTACAGGCACTCCTGTGGTGTTATGGAAAGGAGTCAGAGAGTACAGACACTTCTGTGGTGATGTGGAAAGTGTCAGACAGTACAGCCACTCTTGTGGTGATATGGAAAGGGGTCAGAGAGTACAGACACTCCTGTGTTGATATGGAAAGGAGTCGAGAGTACAGGCACTCCTGTGGTGATGTGGAAAGGAGTCAGATAGTACAGGCACTCCTGTGGTGATATGGAAAGAAGTCAGAGAGTAATGACACTCCTGTGGTGATGTGGAACGGAGTCAGAGAGCACAGACTCTCCTGTGGTGATGTGGAAAGGAGTAACAGAGTGCAGGCACTCTTGTGGTGATATGGAAAGTAGTCAGAGAGTAGAGGCACTCCTGTGGTGTTATGGAAAGGAGTGAGAGAGTACAGGCACTCCTGTGGTGATGTGGAAAGGACTAAGAGAGTACAGGCACTCTTGTGGTTATATGGAAAGGAGTCAGAGAGTACAGACACTTTTGTGGTGATGTGGAAAGGAGTCAGAGAGTACAGGCACTCCTGTGGTGTTATGGAAAGGAGTCAGAGAGTACAGACACTCCTGTGGTGATGTGGAAAGGAGTCAGAGAGTACAGATACTCTTGTGGTGATATGGAAAGGAGTCAGAGAGTAAAGATACTCCTGTGGTGGTATGGAAAGGAGTCAGAGAGTTCAGACACTCTTGTGGTGATATGGATAGGAGTCAGAGAGTACAGACACTCTTGTGGTGATATGGAAAGGAGTCAGAGAGTAAAGACACTACTGTGGTTATATGGAAAGGAATCAGAGAGTACAGGCACTCCTGTAGTGATGTGGAAAGGAGTCAGATAGTACAGGCACACCTGTGGTGATATGGATAGATGTCAGAGAGTACAGACACTCCTGTGGTGATGTGGAACGGAGTCAGAGAGTACAGACGATCCTGTGGTGATGTGGAAAGGAGTAAGAGTGTACAGGCACTCTTGTGGTGATATGGAAAGGAGTCAGAGACTACAGGCACTCCTGTGGTGAAGTGGAAAGGAGTCAGAAAGTACAGACACTCTTGCGGTGATGTGGAAAGGAGTCAGAGAGTAGAGACACTCCTGTGCTGATATGGAAAGGAGCCAGAGAGTACAGGCACTCCTGTGGTGATGTGGAAAGGAGTCAGAGAGTACAGACACTCCTGTGTTGTTATGGAAAGGAGTCAGAGAGTACACGCACTCCTGTGGTGATGTGGAAAGGAGTATGAGAGTACAGGCACTCCTGTGGTGATTTGGAAAGGAGTCAGAGATTACAGACACTCCTGTGGTGATGTGGAAAGGAGTCAGCGTGTACAGGCACTCCTGTGGTGATGTGGAAAGGAGGCAGAGCGTACAGACACTCTCTGTGGTGATGTGGAAAGGAGTCAGAGAGTACAGGCGGTCCTGCGGTGATGAGGAAAGGAGTCAGAGAGTACAGACACTCCTGTGGTGATATGGAAAGGAGTCAGAGAGTACAAGCCCACCTGTGGTGTTATGGAAACGAGTCAGAGAGTACAGGCACTCCTGTGGTGTTATGGAAGGGCGTCAGAGAGTACAGGTACTCCTGTGGTGATGTGGAAAGTAGTCAGAGAGTACAGACACTCCTGTTGTGTTATGGAAAGGAGTCAGAGAGTACACACACTCCTGTGGTGATGTGGAAAGGAGTAAGAGAGTACAGGCACTCCTGTGGTGATATGGAAAGGAGTCAGAGAGTAAAGACACACCTGTGGTGATGTGGAAAGGAGTCAGCGTGTACAGGCACTCCTGTGGTGATGTGGAAAGGAGTCAGAGAGTACAGACACTCTCTGTGGTGATGTGGAAAGGAGTCAGAGAGTACAGGCACTCCTGTGGTGATGTGGAAAGGTGTCAGAGAATACCGACACTCCTGTGGTGATATGGAAAGGAGTCAGAGAATACAGGCACTGCTGTGGTGATGTGGTAAGGAGTCAGAGAGTACAGGCGCACCTGTGGTGATGTGGAAAGGAGTCAGAGAGTACAGCCACTCTTGTGATGATATGGAAAGGAGTCAGAGAGTACAGACGCTCCTGCGGAGATGTGGAAAGGAGTAACAGAGTACAGGCACTCTTGTGGTGATATGGAATGGAGACAGAGAGTACAGGCACTCCTGTGGTGATGTGGAAAGGAGTCAGAGAGTACAGACACTCCTGTGGTGTTATGGAAAGGAGTGAGAGAGCACAGGCACTCCTGTGGTGATGTGGAAAGGACTAAGAGAGTACAGGCACTCCTGTGGTGATATGGAAAGGAGTCAGAGAGTACAGACACTCCTGTGGTGATGTGGAAAGGAGTCAGAGAGTACAGGCACTCCTGTGGTGTTATGGAAAGGAGACAGAGAGTACAGACACTCCTGTGGTGATGTGGAAAGGAGTCAGAGAGTACTGGCACTCCTGTGGTGATGTGGAAAGGAGTCAGATAGTACAGGCACTCCTGTGGTGATATGGATAGAAGTCAGAGAGTACAGACACTCCTGTGCTAATGTGGAATGGAATCAGAGAGTACAGACGCTCCTGTGGTGATGTGGAAAGGCGTAAGAGAGTACAGGCACCCATGTGGTGATATGGAAAGGAGTCAGAGACTTCAGGCACTCCTGTGGTGATGTGAAAAGGAGTCAGATAGTACAGACTCTCTTGCGGTGATGTGGAAAGGAGTCAGAGTGTAGAGACTCTCCTGTGGTGATATGGAAAGGAGTCAGAGAGTACAGGCACTCCTGTGGTGTTATGGAAAGGAGTCAGAGAGTACAGGCACTCCTGTGGTGTTATGGAAAGGAATCAGAGTGTACAGGCACACCTGTGGTGATGTGGAAAGGAGTCAGAGATTACAAACACTCCTGTGGTGTTATGGAAAGGCGTCAGAGAGTACACGCTCTCCTGTGGTGATGTGGAAAGGAGTAAGAGAGTACAGGCACTCCTGTGGTGATCTGGAAAGGAGTCAGAGAGTACAGGCACTCCTGTGGTGATGTGGAAAGGAGTCAGAGAGTACAGGCACTCCTGTGGTGATATGGAAAGGAGTCAGACAGTACAGGCATTCCTGTGGGGTTTTGGAAAGGAGTCAGAGAGTACAGGCACTCCGGTGGTAATGTGGAAAGGAGTCAGAAGGTACAGACACACCTGTGGTGATATGGAAAGTAGTCAGAGAGTACAGGCACTCCTGTGGTGATGTTGAAATGGGTCAGAGAGTACAGACACTCCTGTGGTGATGTGCAAAGGAGTCAGAGAGTACAAACACTCCTGTGGTGTTATGGAAAGGAGTCAGAGAGTACAGATACTGCTGTGGTGATGTGGAAAGGAGTCAGAGAGTACAGACACTCCTGTGGTGATATGGAAAGGAGTCAGAGAGTACAGGCACTCCTGTGGTGTTATGGAAAGGAGTCAGAGAGTACAGGAACTCCTGTGGTGATGTAGAAAGGAGAAAGAGTAAACAGACTCTCCGGTGGTGTTATGGAAAGGAGTCAGAGTGTTGAGGCACTCCTGTGGTGATGTGGAAAGGAGTAAGAGAGTACAGACACTCCTGTGGTGATGTGGACAGGAGTTAGAGAGTGCAGGCACTCCTGTGGTGATGTGGAAAGGAGTCAGAGAGTACAGGCACTCCAGTGGAGCTGTGAAAAGGAGTCAGAGAGTACAGGCACTCCTGTGGTGATGTGGAAAGGAGTCAGAGAGTACAGGCACTCCTGCAGTGATGTGGAAAGGAGTCAGAGAGTACAGACACTCCTGTGGTGATATCGAAAGGAGTCTGAGAAAACAGGCACTCCTGTGGAGATGTGGAAAGGAGTCAGAGAGTACAGGCACTCCTGCGGTGATGTGGAAAGGAGTCAGAGAGTACAGACACTCCTGTGGTGATATCGAAAGGAGTCTGAGAAAACAGGCACTCCTGTGGAGATGTGGAAAGGAGTCAGAGAGTACAGGCACTCCTGTGGAGATGTGGAAAGGAGTCAGAGAGTACAGGCACTCCTGTGGTGATATGGAAAGGAGTCAGAGAGTACAGGCACTCCTGTGGTGATGTGGAAAGTAGTCAGAGAGTACAGACACTCCAGTGGTGATGTGGAAAGGAGTAAGAGAGTACAGATACTCCTGCAGTAATGTGGAAAGGAGTCAGAGAGTACAGGAGCTCCTGTGGTGATGTGGAAAGGAGTCAGAGAGTACAGACACTCATGTGGTGATATGGATAGATGTCAGAGAGTACAGACACTCCTGTGGTGATGTGGAAAGGAGTCAGCGTGTACAGGCACTCCTGTGGTGATGTGGAAAGGAGTCAGAGAGTACAGGCACTCCTGTGGTGATGTGGAAAGGAGTCAGAGAGTACAGACACTCCTGTGGTGATATCGAAAGGAGTCTGAGAAAACAGGCACTCCTGTGGAGATGTGGAAAGGAGTCAGAGAGTACAGGCACTCCTGTGGAGATGTGGAAAGGAGTCAGAGAGTACAGGCACTCCTGTGGTGATATGGAAAGGAGTCAGAGAGTACAGGCACTCCTGTGGTGATGTGGAAAGTAGTCAGAGAGTACAGACACTCCAGTGGTGATGTGGAAAGGAGTAAGAGAGTACAGATACTCCTGCAGTAATGTGGAAAGGAGTCAGAGAGTACAGGAGCTCCTGTGGTGATGTGGAAAGGAGTCAGAGAGTACAGACACTCATGTGGTGATATGGATAGATGTCAGAGAGTACAGACACTCCTGTGGTGATGTGGAAAGGAGTCAGCGTGTACAGGCACTCCTGTGGTGATGTGGAAAGGAGGCAGAGCGTACAGACACTCTCTGTGGTGATGTGGAAAGGAGTCAGAGAGTACAGGCGGTCCTGCGGTGATGAGGAAAGGAGTCAGAGAGTACAGACACTCCTGTGGTGATATGGAAAGGAGTCAGAGAGTACAAGCCCTCCTGTGGTGTTATGGAAACGAGTCAGAGAGTACAGGCACTCCTGTGGTGTTATGGAAGGGCGTCAGAGAGTACAGGTACTCCTGTGGTGATGTGGAAAGTAGTCAGAGAGTACAGACACTCCTGTTGTGTTATGGAAAGGAGTCAGAGAGTACACACACTCCTGTGGTGATGTGGAAAGGAGTAAGAGAGTACAGGCACTCCTGTGGTGATATGGAAAGGAGTCAGAGAGTAAAGACACACCTGTGGTGATGTGGAAAGGAGTCAGCGTGTACAGGCACTCCTGTGGTGATGTGGAAAGGAGTCAGAGAGTACAGACACTCTCTGTGGTGATGTGGAAAGGAGTCAGAGAGTACAGGCACTCCTGTGGTGATGTGGAAAGGTGTCAGAGAATACCGACACTCCTGTGGTGATATGGAAAGGAGTCAGAGAATACAGGCACTGCTGTGGTGATGTGGTAAGGAGTCAGAGAGTACAGGCGCAAATGTGGTGATGTGGAAAGGAGTCAGAGAGTACAGCCACTCTTGTGATGATATGGAAAGGAGTCAGAGAGTACAGACACTCCTGTGGTGATATGGAACGGTGTCGAGTGTACAGGCACTCCTGTGGTGATGTGGAAAGGAGTCATATAGTACAGGCACTCCTGTGATGATATGGAAAGAAGTCAGAGAGTACAGACACTCCTGTGGTGATGTGGAACGGAGTCAGAGAGTACAGACGCTCCTGCGGAGATGTGGAAAGGAGTAACAGAGTACAGGCACTCTTGTGGTGATATGGAATGGAGACAGAGAGTACAGGCACTCCTGTGGTGATGTGGAAAGGAGTCAGAGAGTACAGACACTCCTGTGGTGTTATGGAAAGGAGTGAGAGAGCACAGGCACTCCTGTGGTGATGTGGAAAGGACTAAGAGAGTACAGGCACTCTTGTGGTGATATGGAAAGGAGTAAGAGAGTGCAGACACTCCTGTGGTGTTATGGAAAGGAGTCAGAGAGTACACGCACTCCTGTGGTGATGTGGAAAGGAGTAAGAGAGTACAGGCACTCCTGTGGTGATATGGAACGGAGTCAGAGCGTACAGACACTCCTGTGGTGATGTGGAAAGGAGTCAGCGTGTACTGGCACTCCTGTGGTGATGTGGAAAAGGAGTCAGAGAGTACAGACACTCTCTGTGGTGATGTGGAAAGGAGTCAGAGAGTACAGGCACTCCTGTGGTGATGTGGAAAGGAGTCAGAGAAGACAGACACTCATGTGGTGATATGGAAAGGAGTCAGAGAGTACAGGCACTCCTGTGGTGATGTGGTAATTAGTCAGAGAGTACAGGCACACCTGTGGTGATGTGGAAAGGAGTCAGAGAGTACAGACACTCTTGTGATGATATGGAAAGTAGTCAGAGACTACAGACACTCCTGTGGTGATATGGAAAGGAGTCGAGAGTACAGGCACTCCCGTGGTGATGTGGAAATGCGTCATATAGTACTGGCACTCCTGTGGTGATATGGAAAGAAGTCAGAGTGTACAGACACTGCTGTCGTAATGTGGAACGGAGTCAGAGAGTACAGACGCTCCTGTGGTGATGTGGAAAGGAGTAAGAGAGTACAGGCACTGTTGTAGTGATGTGGAAAGGAGTCAGAGAGTACAGGCACTCCTGTGGTGTTATGGAAAGGAGACAGAGAGTACAGACACCCCTGTAGTGATGTGGAAAGGTGTCTGAGAGTACAGATATTCCTGTGGTGATATGGAAAGTAGTCAGAGAGTACAGGCACTCCTGTGGTGTTATGGAAAGGAGTCAGAGAGTACAGACACTTCTGTGGTGATGTGGAAAGTGTCAGACAGTACAGCCACTCTTGTGGTGATATGGAAAGGGGTCAGAGAGTACAGACACTCCTGTGTTGATATGGAAAGGAGTCGAGAGTACAGGCACTCCTGTGGTGATGTGGAAAGGAGTCAGATAGTACAGGCACTCCTGTGGTGATATGGAAAGAAGTCAGAGAGTAATGACACTCCTGTGGTGATGTGGAACGGAGTCAGAGAGCACAGACTCTCCTGTGGTGATGTGGAAAGGAGTAACAGAGTGCAGGCACTCTTGTGGTGATATGGAAAGTAGTCAGAGAGTAGAGGCACTCCTGTGGTGTTATGGAAAGGAGTGAGAGAGTACAGGCACTCCTGTGGTGATGTGGAAAGGACTAAGAGAGTACAGGCACTCTTGTGGTTATATGGAAAGGAGTCAGAGAGTACAGACACTTTTGTGGTGATGTGGAAAGGAGTCAGAGAGTACAGCCACTCTTGTGATGATATGGAAAGGAGTCAGAGAGTACAGACACTCCTGTGGTGATATGGAACGGTGTCGAGAGTACAGGCACTCCTGTGGTGATGTGGAAAGGAGTCATATAGTACAGGCACTCCTGTGATGATATGGAAAGAAGTCAGAGAGTACAGACACTCCTGTGGTGATGTGGAACGGAGTCAGAGAGTACAGACGCTCCTGCGGAGATGTGGAAAGGAGTAACAGAGTACAGGCACTCTTGTGGTGATATGGAATGGAGACAGAGAGTACAGGCACTCCTGTGGTGATGTGGAAAGGAGTCAGAGAGTACAGACACTCCTGTGGTGTTATGGAAAGGAGTGAGAGAGCACAGGCACTCCTGTGGTGATGTGGAAAGGACTAAGAGAGTACAGGCACTGTTGTGGTGATATGGAAAGGAGTAAGAGAGTGCAGACACTCCTGTGGTGTTATGGAAAGGAGTCAGAGAGTACACGCACTCCTGTGGTGATGTGGAAAGGAGTAAGAGAGTACAGGCACTCCTGTGGTGATATGGAACGGAGTCAGAGCGTACAGACACTCCTGTGGTGATGTGGAAAGGAGTCAGCGTGTACTGGCACTCCTGTGGTGATGTGGAAAAGTAGTCAGAGAGTACAGACACTCTCTGTGGTGATGTGGAAAGGAGTCAGAGAGTACAGGCACTCCTGTGGTGATGTGGAAAGGAGTCAGAGAAGACAGACACTCATGTGGTGATATGGAAAGGAGTCAGAGAGTACAGGCACTCCTGTGGTGATGTGGTAATTAGTCAGAGAGTACAGGCACACCTGTGGTGATGTGGAAAGGAGTCAGAGAGTACAGACACTCTTGTGATGATATGGAAAGTAGTCAGAGACTACAGACACTCCTGTGGTGATATGGAAAGGAGTCGAGAGTACAGGCACTCCCGTGGTGATGTGGAAATGCGTCATATAGTACTGGCACTCCTGTGGTGATATGGAAAGAAGTCAGAGTGTACAGACACTGCTGTCGTAATGTGGAACGGAGTCAGAGAGTACAGACGCTCCTGTGGTGATGTGGAAAGGAGTAAGAGAGTACAGGCACTGTTGTAGTGATGTGGAAAGGAGTCAGAGAGTACAGGCACTCCTGTGGTGTTATGGAAAGGAGACAGAGAGTACAGACACCCCTGTAGTGATGTGGAAAGGTGTCTGAGAGTACAGATATTCCTGTGGTGATATGGAATGTAGTCAGAGAGTACAGGCACTCCTGTGGTGTTATGGAAAGGAGTCAGAGAGTACAGACACTTCTGTGGTGATGTGGAAAGTGTCAGACAGTACAGCCACTCTTGTGGTGATATGGAAAGGGGTCAGAGAGTACAGACACTCCTGTGTTGATATGGAAAGGAGTCGAGAGTACAGGCACTCCTGTGGTGATGTGGAAAGGAGTCAGATAGTACAGGCACTCCTGTGGTGATATGGAAAGAAGTCAGAGAGTAATGACACTCCTGTGGTGATGTGGAACGGAGTCAGAGAGCACAGACTCTCCTGTGGTGATGTGGAAAGGAGTAACAGAGTGCAGGCACTCTTGTGGTGATATGGAAAGTAGTCAGAGAGTAGAGGCACTCCTGTGGTGTTATGGAAAGGAGTGAGAGAGTACAGGCACTCCTGTGGTGATGTGGAAAGGACTAAGAGAGTACAGGCACTCTTGTGGTTATATGGAAAGGAGTCAGAGAGTACAGACACTTTTGTGGTGATGTGGAAAGGAGTCAGAGAGTACAGGCACTCCTGTGGTGTTATGGAAAGGAGTCAGAGAGTACAGACACTCCTGTGGTGATGTGGAAAGGAGTCAGAGAGTACAGATACTCTTGTGGTGATATGGAAAGGAGTCAGAGAGTAAAGATACTCCTGTGGTGGTATGGAAAGGAGTCAGAGAGTTCAGACACTCTTGTGGTGATATGGATAGGAGTCAGAGAGTACAGACACTCTTGTGGTGATATGGAAAGGAGTCAGAGAGTACAGACACTACTGTGGTTATATGGAAAGGAATCAGAGAGTACAGGCACTCCTGTAGTGATGTGGAAAGGAGTCAGATAGTACAGGCACACCTGTGGTGATATGGATAGATGTCAGAGAGTACAGACACTCCTGTGGTGATGTGGAACGGAGTCAGAGAGTACAGACGATCCTGTGGTGATGTGGAAAGGAGTAAGAGTGTACAGGCACTCTTGTGGTGATATGGAAAGGAGTCAGAGACTACAGGCACTCCTGTGGTGAAGTGGAAAGGAGTCAGAAAGTACAGACACTCTTGCGGTGATGTGGAAAGGAGTCAGAGAGTAGAGACACTCCTGTGCTGATATGGAAAGGAGCCAGAGAGTACAGGCACTCCTGTGGTGATGTGGAAAGGAGTCAGAGAGTACAGACACTCCTGTGTTGTTATGGAAAGGAGTCAGAGAGTACACGCACTCCTGTGGTGATGTGGAAAGGAGTATGAGAGTACAGGCACTCCTGTGGTGATTTGGAAAGGAGTCAGAGATTACAGACACTCCTGTGGTGATGTGGAAAGGAGTCAGCGTGTACAGGCACTCCTGTGGTGATGTGGATAGGAGGCAGAGCGTACAGACACTCTCTGTGGTGATGTGGAAAGGAGTCAGAGAGTACAGGCGGTCCTGCGGTGATGAGGAAAGGAGTCAGAGAGTACAGACACTCCTGTGGTGATATGGAAAGGAGTCAGAGAGTACAAGCCCTCCTGTGGTGTTATGGAAACGAGTCAGAGAGTACAGGCACTCCTGTGGTGTTATGGAAGGGCGTCAGAGAGTACAGGTACTCCTGTGGTGATGTGGAAAGTAGTCAGAGAGTACAGACACTCCTGTTGTGTTATGGAAAGGAGTCAGAGAGTACACACACTCCTGTGGTGATGTGGAAAGGAGTAAGAGAGTACAGGCACTCCTGTGGTGATATGGAAAGGAGTCAGAGAGTAAAGACACACCTGTGGTGATGTGGAAAGGAGTCAGCGTGTACAGGCACTCCTGTGGTGATGTGGAAAGGAGTCAGAGAGTACAGACACTCTCTGTGGTGATGTGGAAAGGAGTCAGAGAGTACAGGCACTCCTGTGGTGATGTGGAAAGGTGTCAGAGAATACCGACACTCCTGTGGTGATATGGAAAGGAGTCAGAGAATACAGGCACTGCTGTGGTGATGTGGTAAGGAGTCAGAGAGTACAGGCGCACCTGTGGTGATGTGGAAAGGAGTCAGAGAGTACAGCCACTCTTGTGATGATATGGAAAGGAGTCAGAGAGTACAGACACTCCTGTGGTGATATGGAACGGTGTCGAGAGTACAGGCACTCCTGTGGTGATGTGGAAAGGAGTCATATAGTACAGGCACTCCTGTGATGATATGGAAAGAAGTCAGAGAGTACAGACACTCCTGTGGTGATGTGGAACGGAGTCAGAGAGTACAGACGCTCCTGCGGAGATGTGGAAAGGAGTAACAGAGTACAGGCACTCTTGTGGTGATATGGAATGGAGACAGAGAGTACAGGCACTCCTGTGGTGATGTGGAAAGGAGTCAGAGAGTACAGACACTCCTGTGGTGTTATGGAAAGGAGTGAGAGAGCACAGGCACTCCTGTGGTGATGTGGAAAGGACTAAGAGAGTACAGGCACTCCTGTGGTGATATGGAAAGGAGTCAGAGAGTACAGACACTCCTGTGGTGATGTGGAAAGGAGTCAGAGAGTACAGGCACTCCTGTGGTGTTATGGAAAGGAGACAGAGAGTACAGACACTCCTGTGGTGATGTGGAAAGGAGTCAGAGAGTACTGGCACTCCTGTGGTGATGTGGAAAGGAGTCAGATAGTACAGGCACTCCTGTGGTGATATGGATAGAAGTCAGAGAGTACAGACACTCCTGTGCTAATGTGGAATGGAATCAGAGAGTACAGACGCTCCTGTGGTGATGTGGAAAGGCGTAAGAGAGTACAGGCACCCATGTGGTGATATGGAAAGGAGTCAGAGACTTCAGGCACTCCTGTGGTGATGTGAAAAGGAGTCAGATAGTACAGACTCTCTTGCGGTGATGTGGAAAGGAGTCAGAGTGTAGAGACTCTCCTGTGGTGATATGGAAAGGAGTCAGAGAGTACAGGCACTCCTGTGGTGTTATGGAAAGGAGTCAGAGAGTACAGGCACTCCTGTGGTGTTATGGAAAGGAATCAGAGTGTACAGGCACACCTGTGGTGATGTGGAAAGGAGTCAGAGATTACAGACACTCCTGTGGTGTTATGGAAAGGCGTCAGAGAGTACACGCTCTCCTGTGGTGATGTGGAAAGGAGTAAGAGAGTACAGGCACTCCTGTGGTGATCTGGAAAGGAGTCAGAGAGTACAGGCACTCCTGTGGTGATGTGGAAAGGAGTCAGAGAGTACAGGCACTCCTGTGGTGATATGGAAAGGAGTCAGACAGTACAGGCATTCCTGTGGGGTTTTGGAAAGGAGTCAGAGAGTACAGGCACTCCGGTGGTAATGTGGAAAGGAGTCAGAAGGTACAGACACACCTGTGGTGATATGGAAAGTAGTCAGAGAGTACAGGCACTCCTGTGGTGATGTTGAAATGGGTCAGAGAGTACAGACACTCCTGTGGTGATGTGCAAAGGAGTCAGAGAGTACAAACACTCCTGTGGTGTTATGGAAAGGAGTCAGAGAGTACAGATACTGCTGTGGTGATGTGGAAAGGAGTCAGAGAGTACAGACACTCCTGTGGTGATATGGAAAGGAGTCAGAGAGTACAGGCACTCCTGTGGTGTTATGGAAAGGAGTCAGAGAGTACAGGAACTCCTGTGGTGATGTAGAAAGGAGAAAGAGTAAACAGACTCTCCGGTGGTGTTATGGAAAGGAGTCAGAGTGTTGAGGCACTCCTGTGGTGATGTGGAAAGATGTAAGAGAGTACAGACACTCCTGCGGTGATGTGGACAGGAGTTAGAGAGTGCAGGCACTCCTGTGGTGATGTGGAAAGGAGTCAGAGAGTACAGGCACTCCAGTGGAGCTGTGAAAAGGAGTCAGAGAGTACAGGCACTCCTGTGGTGATGTGGAAAGGAGTCAGAGAGTACAGGCACTCCTGCGGTGATGTGGAAAGGAGTCAGAGAGTACAGACACTCCTGTGGTGATATCGAAAGGAGTCTGAGAAAACAGGCACTCCTGTGGAGATGTGGAAAGGAGTCAGAGAGTACAGGCACTCCTGTGGAGATGTGGAAAGGAGTCAGAGAGTACAGGCACTCCTGTGGTGATATGGAAAGGAGTCAGAGAGTACAGGCACTCCTGTGGTGATGTGGAAAGTAGTCAGAGAGTACAGACACTCCAGTGGTGATGTGGAAAGGAGTAAGAGAGTACAGAAACTCCTGCAGTAATGTGGAAAGGAGTCAGAGAGTACAGGAGCTCCTGTGGTGATGTGGAAAGGAGTCAGAGAGTACAGACACTCATGTGGTGATATGGATAGATGTCAGAGAGTACAGACACTCCTGTGGTGATGTGGAAAGGAGTCAGCGTGTACAGGCACTCCTGTGGTGATGTGGAAAGGAGTCATAGAGTACAGGCACTCCTGTGGTGATGTGGAAAGGAGTCAGAGAGTACAGACACTCCTGTGGTGATATCGAAAGGAGTCTGAGAAAACAGGCACTCCTGTGGAGATGTGGAAAGGAGTCAGAGAGTACAGGCACTCCTGTGGAGATGTGGAAAGGAGTCAGAGAGTACAGGCACTCCTGTGGTGATATGGAAAGGAGTCAGAGAGTACAGGCACTCCTGTGGTGATGTGGAAAGTAGTCAGAGAGTACAGACACTCCAGTGGTGATGTGGAAAGGAGTAAGAGAGTACAGATACTCCTGCAGTAATGTGGAAAGGAGTCAGAGAGTACAGGAGCTCCTGTGGTGATGTGGAAAGGAGTCAGAGAGTACAGACACTCATGTGGTGATATGGATAGATGTCAGAGAGTACAGACACTCCTGTGGTGATGTGGAAAGGAGTCAGCGTGTACAGGCACTCCTGTGGTGATGTGGAAAGGAGGCAGAGCGTACAGACACTCTCTGTGGTGATGTGGAAAGGAGTCAGAGAGTACAGGCGGTCCTGCGGTGATGAGGAAAGGAGTCAGAGAGTACAGACACTCCTGTGGTGATATGGAAAGGAGTCAGAGAGTACAAGCCCACCTGTGGTATTATGGAAACGAGTCAGAGAGTACAGGCACTCCTGTGGTGTTATGGAAGGGCGTCAGAGAGTACAGGTACTCCTGTGGTGATGTGGAAAGTAGTCAGAGAGTACAGACACTCCTGTTGTGTTATGGAAAGGAGTCAGAGAGTACACACACTCCTGTGGTGATGTGGAAAGGATTAAGAGAGTACAGGCACTCCTGTGGTGTTATGGAAAGGAGACAGAGGGTACAGACACCCCTGTAGTGATGTGGAAAGGTGTCTGAGAGTACAGATATTCCTGTGGTGATATGGAAAGTAGTCAGAGAGTACAGGCACTCCTGTGGTGTTATGGAAAGGAGTCAGAGAGTACAGACACTTCTGTGGTGATGTGGAAAGTGTCAGACAGTACAGCCACTCTTGTGGTGATATGGAAAGGGGTCAGAGAGTACAGACACTCCTGTGTTGATATGGAAAGGAGTCGAGAGTACAGGCACTCCTGTGGTGATGTGGAAAGGAGTCAGATAGTACAGGCACTCCTGTGGTGATATGGAAAGAAGTCAGAGAGTAATGACACTCCTGTGGTGATGTGGAACGGAGTCAGAGAGCACAGACTCTCCTGTGGTGATGTGGAAAGGAGTAACAGAGTGCAGGCACTCTTGTGGTGATATGGAAAGTAGTCAGAGAGTAGAGGCACTCCTGTGGTGTTATGGAAAGGAGTGAGAGAGTACAGGCACTCCTGTGGTGATGTGGAAAGGACTAAGAGAGTACAGGCACTCTTGTGGTTATATGGAAAGGAGTCAGAGAGTACAGACACTTTTGTGGTGATGTGGAAAGGAGTCAGAGAGTACAGGCACTCCTGTGGTGTTATGGAAAGGAGTCAGAGAGTACAGACACTCCTGTGGTGATGTGGAAAGGAGTCAGAGAGTACAGATACTCTTGTGGTGATATGGAAAGGAGTCAGAGAGTAAAGATACTCCTGTGGTGGTATGGAAAGGAGTCAGAGAGTTCAGACACTCTTGTGGTGATATGGATAGGAGTCAGAGAGTACAGACACTCTTGTGGTGATATGGAAAGGAGTCAGAGAGTACAGACACTACTGTGGTTATATGGAAAGGAATCAGAGAGTACAGGCACTCCTGTAGTGATGTGGAAAGGAGTCAGATAGTACAGGCACACCTGTGGTGATATGGATAGATGTCAGAGAGTACAGACACTCCTGTGGTGATGTGGAACGGAGTCAGAGAGTACAGACGATCCTGTGGTGATGTGGAAAGGAGTAAGAGTGTACAGGCACTCTTGTGGTGATATGGAAAGGAGTCAGAGACTACAGGCACTCCTGTGGTGAAGTGGAAAGGAGTCAGAAAGTACAGACACTCTTGCGGTGATGTGGAAAGGAGTCAGAGAGTAGAGACACTCCTGTGCTGATATGGAAAGGAGCCAGAGAGTACAGGCACTCCTGTGGTGATGTGGAAAGGAGTCAGAGAGTACAGACACTCCTGTGTTGTTATGGAAAGGAGTCAGAGAGTACACGCACTCCTGTGGTGATGTGGAAAGGAGTATGAGAGTACAGGCACTCCTGTGGTGATTTGGAAAGGAGTCAGAGATTACAGACACTCCTGTGGTGATGTGGAAAGGAGTCAGCGTGTACAGGCACTCCTGTGGTGATGTGGAAAGGAGGCAGAGCGTACAGACACTCTCTGTGGTGATGTGGAAAGGAGTCAGAGAGTACAGGCGGTCCTGCGGTGATGAGGAAAGGAGTCAGAGAGTACAGACACTCCTGTGGTGATATGGAAAGGAGTCAGAGAGTACAAGCCCTCCTGTGGTGTTATGGAAACGAGTCAGAGAGTACAGGCACTCCTGTGGTGTTATGGAAGGGCGTCAGAGAGTACAGGTACTCCTGTGGTGATGTGGAAAGTAGTCAGAGAGTACAGACACTCCTGTTGTGTTATGGAAAGGAGTCAGAGAGTACACACACTCCTGTGGTGATGTGGAAAGGAGTAAGAGAGTACAGGCACTCCTGTGGTGATATGGAAAGGAGTCAGAGAGTAAAGACACACCTGTGGTGATGTGGAAAGGAGTCAGCGTGTACAGGCACTCCTGTGGTGATGTGGAAAGGAGTCAGAGAGTACAGACACTCTCTGTGGTGATGTGGAAAGGAGTCAGAGAGTACAGGCACTCCTGTGGTGATGTGGAAAGGTGTCAGAGAATACCGACACTCCTGTGGTGATATGGAAAGGAGTCAGAGAATACAGGCACTGCTGTGGTGATGTGGTAAGGAGTCAGAGAGTACAGGCGCACCTGTGGTGATGTGGAAAGGAGTCAGAGAGTACAGCCACTCTTGTGATGATATGGAAAGGAGTCAGAGAGTACAGACACTCCTGTGGTGATATGGAACGGTGTCGAGAGTACAGGCACTCCTGTGGTGATGTGGAAAGGAGTCATATAGTACAGGCACTCCTGTGATGATATGGAAAGAAGTCAGAGAGTACAGACACTCCTGTGGTGATGTGGAAAGGAGTCAGAGAGTACAGACACTCCTGTGGTGTTATGGAAAGGAGTGAGAGAGCACAGGCACTCCTGTGGTGATGTGGAAAGGACTAAGAGAGTACAGGCACTCCTGTGGTGATATGGAAAGGAGTCAGAGAGTACAGACACTCCTGTGGTGATGTGGAAAGGAGTCAGAGAGTACAGGCACTCCTGTGGTGTTATGGAAAGGAGACAGAGAGTACAGACACTCCTGTGGTGATGTGGAAAGGAGTCAGAGAGTACTGGCACTCCTGTGGTGATGTGGAAAGGAGTCAGATAGTACAGGCACTCCTGTGGTGATATGGATAGAAGTCAGAGAGTACAGACACTCCTGTGCTAATGTGGAATGGAATCAGAGAGTACAGACGCTCCTGTGGTGATGTGGAAAGGCGTAAGAGAGTACAGGCACCCATGTGGTGATATGGAAAGGAGTCAGAGACTTCAGGCACTCCTGTGGTGATGTGAAAAGGAGTCAGATAGTACAGACTCTCTTGCGGTGATGTGGAAAGGAGTCAGAGTGTAGAGACTCTCCTGTGGTGATATGGAAAGGAGTCAGAGAGTACAGGCACTCCTGTGGTGTTATGGAAAGGAGTCAGAGAGTACAGGCACTCCTGTGGTGTTATGGAAAGGAATCAGAGTGTACAGGCACACCTGTGGTGATGTGGAAAGGAGTCAGAGATTACAGACACTCCTGTGGTGTTATGGAAAGGCGTCAGAGAGTACACGCTCTCCTGTGGTGATGTGGAAAGGAGTAAGAGAGTACAGGCACTCCTGTGGTGATCTGGAAAGGAGTCAGAGAGTACAGGCACTCCTGTGGTGATGTGGAAAGGAGTCAGAGAGTACAGGCACTCCTGTGGTGATATGGAAAGGAGTCAGACAGTACAGGCATTCCTGTGGGGTTTTGGAAAGGAGTCAGAGAGTACAGGCACTCCGGTGGTAATGTGGAAAGGAGTCAGAAGGTACAGACACACCTGTGGTGATATGGAAAGTAGTCAGAGAGTACAGGCACTCCTGTGGTGATGTTGAAATGGGTCAGAGAGTACAGACACTCCTGTGGTGATGTGCAAAGGAGTCAGAGAGTACAAACACTCCTGTGGTGTTATGGAAAGGAGTCAGAGAGTACAGATACTGCTGTGGTGATGTGGAAAGGAGTCAGAGAGTACAGACACTCCTGTGGTGATATGGAAAGGAGTCAGAGAGTACAGGCACTCCTGTGGTGTTATGGAAAGGAGTCAGAGAGTACAGGAACTCCTGTGGTGATGTAGAAAGGAGAAAGAGTAAACAGACTCTCCGGTGGTGTTATGGAAAGGAGTCAGAGTGTTGAGGCACTCCTGTGGTGATGTGGAAAGATGTAAGAGAGTACAGACACTCCTGTGGTGATGTGGACAGGAGTTAGAGAGTGCAGGCACTCCTGTGGTGATGTGGAAAGGAGTCAGAGAGTACAGGCACTCCAGTGGAGCTGTGAAAAGGAGTCAGAGAGTACAGGCACTCCTGTGGTGATGTGGAAAGGAGTCAGAGAGTACAGGCACTCCTGCGGTGATGTGGAAAGGAGTCAGAGAGTACAGACACTCCTGTGGTGATATCGAAAGGAGTCTGAGAAAACAGGCACTCCTGTGGAGATGTGGAAAGGAGTCAGAGAGTACAGGCACTCCTGTGGAGATGTGGAAAGGAGTCAGAGAGTACAGGCACTCCTGTGGTGATATGGAAAGGAGTCAGAGAGTACAGGCACTCCTGTGGTGATGTGGAAAGTAGTCAGAGAGTACAGACACTCCAGTGGTGATGTGGAAAGGAGTAAGAGAGTACAGATACTCCTGCAGTAATGTGGAAAGGAGTCAGAGAGTACAGGAGCTCCTGTGGTGATGTGGAAAGGAGTCAGAGAGTACAGACACTCATGTGGTGATATGGATAGATGTCAGAGAGTACAGACACTCCTGTGGTGATGTGGAAAGGAGTCAGCGTGTACAGGCACTCCTGTGGTGATGTGGAAAGGAGTCATAGAGTACAGGCACTCCTGTGGTGATGTGGAAAGGAGTCAGAGAGTACAGACACTCCTGTGGTGATATCGAAAGGAGTCTGAGAAAACAGGCACTCCTGTGGAGATGTGGAAAGGAGTCAGAGAGTACAGGCACTCCTGTGGAGATGTGGAAAGGAGTCAGAGAGTACAGGCACTCCTGTGGTGATATGGAAAGGAGTCAGAGAGTACAGGCACTCCTGTGGTGATGTGGAAAGTAGTCAGAGAGTACAGACACTCCAGTGGTGATGTGGAAAGGAGTAAGAGAGTACAGATACTCCTGCAGTAATGTGGAAAGGAGTCAGAGAGTACAGGAGCTCCTGTGGTGATGTGGAAAGGAGTCAGAGAGTACAGACACTCATGTGGTGATATGGATAGATGTCAGAGAGTACAGACACTCCTGTGGTGATGTGGAAAGGAGTCAGCGTGTACAGGCACTCCTGTGGTGATGTGGAAAGGAGGCAGAGCGTACAGACACTCTCTGTGGTGATGTGGAAAGGAGTCAGAGAGTACAGGCGGTCCTGCGGTGATGAGGAAAGGAGTCAGAGAGTACAGACACTCCTGTGGTGATATGGAAAGGAGTCAGAGAGTACAAGCCCACCTGTGGTATTATGGAAACGAGTCAGAGAGTACAGGCACTCCTGTGGTGTTATGGAAGGGCGTCAGAGAGTACAGGTACTCCTGTGGTGATGTGGAAAGTAGTCAGAGAGTACAGACACTCCTGTTGTGTTATGGAAAGGAGTCAGAGAGTACACACACTCCTGTGGTGATGTGGAAAGGAGTAAGAGAGTACAGGCACTCCTGTGGTGTTATGGAAAGGAGACAGAGGGTACAGACACCCCTGTAGTGATGTGGAAAGGTGTCTGAGAGTACAGATATTCCTGTGGTGATATGGAAAGTAGTCAGAGAGTACAGGCACTCCTGTGGTGTTATGGAAAGGAGTCAGAGAGTACAGACACTTCTGTGGTGATGTGGAAAGTGTCAGACAGTACAGCCACTCTTGTGGTGATATGGAAAGGGGTCAGAGAGTACAGACACTCCTGTGTTGATATGGAAAGGAGTCGAGAGTACAGGCACTCCTGTGGTGATGTGGAAAGGAGTCAGATAGTACAGGCACTCCTGTGGTGATATGGAAAGAAGTCAGAGAGTAATGACACTCCTGTGGTGATGTGGAACGGAGTCAGAGAGCACAGACTCTCCTGTGGTGATGTGGAAAGGAGTAACAGAGTGCAGGCACTCTTGTGGTGATATGGAAAGTAGTCAGAGAGTAGAGGCACTCCTGTGGTGTTATGGAAAGGAGTGAGAGAGTACAGGCACTCCTGTGGTGATGTGGAAAGGACTAAGAGAGTACAGGCACTCTTGTGGTTATATGGAAAGGAGTTAGAGAGTACAGACACTTTTGTGGTGATGTGGAAAGGAGTCAGAGAGTACAGCCACTCTTGTGATGATATGGAAAGGAGTCAGAGAGTACAGACACTCCTGTGGTGATATGGAACGGTGTCGAGAGTACAGGCACTCCTGTGGTGATGTGGAAAGGAGTCATATAGTACAGGCACTCCTGTGATGATATGGAAAGAAGTCAGAGAGTACAGACACTCCTGTGGTGATGTGGAACGGAGTCAGAGAGTACAGACGCTCCTGCGGAGATGTGGAAAGGAGTAACAGAGTACAGGCACTCTTGTGGTGATATGGAATGGAGACAGAGAGTACAGGCACTCCTGTGGTGATGTGGAAAGGAGTCAGAGAGTACAGACACTCCTGTGGTGTTATGGAAAGGAGTGAGAGAGCACAGGCACTCCTGTGGTGATGTGGAAAGGACTAAGAGAGTACAGGCACTGTTGTGGTGATATGGAAAGGAGTAAGAGAGTGCAGACACTCCTGTGGTGTTATGGAAAGGAGTCAGAGATTACAGACACTCCTGTGGTGATGTGGAAAGGAGTCAGCGTGTACAGGCACTCCTGTGGTGATGTGGAAAGGAGTCAGAGATTACAGACACTCCTGTGGTGATGTGGAAAGGAGTCAGCGTGTACTGGCACTCCTGTGGTGATGTGGAAAGGAGGCAGAGCGTACAGACACTCTCTGTGGTGATGTGGAAAGGAGTCAGAGAGTACAGGCGGTCCTGCGGTGATGAGGAAAGGAGTCAGAGAGTACAGACACTCCTGTGGTGATATGGAAAGGAGTCAGAGAGTACAAGCCCTCCTGTGGTGTTATGGAAACGAGTCAGAGAGTACAGGCACTCCTGTGGTGTTATGGAAGGGCGTCAGAGAGTACAGGTACTCCTGTGGTGATGTGGAAAGTAGTCAGAGAGTACAGACACTCCTGTTGTGTTATGGAAAGGAGTCAGAGAGTACACACACTCCTGTGGTGATGTGGAAAGGAGTAAGAGAGTACAGGCACTCCTGTGGTGATATGGAAAGGAGTCAGAGAGTAAAGACACACCTGTGGTGATGTGGAAAGGAGTCAGCGTGTACAGGCACTCCTGTGGTGATGTGGAAAGGAGTCAGAGAGTACAGACACTCTCTGTGGTGATGTGGAAAGGAGTCAGAGAGTACAGGCACTCCTGTGGTGATGTGGAAAGGTGTCAGAGAATACCGACACTCCTGTGGTGATATGGAAAGGAGTCAGAGAATACAGGCACTGCTGTGGTGATGTGGTAAGGAGTCAGAGAGTACAGGCGCACCTGTGGTGATGTGGAAAGGAGTCAGAGAGTACAGCCACTCTTGTGATGATATGGAAAGGAGTCAGAGAGTACAGACACTCCTGTGGTGATATGGAACGGTGTCGAGAGTACAGGCACTCCTGTGGTGATGTGGAAAGGAGTCATATAGTACAGGCACTCCTGTGATGATATGGAAAGAAGTCAGAGAGTACAGACACTCCTGTGGTGATGTGGAAAGGAGTCAGAGAGTACAGACACTCCTGTGGTGTTATGGAAAGGAGTGAGAGAGCACAGGCACTCCTGTGGTGATGTGGAAAGGACTAAGAGAGTACAGGCACTCCTGTGGTGATATGGAAAGGAGTCAGAGAGTACAGACACTCCTGTGGTGATGTGGAAAGGAGTCAGAGAGTACAGGCACTCCTGTGGTGTTATGGAAAGGAGACAGAGAGTACAGACACTCCTGTGGTGATGTGGAAAGGAGTCAGAGAGTACTGGCACTCCTGTGGTGATGTGGAAAGGAGTCAGATAGTACAGGCACTCCTGTGGTGATATGGATAGAAGTCAGAGAGTACAGACACTCCTGTGCTAATGTGGAATGGAATCAGAGAGTACAGACGCTCCTGTGGTGATGTGGAAAGGCGTAAGAGAGTACAGGCACCCATGTGGTGATATGGAAAGGAGTCAGAGACTTCAGGCACTCCTGTGGTGATGTGAAAAGGAGTCAGATAGTACAGACTCTCTTGCGGTGATGTGGAAAGGAGTCAGAGTGTAGAGACTCTCCTGTGGTGATATGGAAAGGAGTCAGAGAGTACAGGCACTCCTGTGGTGTTATGGAAAGGAGTCAGAGAGTACAGGCACTCCTGTGGTGTTATGGAAAGGAATCAGAGTGTACAGGCACACCTGTGGTGATGTGGAAAGGAGTCAGAGATTACAGACACTCCTGTGGTGTTATGGAAAGGCGTCAGAGAGTACACGCTCTCCTGTGGTGATGTGGAAAGGAGTAAGAGAGTACAGGCACTCCTGTGGTGATCTGGAAAGGAGTCAGAGAGTACAGGCACTCCTGTGGTGATGTGGAAAGGAGTCAGAGAGTACAGGCACTCCTGTGGTGATATGGAAAGGAGTCAGACAGTACAGGCATTCCTGTGGGGTTTTGGAAAGGAGTCAGAGAGTACAGGCACTCCGGTGGTAATGTGGAAAGGAGTCAGAAGGTACAGACACACCTGTGGTGATATGGAAAGTAGTCAGAGAGTACAGGCACTCCTGTGGTGATGTTGAAATGGGTCAGAGAGTACAGACACTCCTGTGGTGATGTGCAAAGGAGTCAGAGAGTACAAACACTCCTGTGGTGTTATGGAAAGGAGTCAGAGAGTACAGATACTGCTGTGGTGATGTGGAAAGGAGTCAGAGAGTACAGACACTCCTGTGGTGATATGGAAAGGAGTCAGAGAGTACAGGCACTCCTGTGGTGTTATGGAAAGGAGTCAGAGAGTACAGGAACTCCTGTGGTGATGTAGAAAGGAGAAAGAGTAAACAGACTCTCCGGTGGTGTTATGGAAAGGAGTCAGAGTGTTGAGGCACTCCTGTGGTGATGTGGAAAGATGTAAGAGAGTACAGACACTCCTGTGGTGATGTGGACAGGAGTTAGAGAGTGCAGGCACTCCTGTGGTGATGTGGAAAGGAGTCAGAGAGTACAGGCACTCCAGTGGAGCTGTGAAAAGGAGTCAGAGAGTACAGGCACTCCTGTGGTGATGTGGAAAGGAGTCAGAGAGTACAGGCACTCCTGCGGTGATGTGGAAAGGAGTCAGAGAGTACAGACACTCCTGTGGTGATATCGAAAGGAGTCTGAGAAAACAGGCACTCCTGTGGAGATGTGGAAAGGAGTCAGAGAGTACAGGCACTCCTGTGGAGATGTGGAAAGGAGTCAGAGAGTACAGGCACTCCTGTGGTGATATGGAAAGGAGTCAGAGAGTACAGGCACTCCTGTGGTGATGTGGAAAGTAGTCAGAGAGTACAGACACTCCAGTGGTGATGTGGAAAGGAGTAAGAGAGTACAGATACTCCTGCAGTAATGTGGAAAGGAGTCAGAGAGTACAGGAGCTCCTGTGGTGATGTGGAAAGGAGTCAGAGAGTACAGACACTCATGTGGTGATATGGATAGATGTCAGAGAGTACAGACACTCCTGTGGTGATGTGGAAAGGAGTCAGCGTGTACAGGCACTCCTGTGGTGATGTGGAAAGGAGTCATAGAGTACAGGCACTCCTGTGGTGATGTGGAAAGGAGTCAGAGAGTACAGACACTCCTGTGGTGATATCGAAAGGAGTCTGAGAAAACAGGCACTCCTGTGGAGATGTGGAAAGGAGTCAGAGAGTACAGGCACTCCTGTGGAGATGTGGAAAGGAGTCAGAGAGTACAGGCACTCCTGTGGTGATATGGAAAGGAGTCAGAGAGTACAGGCACTCCTGTGGTGATGTGGAAAGTAGTCAGAGAGTACAGACACTCCAGTGGTGATGTGGAAAGGAGTAAGAGAGTACAGATACTCCTGCAGTAATGTGGAAAGGAGTCAGAGAGTACAGGAGCTCCTGTGGTGATGTGGAAAGGAGTCAGAGAGTACAGACACTCATGTGGTGATATGGATAGATGTCAGAGAGTACAGACACTCCTGTGGTGATGTGGAAAGGAGTCAGCGTGTACAGGCACTCCTGTGGTGATGTGGAAAGGAGGCAGAGCGTACAGACACTCTCTGTGGTGATGTGGAAAGGAGTCAGAGAGTACAGGCGGTCCTGCGGTGATGAGGAAAGGAGTCAGAGAGTACAGACACTCCTGTGGTGATATGGAAAGGAGTCAGAGAGTACAAGCCCACCTGTGGTATTATGGAAACGAGTCAGAGAGTACAGGCACTCCTGTGGTGTTATGGAAGGGCGTCAGAGAGTACAGGTACTCCTGTGGTGATGTGGAAAGTAGTCAGAGAGTACAGACACTCCTGTTGTGTTATGGAAAGGAGTCAGAGAGTACACACACTCCTGTGGTGATGTGGAAAGGAGTAAGAGAGTACAGGCACTCCTGTGGTGTTATGGAAAGGAGACAGAGGGTACAGACACCCCTGTAGTGATGTGGAAAGGTGTCTGAGAGTACAGATATTCCTGTGGTGATATGGAAAGTAGTCAGAGAGTACAGGCACTCCTGTGGTGTTATGGAAAGGAGTCAGAGAGTACAGACACTTCTGTGGTGATGTGGAAAGTGTCAGACAGTACAGCCACTCTTGTGGTGATATGGAAAGGGGTCAGAGAGTACAGACACTCCTGTGTTGATATGGAAAGGAGTCGAGAGTACAGGCACTCCTGTGGTGATGTGGAAAGGAGTCAGATAGTACAGGCACTCCTGTGGTGATATGGAAAGAAGTCAGAGAGTAATGACACTCCTGTGGTGATGTGGAACGGAGTCAGAGAGCACAGACTCTCCTGTGGTGATGTGGAAAGGAGTAACAGAGTGCAGGCACTCTTGTGGTGATATGGAAAGTAGTCAGAGAGTAGAGGCACTCCTGTGGTGTTATGGAAAGGAGTGAGAGAGTACAGGCACTCCTGTGGTGATGTGGAAAGGACTAAGAGAGTACAGGCACTCTTGTGGTTATATGGAAAGGAGTTAGAGAGTACAGACACTTTTGTGGTGATGTGGAAAGGAGTCAGAGAGTACAGCCACTCTTGTGATGATATGGAAAGGAGTCAGAGAGTACAGACACTCCTGTGGTGATATGGAACGGTGTCGAGAGTACAGGCACTCCTGTGGTGATGTGGAAAGGAGTCATATAGTACAGGCACTCCTGTGATGATATGGAAAGAAGTCAGAGAGTACAGACACTCCTGTGGTGATGTGGAACGGAGTCAGAGAGTACAGACGCTCCTGCGGAGATGTGGAAAGGAGTAACAGAGTACAGGCACTCTTGTGGTGATATGGAATGGAGACAGAGAGTACAGGCACTCCTGTGGTGATGTGGAAAGGAGTCAGAGAGTACAGACACTCCTGTGGTGTTATGGAAAGGAGTGAGAGAGCACAGGCACTCCTGTGGTGATGTGGAAAGGACTAAGAGAGTACAGGCACTCTTGTGGTGATATGGAAAGGAGTAAGAGAGTGCAGACACTCCTGTGGTGTTATGGAAAGGAGTCAGAGAGTACACGCACTCCTGTGGTGATGTGGAAAGGAGTAAGAGAGTACAGGCACTCCTGTGGTGATATGGAACGGAGTCAGAGCGTACAGACACTCCTGTGGTGATGTGGAAAGGAGTCAGCGTGTACTGGCACTCCTGTGGTGATGTGGAAAAGGAGTCAGAGAGTACAGACACTCTCTGTGGTGATGTGGAAAGGAGTCAGAGAGTACAGGCACTCCTGTGGTGATGTGGAAAGGAGTCAGAGAAGACAGACACTCATGTGGTGATATGGAAAGGAGTCAGAGAGTACAGGCACTCCTGTGGTGATGTGGTAATTAGTCAGAGAGTACAGGCACACCTGTGGTGATGTGGAAAGGAGTCAGAGAGTACAGACACTCTTGTGATGATATGGAAAGTAGTCAGAGACTACAGACACTCCTGTGGTGATATGGAAAGGAGTCGAGAGTACAGGCACTCCCGTGGTGATGTGGAAATGCGTCATATAGTACTGGCACTCCTGTGGTGATATGGAAAGAAGTCAGAGTGTACAGACACTGCTGTCGTAATGTGGAACGGAGTCAGAGAGTACAGACGCTCCTGTGGTGATGTGGAAAGGAGTAAGAGAGTACAGGCACTGTTGTAGTGATGTGGAAAGGAGTCAGAGAGTACAGGCACTCCTGTGGTGTTATGGAAAGGAGACAGAGAGTACAGACACCCCTGTAGTGATGTGGAAAGGTGTCTGAGAGTACAGATATTCCTGTGGTGATATGGAAAGTAGTCAGAGAGTACAGGCACTCCTGTGGTGTTATGGAAAGGAGTCAGAGAGTACAGACACTTCTGTGGTGATGTGGAAAGTGTCAGACAGTACAGCCACTCTTGTGGTGATATGGAAAGGGGTCAGAGAGTACAGACACTCCTGTGTTGATATGGAAAGGAGTCGAGAGTACAGGCACTCCTGTGGTGATGTGGAAAGGAGTCAGATAGTACAGGCACTCCTGTGGTGATATGGAAAGAAGTCAGAGAGTAATGACACTCCTGTGGTGATGTGGAACGGAGTCAGAGAGCACAGACTCTCCTGTGGTGATGTGGAAAGGAGTAACAGAGTGCAGGCACTCTTGTGGTGATATGGAAAGTAGTCAGAGAGTAGAGGCACTCCTGTGGTGTTATGGAAAGGAGTGAGAGAGTACAGGCACTCCTGTGGTGATGTGGAAAGGACTAAGAGAGTACAGGCACTCTTGTGGTTATATGGAAAGGAGTCAGAGAGTACAGACACTTTTGTGGTGATGTGGAAAGGAGTCAGAGAGTACAGGCACTCCTGTGGTGTTATGGAAAGGAGTCAGAGAGTACAGACACTCCTGTGGTGATGTGGAAAGGAGTCAGAGAGTACAGATACTCTTGTGGTGATATGGAAAGGAGTCAGAGAGTAAAGATACTCCTGTGGTGGTATGGAAAGGAGTCAGAGAGTTCAGACACTCTTGTGGTGATATGGATAGGAGTCAGAGAGTACAGACACTCTTGTGGTGATATGGAAAGGAGTCAGAGAGTACAGACACTACTGTGGTTATATGGAAAGGAATCAGAGAGTACAGGCACTCCTGTAGTGATGTGGAAAGGAGTCAGATAGTACAGGCACACCTGTGGTGATATGGATAGATGTCAGAGAGTACAGACACTCCTGTGGTGATGTGGAACGGAGTCAGAGAGTACAGACGATCCTGTGGTGATGTGGAAAGGAGTAAGAGTGTACAGGCACTCTTGTGGTGATATGGAAAGGAGTCAGAGACTACAGGCACTCCTGTGGTGAAGTGGAAAGGAGTCAGAAAGTACAGACACTCTTGCGGTGATGTGGAAAGGAGTCAGAGAGTAGAGACACTCCTGTGCTGATATGGAAAGGAGCCAGAGAGTACAGGCACTCCTGTGGTGATGTGGAAAGGAGTCAGAGAGTACAGACACTCCTGTGTTGTTATGGAAAGGAGTCAGAGAGTACACGCACTCCTGTGGTGATGTGGAAAGGAGTATGAGAGTACAGGCACTCCTGTGGTGATTTGGAAAGGAGTCAGAGATTACAGACACTCCTGTGGTGATGTGGAAAGGAGTCAGCGTGTACAGGCACTCCTGTGGTGATGTGGAAAGGAGGCAGAGCGTACAGACACTCTCTGTGGTGATGTGGAAAGGAGTCAGAGAGTACAGGCGGTCCTGCGGTGATGAGGAAAGGAGTCAGAGAGTACAGACACTCCTGTGGTGATATGGAAAGGAGTCAGAGAGTACAAGCCCTCCTGTGGTGTTATGGAAACGAGTCAGAGAGTACAGGCACTCCTGTGGTGTTATGGAAGGGCGTCAGAGAGTACAGGTACTCCTGTGGTGATGTGGAAAGTAGTCAGAGAGTACAGACACTCCTGTTGTGTTATGGAAAGGAGTCAGAGAGTACACACACTCCTGTGGTGATGTGGAAAGGAGTAAGAGAGTACAGGCACTCCTGTGGTGATATGGAAAGGAGTCAGAGAGTAAAGACACACCTGTGGTGATGTGGAAAGGAGTCAGCGTGTACAGGCACTCCTGTGGTGATGTGGAAAGGAGTCAGAGAGTACAGACACTCTCTGTGGTGATGTGGAAAGGAGTCAGAGAGTACAGGCACTCCTGTGGTGATGTGGAAAGGTGTCAGAGAATACCGACACTCCTGTGGTGATATGGAAAGGAGTCAGAGAATACAGGCACTGCTGTGGTGATGTGGTAAGGAGTCAGAGAGTACAGGCGCACCTGTGGTGATGTGGAAAGGAGTCAGAGAGTACAGCCACTCTTGTGATGATATGGAAAGGAGTCAGAGAGTACAGACACTCCTGTGGTGATATGGAACGGTGTCGAGAGTACAGGCACTCCTGTGGTGATGTGGAAAGGAGTCATATAGTACAGGCACTCCTGTGATGATATGGAAAGAAGTCAGAGAGTACAGACACTCCTGTGGTGATGTGGAACGGAGTCAGAGAGTACAGACGCTCCTGCGGAGATGTGGAAAGGAGTAACAGAGTACAGGCACTCTTGTGGTGATATGGAATGGAGACAGAGAGTACAGGCACTCCTGTGGTGATGTGGAAAGGAGTCAGAGAGTACAGACACTCCTGTGGTGTTATGGAAAGGAGTGAGAGAGCACAGGCACTCCTGTGGTGATGTGGAAAGGACTAAGAGAGTACAGGCACACCTGTGGTGATATGGAAAGGAGTCAGAGAGTACAGACACTCCTGTGGTGATGTGGAAAGGAGTCAGAGAGTACAGGCACTCCTGTGGTGTTATGGAAAGGAGACAGAGAGTACAGACACTCCTGTGGTGATGTGGAAAGGAGTCAGAGAGTACTGGCACTCCTGTGGTGATGTGGAAAGGAGTCAGATAGTACAGGCACTCCTGTGGTGATATGGATAGAAGTCAGAGAGTACAGACACTCCTGTGCTAATGTGGAATGGAATCAGAGAGTACAGACGCTCCTGTGGTGATGTGGAAAGGCGTAAGAGAGTACAGGCACCCATGTGGTGATATGGAAAGGAGTCAGAGACTTCAGGCACTCCTGTGGTGATGTGAAAAGGAGTCAGATAGTACAGACTCTCTTGCGGTGATGTGGAAAGGAGTCAGAGTGTAGAGACTCTCCTGTGGTGATATGGAAAGGAGTCAGAGAGTACAGGCACTCCTGTGGTGTTATGGAAAGGAGTCAGAGAGTACAGGCACTCCTGTGGTGTTATGGAAAGGAATCAGAGTGTACAGGCACACCTGTGGTGATGTGGAAAGGAGTCAGAGATTACAGACACTCCTGTGGTGTTATGGAAAGGCGTCAGAGAGTACACGCTCTCCTGTGGTGATGTGGAAAGGAGTAAGAGAGTACAGGCACTCCTGTGGTGATCTGGAAAGGAGTCAGAGAGTACAGGCACTCCTGTGGTGATGTGGAAAGGAGTCAGAGAGTACAGGCACTCCTGTGGTGATATGGAAAGGAGTCAGACAGTACAGGCATTCCTGTGGGGTTTTGGAAAGGAGTCAGAGAGTACAGGCACTCCGGTGGTAATGTGGAAAGGAGTCAGAAGGTACAGACACACCTGTGGTGATATGGAAAATAGTCAGAGAGTACAGGCACTCCTGTGGTGATGTTGAAATGGGTCAGAGAGTACAGACACTCCTGTGGTGATGTGCAAAGGAGTCAGAGAGTACAAACACTCCTGTGGTGTTATGGAAAGGAGTCAGAGAGTACAGATACTGCTGTGGTGATGTGGAAAGGAGTCAGAGAGTACAGACACTCCTGTGGTGATATGGAAAGGAGTCAGAGAGTACAGGCACTCCTGTGGTGTTATGGAAAGGAGTCAGAGAGTACAGGAACTCCTGTGGTGATGTAGAAAGGAGAAAGAGTAAACAGACTCTCCGGTGGTGTTATGGAAAGGAGTCAGAGTGTTGAGGCACTCCTGTGGTGATGTGGAAAGGAGTAAGAGAGTACAGACACTCCTGTGGTGATGTGGACAGGAGTTAGAGAGTGCAGGCACTCCTGTGGTGATGTGGAAAGGAGTCAGAGAGTACAGGCACTCCAGTGGAGCTGTGAAAAGGAGTCAGAGAGTACAGGCACTCCTGTGGTGATGTGGAAAGGAGTCAGAGAGTACAGGCACTCCTGCGGTGATGTGGAAAGGAGTCAGAGAGTACAGACACTCCTGTGGTGATATCGAAAGGAGTCTGAGAAAACAGGCACTCCTGTGGAGATGTGGAAAGGAGTCAGAGAGTACAGGCACTCCTGTGGAGATGTGGAAAGGAGTCAGAGAGTACAGGCACTCCTGTGGTGATATGGAAAGGAGTCAGAGAGTACAGGCACTCCTGTGGTGATGTGGAAAGTAGTCAGAGAGTACAGACACTCCAGTGGTGATGTGGAAAGGAGTAAGAGAGTACAGATACTCCTGCAGTAATGTGGAAAGGAGTCAGAGAGTACAGGAGCTCCTGTGGTGATGTGGAAAGGAGTCAGAGAGTACAGACACTCATGTGGTGATATGGATAGATGTCAGAGAGTACAGACACTCCTGTGGTGATGTGGAAAGGAGTCAGCGTGTACAGGCACTCCTGTGGTGATGTGGAAAGGAGTCAGAGAGTACAGGCACTCCTGTGGTGATGTGGAAAGGAGTCAGAGAGTACAGACACTCCTGTGGTGATATCGAAAGGAGTCTGAGAAAACAGGCACTCCTGTGGAGATGTGGAAAGGAGTCAGAGAGTACAGGCACTCCTGTGGAGATGTGGAAAGGAGTCAGAGAGTACAGGCACTCCTGT
The DNA here is from genome assembly GCF_964194155.1 of Cetorhinus maximus. NCBI lineage: Eukaryota > Metazoa > Chordata > Chondrichthyes > Lamniformes > Cetorhinidae > Cetorhinus > Cetorhinus maximus. The sequence continues at coordinate 112,342 of NW_027596323.1, forward strand.
GGTGATATGGAAAGGAGTCAGAGAGTACAGGCACTCCTGTGGTGATGTGGAAAGTAGTCAGAGAGTACAGACACTCCAGTGGTGATGTGGAAAGGAGTAAGAGAGTACAGATACTCCTGCAGTAATGTGGAAAGGAGTCAGAGAGTACAGGAGCTCCTGTGGTGATGTGGAAAGGAGTCAGAGAGTACAGACACTCATGTGGTGATATGGATAGATGTCAGAGAGTACAGACACTCCTGTGGTGATGTGGAAAGGAGTCAGCGTGTACAGGCACTCCTGTGGTGATGTGGAAAGGAGGCAGAGCGTACAGACACTCTCTGTGGTGATGTGGAAAGGAGTCAGAGAGTACAGGCGGTCCTGCGGTGATGAGGAAAGGAGTCAGAGAGTACAGACACTCCTGTGGTGATATGGAAAGGAGTCAGAGAGTACAAGCCCACCTGTGGTATTATGGAAACGAGTCAGAGAGTACAGGCACTCCTGTGGTGTTATGGAAGGGCGTCAGAGAGTACAGGTACTCCTGTGGTGATGTGGAAAGTAGTCAGAGAGTACAGACACTCCTGTTGTGTTATGGAAAGGAGTCAGAGAGTACACACACTCCTGTGGTGATGTGGAAAGGAGTAAGAGAGTACAGGCACTCCTGTGGTGATATGGAAAGGAGTCAGAGAGTAAAGACACACCTGTGGTGATGTGGAAAGGAGTCAGCGTGTACAGGCACTCCTGTGGTGATGTGGAAAGGAGTCAGAGAGTACAGACACTCTCTGTGGTGATGTGGAAAGGAGTCAGAGAGTACAGGCACTCCTGTGGTGATGTGGAAAGGTGTCAGAGAATACCGACACTCCTGTGGTGATATGGAAAGGAGTCAGAGAATACAGGCACTGCTGTGGTGATGTGGTAAGGAGTCAGAGAGTACAGGCGCACCTGTGGTGATGTGGAAAGGAGTCAGAGAGTACAGCCACTCTTGTGATGATATGGAAAGGAGTCATAGAGTACAGACAGTCTTGTGGTGATATGGAACGGTGTCGAGAGTACAGGCACTCCTGTGGTGATGTGGAAAGGAGTCATATAGTACAGGCACTCCTGTGATGATATGGAAAGAAGTCAGAGAGTACAGACACTCCTGTGGTGATGTGGAACGGAGTCAGAGAGTACAGACGCTCCTGCGGAGATGTGGAAAGGAGTAACAGAGTACAGGCACTCTTGTGGTGATATGGAATGGAGACAGAGAGTACAGGCACTCCTGTGGTGATGTGGAAAGGAGTCAGAGAGTACAGACACTCCTGTGGTGTTATGGAAAGGAGTGAGAGAGCACAGGCACTCCTGTGGTGATGTGGAAAGGACTAAGAGAGTACAGGCACTCTTGTGGTGATATGGAAAGGAGTAAGAGAGTGCAGACACTCCTGTGGTGTTATGGAAAGGAGTCAGAGAGTACACGCACTCCTGTGGTGATGTGGAAAGGAGTAAGAGAGTACAGGCACTCCTGTGGTGATATGGAACGGAGTCAGAGCGTACAGACACTCCTGTGGTGATGTGGAAAGGAGTCAGCGTGTACTGGCACTCCTGTGGTGATGTGGAAAAGGAGTCAGAGAGTACAGGCACTCCTGTGGTGATGTGGAAAGGAGTCAGAGAAGACAGACACTCATGTGGTGATATGGAAAGGAGTCAGAGAGTACAGGCACTCCTGTGGTGATGTGATAATTAGTCAGAGAGTACAGGCACACCTGTGGTGATGTGGAAAGGAGTCAGAGAGTACAGACACTCTTGTGATGATATGGAAAGTAGTCAGAGACTACAGACACTCCTGTGGTGATATGGAAAGGAGTCGAGAGTACAGGCACTCCCGTGGTGATGTGGAAATGCGTCATATAGTACTGGCACTCCTGTGGTGATATGGAAAGAAGTCAGAGTGTACAGACACTGCTGTCGTAATGTGGAACGGAGTCAGAGAGTACAGACGCTCCTGTGGTGATGTGGAAAGGAGTAAGAGAGTACAGGCACTGTTGTAGTGATGTGGAAAGGAGTCAGAGAGTACAGGCACTCCTGTGGTGTTATGGAAAGGAGACAGAGAGTACAGACACCCCTGTAGTGATGTGGAAAGGTGTCTGAGAGTACAGATATTCCTGTGGTGATATGGAAAGTAGTCAGAGAGTACAGGCACTCCTGTGGTGTTATGGAAAGGAGTCAGAGAGTACAGACACTTCTGTGGTGATGTGGAAAGTGTCAGACAGTACAGCCACTCTTGTGGTGATATGGAAAGGGGTCAGAGAGTACAGACACTCCTGTGTTGATATGGAAAGGAGTCGAGAGTACAGGCACTCCTGTGGTGATGTGGAAAGGAGTCAGATAGTACAGGCACTCCTGTGGTGATATGGAAAGAAGTCAGAGAGTAATGACACTCCTGTGGTGATGTGGAACGGAGTCAGAGAGCACAGACTCTCCTGTGGTGATGTGGAAAGGAGTAACAGAGTGCAGGCACTCTTGTGGTGATATGGAAAGTAGTCAGAGAGTAGAGGCACTCCTGTGGTGTTATGGAAAGGAGTGAGAGAGTACAGGCACTCCTGTGGTGATGTGGAAAGGACTAAGAGAGTACAGGCACTCTTGTGGTTATATGGAAAGGAGTCAGAGAGTACAGACACTTTTGTGGTGATGTGGAAAGGAGTCAGAGAGTACAGGCACTCCTGTGGTGTTATGGAAAGGAGTCAGAGAGTACAGACACTCCTGTGGTGATGTGGAAAGGAGTCAGAGAGTACAGATACTCTTGTGGTGATATGGAAAGGAGTCAGAGAGTAAAGATACTCCTGTGGTGGTATGGAAAGGAGTCAGAGAGTTCAGACACTCTTGTGGTGATATGGATAGGAGTCAGAGAGTACAGACACTCTTGTGGTGATATGGAAAGGAGTCAGAGAGTACAGACACTACTGTGGTTATATGGAAAGGAATCAGAGAGTACAGGCACTCCTGTAGTGATGTGGAAAGGAGTCAGATAGTACAGGCACACCTGTGGTGATATGGATAGATGTCAGAGAGTACAGACACTCCTGTGGTGATGTGGAACGGAGTCAGAGAGTACAGACGATCCTGTGGTGATGTGGAAAGGAGTAAGAGTGTACAGGCACTCTTGTGGTGATATGGAAAGGAGTCAGAGACTACAGGCACTCCTGTGGTGAAGTGGAAAGGAGTCAGAAAGTACAGACACTCTTGCGGTGATGTGGAAAGGAGTCAGAGAGTAGAGACACTCCTGTGCTGATATGGAAAGGAGCCAGAGAGTACAGGCACTCCTGTGGTGATGTGGAAAGGAGTCAGAGAGTACAGACAATCCTGTGTTGTTATGGAAAGGAGTCAGAGAGTACACGCACTCCTGTGGTGATGTGGAAAGGAGTATGAGAGTACAGGCACTCCTGTGGTGATTTGGAAAGGAGTCAGAGATTACAGACACTCCTGTGGTGATGTGGAAAGGAGTCAGCGTGTACAGGCACTCCTGTGGTGATGTGGAAAGGAGGCAGAGCGTACAGACACTCTCTGTGGTGATGTGGAAAGGAGTCAGAGAGTACAGGCGGTCCTGCGGTGATGAGGAAAGGAGTCAGAGAGTACAGACACTCCTGTGGTGATATGGAAAGGAGTCAGAGAGTACAAGCCCACCTGCGGTGTTATGGAAACGAGTCAGAGAGTACAGGCACTCTTGTGGTGTTATGGAAGGGCGTCAGAGAGTACAGGCACTCCTGTGGTGTTATGGAAAGATGTCAGAGAATACCGACACTCCTGTGGTGATGTGGAAAGGTGTCAGAGAATACCGACACTCCTGTGGTGATATGGAAAGGAGTCAGAGAATACAGGCACTGCTGTGGTGATGTGGTAAGGAGTCAGAGAGTACAGACACTCCTGTGGTGATGTGGAAAGGAGTCAGAGAGTACAGGCACTCCTGTGGTGTTATGGAAAGGAGTGAGAGAGCACAGGCACTCCTGTGGTGATGTGGAAAGGACTAAGAGAGTACAGGCACTCCTGTGGTGATATGGAAAGGAGTCAGAGTGTACAGACACTCCTGTGGTGATGTGGAAAGGAGTCAGAGAGTACAAGCACTCCTGTGGTGTTATGGAAAGGAGACAGAGAGTACAGACACTCCTGTGGTGATGTGGAAAGGAGTCAGAGAGTACTGGCACTCCTGTGGTGATGTGGAAAGGAGTCAGATCGTACAGGCACTCCTGTGGTGATATGGATAGAAGTCAGAGAGTACAGACACTCCTGTGCTAATGTGGAATGGAATCAGAGAGTACAGACGCTCCTGTGGTGATGTGGAAAGGCGTAAGAGAGTACAGGCACCCATGTGGTGATATGGAAAGGAGTCAGAGACTTCAGGCACTCCTGTGGTGATGTGAAAAGGAGTCAGATAGTACAGACTCTCTTGCGGTGATGTGGAAAGGAGTCAGAGTGTAGAGACTCTCCTGTGGTGATATGGAAAGGAGTCAGAGAGTACAGGCACTCCTGTGGTGTTATGGAAAGGAGTCAGAGAGTACAGGCACTCCTGTGGTGTTATGGAAAGGAATCAGAGTGTACAGGCACACCTGTGGTGATGTGGAAAGGAGTCAGAGATTAAAGACACTCCTGTGGTGTTATGGAAAGGCGTCAGAGAGTACACGCTCTCCTGTGGTGATGTGGAAAGGAGTAAGAGAGTACAGGCACTCCTGTGGTGATCTGGAAAGGAGTCAGAGAGTACAGGCACTCCTGTGGTGATGTGGAAAGGAGTCAGAGAGTACAGGCACTCCTGTGGTGATATGGAAAGGAGTCAGACAGTACAGGCATTCCTGTGGGGTTTTGGAAAGGAGTCAGAGAGTACAGGCACTCCGGTGGTAATGTGGAAAGGAGTCAGAAGGTACAGACACACCTGTGGTGATATGGAAAGTAGTCAGAGAGTACAGGCACTCCTGTGGTGATGTTGAAATGGGTCAGAGAGTACAGACACTCCTGTGGTGATGTGCAAAGGAGTCAGAGAGTACAGGCACTCCTGTGGTGTTATGGAAAGGAGTCAGAGAGTACAGGCACTCCTGTGGTGATGTAGAAAGGAGAAAGAGTAAACAGACTCTCCGGTGGTGTTATGGAAAGGAGTCAGAGTGTTGAGGCACTCCTGTGGTGATGTGGAAAGGAGTAAGAGAGTACAGACACTCCTGTGGTGATGTGGACAGGAGTTAGAGAGTGCAGGCACTCCTGTGGTGATGTGGAAAGGATTAAGAGAGTTCAGGCACTCCATTGGAGCTGTGAAAAGGGGTCAGAGAGTACAGGCACTCCTGTGGTGATGTGGAAAGGAGTCAGAGAGTACAGGCACTCCTGCGGTGATGTGGAAAGGAGTCAGAGAGTACAGACACTCCTGTGGTGATATCGAAAGGAGTCTGAGAAAACAGGCACTCCTGTGGAGATGTGGAAAGGAGTCAGAGAGTACAGGCACTCCTGTGGAGATGTGGAAAGGAGTCAGAGAGTACAGGCACTCCTGTGGTGATATGGAAAGGAGTCAGAGAGTACAGGCACTCCTGTGGTGATGTGGAAAGTAGTCAGAGAGTACAGACACTCCAGTGGTGATGTGGAAAGGAGTAAGAGAGTACAGATACTCCTGCAGTAATGTGGAAAGGAGTCAGAGAGTACAGGCACTCCTGTGGTGTTATGGAAAGGAGTCAGAGAGTACAGGCACTCCTGTGGTGTTATGGAAAGGAATCAGAGTGTACAGGCACACCTGTGGTGATGTGGAAAGGAGTCAGAGATTACAGACACTCCTGTGGTGTTATGGAAAGGCGTCAGAGAGTACACGCTCTCCTGTGGTGATGTGGAAAGGAGTAAGAGAGTACAGGCACTCCTGTGGTGATCTGGAAAGGAGTCAGAGAGTACAGGCACTCCTGTGGTGATGTGGAAAGGAGTCAGAGAGTACAGGCACTCCTGTGGTGATATGGAAAGGAGTCAGACAGTACAGGCATTCCTGTGGGGTTTTGGAAAGGAGTCAGAGAGTACAGGCACTCCGGTGGTAATGTGGAAAGGAGTCAGAAGGTACAGACACACCTGTGGTGATATGGAAAGTAGTCAGAGAGTACAGGCACTCCTGTGGTGATGTTGAAATGGGTCAGAGAGTACAGACACTCCTGTGGTGATGTGCAAAGGAGTCAGAGAGTACAAACACTCCTGTGGTGTTATGGAAAGGAGTCAGAGAGTACAGATACTGCTGTGGTGATGTGGAAAGGAGTCAGAGAGTACAGACACTCCTGTGGTGATATGGAAAGGAGTCAGAGAGTACAGGCACTCCTGTGGTGTTATGGAAAGGAGTCAGAGAGTACAGGAACTCCTGTGGTGATGTAGAAAGGAGAAAGAGTAAACAGACTCTCCGGTGGTGTTATGGAAAGGAGTCAGAGTGTTGAGGCACTCCTGTGGTGATGTGGAAAGGAGTAAGAGAGTACAGACACTCCTGTGGTGATGTGGACAGGAGTTAGAGAGTGCAGGCACTCCTGTGGTGATGTGGAAAGGAGTCAGAGAGTACAGGCACTCCAGTGGAGCTGTGAAAAGGAGTCAGAGAGTACAGGCACTCCTGTGGTGATGTGGAAAGGAGTCAGAGAGTACAGGCACTCCTGCGGTGATGTGGAAAGGAGTCAGAGAGTACAGACACTCCTGTGGTGATATCGAAAGGAGTCTGAGAAAACAGGCACTCCTGTGGAGATGTGGAAAGGAGTCAGAGAGTACAGGCACTCCTGTGGAGATGTGGAAAGGAGTCAGAGAGTACAGGCACTCCTGTGGTGATATGGAAAGGAGTCAGAGAGTACAGGCACTCCTGTGGTGATGTGGAAAGTAGTCAGAGAGTACAGACACTCCAGTGGTGATGTGGAAAGGAGTAAGAGAGTACAGATACTCCTGCAGTAATGTGGAAAGGAGTCAGAGAGTACAGGAGCTCCTGTGGTGATGTGGAAAGGAGTCAGAGAGTACAGACACTCATGTGGTGATATGGATAGATGTCAGAGAGTACAGACACTCCTGTGGTGATGTGGAAAGGAGTCAGCGTGTACAGGCACTCCTGTGGTGATGTGGAAAGGAGTCAGAGAGTACAGGCACTCCTGTGGTGATGTGGAAAGGAGTCAGAGAGTACAGACACTCCTGTGGTGATATCGAAAGGAGTCTGAGAAAACAGGCACTCCTGTGGAGATGTGGAAAGGAGTCAGAGAGTACAGGCACTCCTGTGGAGATGTGGAAAGGAGTCAGAGAGTACAGGCACTCCTGTGGTGATATGGAAAGGAGTCAGAGAGTACAGGCACTCCTGTGGTGATGTGGAAAGTAGTCAGAGAGTACAGACACTCCAGTGGTGATGTGGAAAGGAGTAAGAGAGTACAGATACTCCTGCAGTAATGTGGAAAGGAGTCAGAGAGTACAGGAGCTCCTGTGGTGATGTGGAAAGGAGTCAGAGAGTACAGACACTCATGTGGTGATATGGATAGATGTCAGAGAGTACAGACACTCCTGTGGTGATGTGGAAAGGAGTCAGCGTGTACAGGCACTCCTGTGGTGATGTGGAAAGGAGGCAGAGCGTACAGACACTCTCTGTGGTGATGTGGAAAGGAGTCAGAGAGTACAGGCGGTCCTGCGGTGATGAGGAAAGGAGTCAGAGAGTACAGACACTCCTGTGGTGATATGGAAAGGAGTCAGAGAGTACAAGCCCTCCTGTGGTGTTATGGAAACGAGTCAGAGAGTACAGGCACTCCTGTGGTGTTATGGAAGGGCGTCAGAGAGTACAGGTACTCCTGTGGTGATGTGGAAAGTAGTCAGAGAGTACAGACACTCCTGTTGTGTTATGGAAAGGAGTCAGAGAGTACACACACTCCTGTGGTGATGTGGAAAGGAGTAAGAGAGTACAGGCACTCCTGTGGTGATATGGAAAGGAGTCAGAGAGTAAAGACACACCTGTGGTGATGTGGAAAGGAGTCAGCGTGTACAGGCACTCCTGTGGTGATGTGGAAAGGAGTCAGAGAGTACAGACACTCTCTGTGGTGATGTGGAAAGGAGTCAGAGAGTACAGGCACTCCTGTGGTGATGTGGAAAGGTGTCAGAGAATACCGACACTCCTGTGGTGATATGGAAATGAGTCAGAGAATACAGGCACTGCTGTGGTGATGTGGTAAGGAGTCAGAGAGTACAGGCGCACCTGTGGTGATGTGGAAAGGAGTCAGAGAGTACAGCCACTCTTGTGATGATATGGAAAGGAGTCAGAGAGTACAGACACTCCTGTGGTGATATGGAACGGTGTCGAGAGTACAGGCACTCCTGTGGTGATGTGGAAAGGAGTCATATAGTACAGGCACTCCTGTGATGATATGGAAAGAAGTCAGAGAGTACAGACACTCCTGTGGTGATGTGGAACGGAGTCAGAGAGTACAGACGCTCCTGCGGAGATGTGGAAAGGAGTAACAGAGTACAGGCACTCTTGTGGTGATATGGAATGGAGACAGAGAGTACAGGCACTCCTGTGGTGATGTGGAAAGGAGTCAGAGAGTACAGACACTCCTGTGGTGTTATGGAAAGGAGTGAGAGAGCACAGGCACTCCTGTGGTGATGTGGAAAGGACTAAGAGAGTACAGGCACTCTTGTGGTGATATGGAAAGGAGTAAGAGAGTGCAGACACTCCTGTGGTGTTATGGAAAGGAGTCAGAGAGTACACGCACTCCTGTGGTGATGTGGAAAGGAGTAAGAGAGTACAGGCACTCCTGTGGTGATATGGAACGGAGTCAGAGCGTACAGACACTCCTGTGGTGATGTGGAAAGGAGTCAGCGTGTACTGGCACTCCTGTGGTGATGTGGAAAAGGAGTCAGAGAGTACAGACACTCTCTGTGGTGATGTGGAAAGGAGTCAGAGAGTACAGGCACTCCTGTGGTGATGTGGAAAGGAGTCAGAGAAGACAGACACTCATGTGGTGATATGGAAAGGAGTCAGAGAGTACAGGCACTCCTGTGGTGATGTGGTAATTAGTCAGAGAGTACAGGCACACCTGTGGTGATGTGGAAAGGAGTCAGAGAGTACAGACACTCTTGTGATGATATGGAAAGTAGTCAGAGACTACAGACACTCCCGTGGTGATATGGAAATGCGTCATATAGTACTGGCACTCCTGTGGTGATATGGAAAGAAGTCAGAGTGTACAGACACTGCTGTCGTAATGTGGAACGGAGTCAGAGAGTACAGACGCTCCTGTGGTGATGTGGAAAGGAGTAAGAGAGTACAGGCACCGTTGTAGTGATGTGGAAAGGAGTCAGAGAGTACAGGCACTCCTGTGGTGTTATGGAAAGGAGACAGAGAGTACAGACACCCCTGTAGTGATGTGGAAAGGTGTCTGAGAGTACAGATATTCCTGTGGTGATATGGAAAGTAGTCAGAGAGTACAGGCACTCCTGTGGTGTTATGGAAAGGAGTCAGAGAGTACAGACACTTCTGTGGTGATGTGGAAAGTGTCAGACAGTACAGCCACTCTTGTGGTGATATGGAAAGGGGTCAGAGAGTACAGACACTCCTGTGTTGATATGGAAAGGAGTCGAGAGTACAGGCACTCCTGTGGTGATGTGGAAAGGAGTCAGATAGTACAGGCACTCCTGTGGTGATATGGAAAGAAGTCAGAGAGTAATGACACTCCTGTGGTGATGTGGAACGGAGTCAGAGAGCACAGACTCTCCTGTGGTGATGTGGAAAGGAGTAACAGAGTGCAGGCACTCTTGTGGTGATATGGAAAGTAGTCAGAGAGTAGAGGCACTCCTGTGGTGTTATGGAAAGGAGTGAGAGAGTACAGGCACTCCTGTGGTGATGTGGAAAGGACTAAGAGAGTACAGGCACTCTTGTGGTTATATGGAAAGGAGTCAGAGAGTACAGACACTTTTGTGGTGATGTGGAAAGGAGTCAGAGAGTACAGCCACTCTTGTGATGATATGGAAAGGAGTCAGAGAGTACAGACACTCCTGTGGTGATATGGAACGGTGTCGAGAGTAAAGGCACTCCTGTGGTGATGTGGAAAGGAGTCATATAGTACAGGCACTCCTGTGATGATATGGAAAGAAGTCAGAGAGTACAGACACTCCTGTGGTGATGTGGAACGGAGTCAGAGAGTACAGACGCTCCTGCGGAGATGTGGAAAGGAGTAACAGAGTACAGGCACTCTTGTGGTGATATGGAATGGAGACAGAGAGTACAGGCACTCCTGTGGTGATGTGGAAAGGAGTCAGAGAGTACAGACACTCCTGTGGTGTTATGGAAAGGAGTGAGAGAGCACAGGCACTCCTGTGGTGATGTGGAAAGGACTAAGAGAGTACAGGCACTCTTGTGGTGATATGGAAAGGAGTAAGAGAGTGCAGACACTCCTGTGGTGTTATGGAAAGGAGTCAGAGAGTACACGCACTCCTGTGGTGATGTGGAAAGGAGTAAGAGAGTACAGGCACTCCTGTGGTGATATGGAACGGAGTCAGAGCGTACAGACACTCCTGTGGTGATGTGGAAAGGAGTCAGCGTGTACTGGCACTCCTGTGGTGATGTGGAAAAGGAGTCAGAGAGTACAGACACTCTCTGTGGTGATGTGGAAAGGAGTCAGAGAGTACAGGCACTCCTGTGGTGATGTGGAAAGGAGTCAGAGAAGACAGACACTCATGTGGTGATATGGAAAGGAGTCAGAGAGTACAGGCACTCCTGTGGTGATGTGGTAATTAGTCAGAGAGTACAGGCACACCTGTGGTGATGTGGAAAGGAGTCAGAGAGTACAGACACTCTTGTGATGATATGGAAAGTAGTCAGAGACTACAGACACTCCTGTGGTGATATGGAAAGGAGTCGAGAGTACAGGCACTCCCGTGGTGATGTGGAAATGCGTCATATAGTACTGGCACTCCTGTGGTGATATGGAAAGAAGTCAGAGTGTACAGACACTGCTGTCGTAATGTGGAACGGAGTCAGAGAGTACAGACGCTCCTGTGGTGATGTGGAAAGGAGTAAGAGAGTACAGGCACTGTTGTAGTGATGTGGAAAGGAGTCAGAGAGTACAGGCACTCCTGTGGTGTTATGGAAAGGAGACAGAGAGTACAGACACCCCTGTAGTGATGTGGAAAGGTGTCTGAGAGTACAGATATTCCTGTGGTGATATGGAAAGTAGTCAGAGAGTACAGGCACTCCTGTGGTGTTATGGAAAGGAGTCAGAGAGTACAGACACTTCTGTGGTGATGTGGAAAGTGTCAGACAGTACAGCCACTCTTGTGGTGATATGGAAAGGGGTCAGAGAGTACAGACACTCCTGTGTTGATATGGAAAGGAGTCGAGAGTACAGGCACTCCTGTGGTGATGTGGAAAGGAGTCAGATAGTACAGGCACTCCTGTGGTGATATGGAAAGAAGTCAGAGAGTAATGACACTCCTGTGGTGATGTGGAACGGAGTCAGAGAGCACAGACTCTCCTGTGGTGATGTGGAAAGGAGTAACAGAGTGCAGGCACTCTTGTGGTGATATGGAAAGTAGTCAGAGAGTAGAGGCACTCCTGTGGTGTTATGGAAAGGAGTGAGAGAGTACAGGCACTCCTGTGGTGATGTGGAAAGGACTAAGAGAGTACAGGCACTCTTGTGGTTATATGGAAAGGAGTCAGAGAGTACAGACACTTTTGTGGTGATGTGGAAAGGAGTCAGAGAGTACAGACACTCCTGTGTTGTTATGGAAAGGAGTCAGAGAGTACACGCACTCCTGTGGTGATGTGGAAAGGAGTATGAGAGTACAGGCACTCCTGTGGTGATTTGGAAAGGAGTCAGAGATTACAGACACTCCTGTGGTGATGTGGAAAGGAGTCAGCGTGTACAGGCACTCCTGTGGTGATGTGGAAAGGAGGCAGAGCGTACAGACACTCTCTGTGGTGATGTGGAAAGGAGTCAGAGAGTACAGGCGGTCCTGCGGTGATGAGGAAAGGGGTCAGAGAGTACAGACACTCCTGTGGTGATATGGAAAGGAGTCAGAGAGTACAAGCCCACCTGTGGTGTTATGGAAACGAGTCAGAGAGTACAGGCACTCCTGTGGTGTTATGGAAGGGCGTCAGAGAGTACAGGTACTCCTGTGGTGATGTGGAAAGTAGTCAGAGAGTACAGACACTCCTGTTGTGTTATGGAAAGGAGTCAGAGAGTACACACACTCCTGTGGTGATGTGGAAAGGCGTAAGAGAGTACAGGCACTCCTGTGGTGATATGGAAAGGAGTCAGAGAGTAAAGACACACCTGTGGTGATGTGGAAAGGAGTCAGCGTGTACAGGCACTCCTGTGGTGATGTGGAAAGGAGTCAGAGAGTACAGACACTCTCTGTGGTGATGTGGAAAGGAGTCAGAGAGTACAGGCACTCCTGTGGTGATGTGGAAAGGTGTCAGAGAATACCGACACTCCTGTGGTGATATGGAAAGGAGTCAGAGAATACAGGCACTGCTGTGGTGATGTGGTAAGGAGTCAGAGAGTACAGGCGCACCTGTGGTGATGTGGAAAGGAGTCAGAGAGTACAGCCACTCTTGTGATGATATGGAAAGGAGTCAGAGAGTACAGACACTCCTGTGGTGATATGGAACGGTGTCGAGAGTACAGGCACTCCTGTGGTGATGTGGAAAGGAGTCATATAGTACAGGCACTCCTGTGATGATATGGAAAGAAGTCAGAGAGTACAGACACTCCTGTGGTGATGTGGAACGGAGTCAGAGAGTACAGACGCTCCTGCGGAGATGTGGAAAGGAGTAACAGAGTACAGGCACTCTTGTGGTGATATGGAATGGAGACAGAGAGTACAGGCACTCCTGTGGTGATGTGGAAAGGAGTCAGAGAGTACAGACACTCCTGTGGTGTTATGGAAAGGAGTGAGAGAGCACAGGCACTCCTGTGGTGATGTGGAAAGGACTAAGAGAGTACAGGCACTCCTGTGGTGATATGGAAAGGAGTCGGAGAGTACAGACACTCCTGTGGTGATGTGGAAAGGAGTCAGAGAGTACAGGCACTCCTGTGGTGTTATGGAAAGGAGACAGAGAGTACAGACACTCCTGTGGTGATGTGGAAAGGAGTCAGAGAGTACTGGCACTCCTGTGGTGATGTGGAAAGGAGTCAGATAGTACAGGCACTCCTGTGGTGATATGGATAGAAGTCAGAGTGTACAGACACTCCTGTGCTAATGTGGAATGGAATCAGAGAGTACAGACGCACCTGTGGTGATGTGGAAAGGCGTAAGAGAGTACAGGCACCCATGTGGTGATATGGAAAGGAGTCAGAGACTTCAGACACTCCTGTGGTGATGTGAAAAGGAGTCAGATAGTACAGACTCTCTTGCGGTGATGTGGAAAGGAGTCAGAGTGTAGAGACTCTCCTGTGGTGATATGGAAAGGAGTCAGAGAGTACAGGCACTCCTGTGGTGTTATGGAAAGGAGTCAGAGAGTACAGGCATTCCTGTGGTGTTATGGAAAGGAATCAGAGTGTACAGGCACACCTGTGGTGATGTGGAAAGGAGTCAGAGATTACAGACACTCCTGTGGTGTTATGGAAAGTCGTCAGAGAGTACACGCTCTCCTGTGGTGATGTGGAAAGGAGTAAGAGAGTACAGGCACTCCTGTGGTGATCTGGAAAGGAGTCAGAGAGTACAGGCACTCCTGTGGTGATGTGGAAAGGAGTCAGAGAGTACAGGCACTCCTGTGGTGATATGGAAAGGAGTCAGACAGTACAGGAATTCCTGTGGGGTTTTGGAAAGGAGTCAGAGAGTACAGGCACTCCGGTGGTAATGTGGAAAGGAGTCAGAAGGTACAGACACACCTGTGGTGATATGGAAAGTAGTCAGAGAGTACAGGCACTCCTGTGGTGATGTTGAAATGGGTCAGAGAGTACAGACACTCCTGTGGTGATGTGCAAAGGAGTCAGAGAGTACAAACACTCCTGTGGTGTTATGGAAAGGAGTCAGAGAGTACAGATACTGCTGTGGTGATGTGGAAAGGAGTCAGAGAGTACAGACACTCCTGTGGTGATATGGAAAGGAGTCAGAGAGTACAGGCACTCCTGTGGTGTTATGGAAAGGAGTCAGAGAGTACAGGAACTCCTGTGGTGATGGAGAAAGGAGAAAGAGTAAACAGACTCTCCGGTGGTGTTATGGAAAGGAGTCAGAGTGTTGAGGCACTCCTGTGGTGATGTGGAAAGGAGTAAGAGAGTACAGACACTCCTGTGGTGATGTGGACAGGAGTTAGAGAGTGCAGGCACTCCTGTGGTGATGTGGAAAGGAGTCAGAGAGTACAGGCACTCCAGTGGAGCTGTGAAAAGGAGTCAGAGAGTACAGGCACTCCTGTGGTGATGTGGAAAGGAGTCAGAGAGTACAGGCACTCCTGCGGTGATGTGGAAAGGAGTCAGAGAGTACAGACACTCCTGTGGTGATATCGAAAGGAGTCTGAGAAAACAGGCACTCCTGTGGAGATGTGGAAAGGAGTCAGAGAGTACAGGCACTCCTGTGGAGATGTGGAAAGGAGTCAGAGAGTACAGGCACTCCTGTGGTGATATGGAAAGGAGTCAGAGAGTACAGGCACTCCTGTGGTGATGTGGAAAGTAGTCAGAGAGTACAGACACTCCAGTGGTGATGTGGAAAGGAGTAAGAGAGTACAGATACTCCTGCAGTAATGTGGAAAGGAGTCAGAGAGTACAGGAGCTCCTGTGGTGATGTGGAAAGGAGTCAGAGAGTACAGACACTCATGTGGTGATATGGAAAGTAGTCAGAGAATAAAGGCACTCCTGTGGAGATGATAAAGGAGTCAGAGAGTACAGGCACTCCTGTGGTGATGTGGAAAGGAGCCAGAGTGTACAGACACACCTGTTGTGATATGGAAAAGAGTCAGAGAGTACAGGCACTCCTGTGGTGCTGTGGAAAGGAGTCAGAGGGTACAGGCACTCCTGTGGTGATGAGGAAAGGAGTCAGAGAGTACAGACACTTCTGTGGTGATGTGGAAAGGAGTCAGTGAGTACCGGCACTCCTCTGGTGATGTGGAAAGGAGTCAGAGGCTACAGGCACTCCTGTGGTGATGTGGAAAGGAGTCAGAGAGTGCAGACACTCCTGTGGTGATGTGGAAAGGAGTCAGAGAGTACAGAAATACCTGTGGTGATATGGAAAGGGGTCAGAGAGTACAGACATTCCTGTGGTGATATGGAAAGGATTCAGAGAATACAGGCACTCCTGTGGCGATGT
Organism: Cetorhinus maximus; assembly: GCF_964194155.1. Lineage (NCBI taxonomy): Eukaryota > Metazoa > Chordata > Chondrichthyes > Lamniformes > Cetorhinidae > Cetorhinus > Cetorhinus maximus. Next base: position 127,549 of record NW_027596323.1, read on the forward strand.
GGAAAGGAGTCAGAGAGTACAGGCACTCCGGTGGTGATGTGGAACGGAGTCAGAGGGTACAGTCACACCTGTGGTGATATGGAAAGGCGTCAGAGAGTAGAGGGACTCCTGTGGTGTTATGGAAAGGAGTCAGAGAGTACAGGCACTCCTGTGGTGATGTGCATAGGAGTCAGAGAGTACAGGAACTCCTGTGTTGTTATGGAAAGGACTCAGAGAGCACAGACACTCCTGTGGTGATGTGGAAAGGAGTCATAGAGTACAGACACTCCTGTGGTGATACGGAAAGGAGTCAGAGAGTATAGGCACTCCTGTGGTGTTATAAAAAAGGAGTCAGAGAGTAGAGGCACTCCTGTGGTGATGTGGAAAGGAGTAAGAGAGTGCAGACACTCCTGTGGTGATTTGGAATGGAGTCAGAGAGTACAGGCACTCCTGTGGTGATGTGGAAAGGAGTCAGAGAGTACAGACACTCCTGTGGTGATGTGAAACGGAGTCAGAGAGTTCGGCACTCCTGTGGTGAAGTGGAAAGGAGTCAGAGAGTACAGACACTCTTGTGATGATATGGAAAGGAGTCAGAGAGTACAGACACTCCTGTGGTGATATGGAACGGTGTCGAGAGTACAGGCACTCCTGTGGTGATGTGGAAAGGAGTCATATAGTACAGGCACTCCTGTTATGATATGGAAAGAAGTCAGAGAGTACAGACACTCCTGTGGTAATGTGGAACGGAGTCAGAGAGTACAGACGCTCCTGCGGAGATGTGGAAAGGAGTAAGAGAGTACAGCCACTCTTGTGGTGATATGGAATGGAGACAGAGAGTACAGGCACTCCTGTGGTGATGTGGAAAGGAATCAGAGAGTACAGACACTCCTGTGGTGTTATGGAAAGGAGTGAGAGAGCACAGGCACTCCTGTGGTGGTGTGGAAAGGACTAAGAGAGTACAGGCACTCCTGTGGTGATATGGAAAGGAGACAGAGAGTACAGACACTCCTGTGGTGATGTGGAAAGGAGTCAGAGAGTACAGGCACTCCTGTGGTGTTATGGAAAGGAGACAGAGAGTACAGACACTCCTGTGGTGATGTGGAAAGGAGTCAGAGAGTACTGGCACTCCTGTGGTGTTGTGGAAAGGAGTCAGATAGTACAGGCACTCCTGTGGTGATATGGATAGAAGTCAGAGAGTACAGACACTCCTGTGCTAATGTGGAATGGAATCAGAGAGTACAGACGCTCCTGTGGTGATGTGGAAAGGCGTAAGAGAGTACAGGCACCCATGTGGTGATATGGAAAGGAGTCAGAGACCTCAGGCACTCCTGTGGTGATGTGAAAAGGAGTCAGATAGTACAGACTCTCTTGCGGTGATGTGGAAAGGAGTCAGAGTGTAGAGACTCTCCTGTGGTGATATGGAAAGGAGTCAGAGAGTACAGGCACTCCTGTGGTGTTATGGAAAGGAGTCAGAGAGTACAGGCACTCCTGTGGTGTTATGGAAAGGAATCAGAGTGTACAGGCACACCTGTGGTGATGTGGAAAGGAGTCAGAGATTACAGACACTCCTGTGGTGTTATGGAAAGGCGTCAGAGAGTACACGCTCTCCTGTGGTGATGTGGAAAGGAGTAAGAGAGTACAGGCACTCCTGTGGTGATCTGGAAAGGAGTCAGAGAGTACAGGCACTCCTGTGGTGATGTGGAAAGGAGTCAGAGAGTACAGGCACTCCTGTGGTGATATGGAAAGGAGTCAGACAGTAGAGGCATTCCTGTGGGGTTTTGGAAAGGAGTCAGAGAGTACAGGCACTCCGGTGGTAATGTGGAAAGGAGTCAGAAGGTACAGACACACCTGTGGTGATATGGAAAGTAGTCAGAGAGTACAGGCACTCCTGTGGTGATGTTGAAATGGGTCAGAGAGTACAGACACTCCTGTGGTGATGTGCAAAGGAGTCAGAGAGTACAAACACTCCTGTGGTGTTATGGAAAGGAGTCAGAGAGTACAGATACTGCTGTGGTGATTTGGAAAGGAGTCAGAGAGTACAGACACTCCTGTGGTGATATGGAAAGGAGTCAGAGAGTACAGGCACTCCTGTGGTGTAATGGAAAGGAGTCAGAGAGTACAGGCACTCCTGTGGTGATGTAGAAAGGAGAAAGAGTAAACAGACTCTCCGGTGGTGTTATGGAAAGGAGTCAGAGTGTTGAGGCACTCCTGTGGTGATGTGGAAAGGAGTAAGAGAGTACAGACACTCCTGTGGTGATGTGGACAGGAGTTAGAGAGTGCAGGCACTCCTGTGGTGATGTGGAAAGGAGTCAGAGAGTACAGGCACTCCAGTGGAGCTGTGAAAAGGAGTCAGAGAGTACAGGCACTCCTGTGGTGATGTGGAAAGGAGTCAGAGAGTACAGGCACTCCTGCGGTGATGTGGAAAGGAGTCAGAGAGTACAGACACTCCTGTGGTGATATCGAAAGGAGTCTGAGAAAACAGGCACTCCTGTGGAGATGTGGAAAGGAGTCAGAGAGTACAGGCACTCCTGTGGAGATGTGGAAAGGAGTCAGAGAGTACAGGCACTCCTGTGGTGATGTGGAAAGTAGTCAGAGAGTACAGACACTGCAGTGGTGATGTGGAAAGGGGTAAGAGAGTACAGATACTCCTGCAGTAATGTGGAAAGGAGTCAGAGAGTACAGGAGCTCCTGTGGTGATGTGGAAAGGAGTCAGAGAGTACAGACACTCATGTGGTGATATGGAAAGGAGTCAGAGAATAAAGGCACTCCTGTGGAGATGAGGAAAGGAGTCAGAGAGTACAGGCACTCCTGTGGTGATGTGGAAAGGAGCCAGAGAGTACAGACACTCCTGTTGTGATATGGAAAAGAGTCAGAGAGTACAGGCACTCCTGTGGTGCTGTGGAAAGGAGTCAGAGGGTACAGGCACTCCTGTGGTGATGAGGAAAGGAGTCAGAGAGTACAGACACTTCTGTGGTGATGTGGAAAGGAGTCAGTGAGTACCGGCACTCCTCTGGTGATGTGGAAAGGAGTCAGAGGCTACAGGCACTCCTGTGGTGATGTGGAAAGGAGTCAGAGAGTACAGACACTCCTGTGGTGATGTGGAAAGGAGTCAGAGAGTACAGAAATACCTGTGGTGATATGGAAAGGGGTCAGAGAGTACAGACATTCCTGTGGTGATATGGAAAGGATTCAGAGAATACAGGCACTCCTGTGGCGATGTGGAAAGGAGTCAGAGAGTACAGGCACTCCGGTGGTGATGTGGAACGGAGTCAGAGGGTACAGTCACACCTGTGGTGATATGGAAAGGCGTCAGAGAGTACAGACACTCCTGTGGTGATGTGCATAGGAGTCAGAGAGTACAGGAACTTCTGTGTTGTTATGGAAAGGACTCAGAGAGCACAGACACTCCTGTGGTGATGTGGAAAGGAGTCATAGAGTACAGACACTCCTGTGGTGATACGGAAAGGAGTCAGAGAGTACAGGCACTCCTGTGGTGTTATAAAAAAGGAGTCAGAGAGTAGAGGCACTCCTGTGGTGATGTGGAAAGGAGTAAGAGAGTGCAGACACTCCTGTGGTGATGTGGAATGGAGTCAGAGAGTACAGGCACTCCTGTGGTGATGTGGAAAGGAGTCAGAGAGTACAGACACTCCTGTGGTGATGTGAAACGGAGTCAGAGAGTACAGGCACTCCTGGTGAAGTGGAAAGGAGTCAGAGAGTACAGACACTACTGTGGTGCTATGGAAAGTAGTCAGAGAGTACAGATACTCCTGTGGTGATGTGGAAACGAGTCAGAGTGTACAGGCACTCCTGTGATGATGTGAAAAGGAGTCAGAGAGTACAGACACTCCTGTGGTGATCTGGAAAGGAGTAAAAGAGTACAGATACACCTGTAGTAATGTGGACAGGAGTCAGACAGTACAGGAACTCCTGTGGTGATATGGAAAGGAGTCAGAGAGTACAGGCACTACTGTGGTGATCTGGAAAGCAGTCAGAGAGTACAGGCACTCCTGTGGTGGTGTGGAAAGGAGTCAGAGAGTACAGACACTCCTGTGGTGATATGGAATGGAGTCAGAGAATACAGGCACTCCTGTGGAGATGTGGAAAGGAGTCAGAGAGTACACGCACTCCGGTGGTGTTATGGAAAGGAGACAGAGAGTACAGGCACTCCTGTGGTGATGTGGAAAGGAGCCAGAGAGTACAGAGACGCCTGTGGTGATATGGAAAGGAGTCAGAGAGTACAGGCACTCCTGTGGTGTTGTGGAAAGGAGTCAGAGAGTACAGGCACTCCTGTGGTGATGTGGAAAGGTGTCACAGAATACAGACACTTCTGTGGTGATGTGGAATGGATTCAGAGAGTACAGGCACTCCTGTGGTGATGTGGAAAGGAGTCAGAGGGTACAGGCACTCCTGTGGTGATGTGGAAAGGAGTCAGAGAGTACAGACACTCCAGTGGTGATGTGGAAAGGAGTCAGAGAGTACAGACATTCCTGTGGTGATATGGAAAGGAGTCAGAGAATACAGGCACTCCTGTGGTGATGTGGAAAGGAGTCAGAGAGTACAGGCACTCCGGTGGTGATGTGGAACGGAGTCAGAGAGTACAGACACACCTGTGGTGATATGGAAAGGAGTCAGAGAGTACAGGCACTCCTGTGGTGTTATGGAAAGGAGTCAGAGAGTACAGACACTCCTGTGGTGATGTGCAAAGGAGTCAGAGAGTACAGGCACTCCTGTTGTGTTGTGGAAAGCAGTCAGAGAGTACAGGCACTCCTGTGGTGATGTTGAAAGGAGTCTGAGAGTACAGGCAGTCCTGTGATAATGTGGAAAGGAGTCAGAGAGTACAGGCACTCCTGTAGTGTTATGGAAAGGAGTCAGATAGTCCAGACACTCCTGTGGTGATGTGGAAAGGAGTCAGCGTGTACTGGCACTCCTGTGGTGATGTGGAAAAGGAGTCAGAGAGTACAGACACTCTCTGTGGTGATGTGGAAAGGAGTCAGAGAGTTCAGGCACTCCTGTGGTGAAGTGGAAAGGAGTCAGAGAGTACAGACACTACTGTGGTGCTATGGAAAGTAGTCAGAGAGTACAGATACTCCTGTGGTGATGTGGAAACGAGTCAGAGTGTACAGGCACTCCTGTGATGATGTGAAAAGGAGTCAGAGAGTACAGACACTCCTGTGGTGATCTGGAAAGGAGTAAAAGAGTACAGATACACCTGTAGTAATGTGGACAGGAGTCAGACAGTACAGGAACTCCTGTGGTGATATGGAAAGGAGTCAGAGAGTACAGGCACTACTGTGGTGATCTGGAAAGCAGTCAGAGAGTACAGGCACTCCTGTGGTGGTGTGGAAAGGAGTCAGAGAGTACAGACACTCCTGTGGTGATATGGAATGGAGTCAGAGAATACAGGCACTCCTGTGGAGATGTGGAAAGGAGTCAGAGAGTACACGCACTCCGGTGGTGTTATGGAAAGGAGACAGAGAGTACAGGCACTCCTGTGGTGATGTGGAAAGGAGCCAGAGAGTACAGAGACGCCTGTGGTGATATGGAAAGGAGTCAGAGAGTACAGGCACTCCTGTGGTGTTGTGGAAAGGAGTCAGAGAGTACAGGCACTCCTGTGGTGATGTGGAAAGGTGTCACAGAATACAGACACTTCTGTGGTGATGTGGAATGGATTCAGAGAGTACAGGCACTCCTGTGGTGATGTGGAAAGGAGTCAGAGGGTACAGGCACTCCTGTGGTGATGTGGAAAGGAGTCAGAGAGTACAGACACTCCAGTGGTGATGTGGAAAGGAGTCAGAGAGTACAGACATTCCTGTGGTGATCTGGAAAGGAGTCAGAGAGTACAGGCACTCCGGTGGTGATGTGGAACGGAGTCAGAGAGTACAGACACACCTGTGGTGATATGGAAAGGAGTCAGAGAGTACAGGCACTCCTGTGGTGTTATGGAAAGGAGTCAGAGAGTACAGACACTCCTGTGGTGATGTGCAAAGGAGTCAGAGAGTACAGGCACTCCTGTGGTGTTGTGGAAAGCAGTCAGAGAGTACAGGCACTCCTGTGGTGATGTTGAAAGGAGTCTGAGAGTACAGGCAGTCCTGTGATAATGTGGAAAGGAGTCAGAGAGTACAGGCACTCCTGTAGTGTTATGGAAAGGAATCAGATAGTCCAGACACTCCTGTGGTGATGTGGAAAGGAGTCAGCGTGTACTGGCACTCCTGTGGTGATGTGGAAAAGGAGTCAGAGAGTACAGACACTCTCTGTGGTGATGTGGAAAGGAGTCAGAGAGTACAGGCACTCCTGTGGTGATGTGGAAAGGAGTCAGAGAAGACAGACACTCATGTGGTGATATGGAAAGGAGTCAGAGAGTACAGGCACTCCTGTGGTGATGTGGTAATTTGTCAGACATTACAGGCACACCTGTGGTGATGTGGAAAGGAGTCAGAGAGTACAGACACTCTTGTGATGATATGGAAAGTAGTCATAGACTACAGACACTCCTGTGGTCATATGGAAAGGAGTCGAGAGTACAGGCACTCCCGTGGTGATGTGGAAATGCGTCATATAGTACTGGCACTCCTGTGGTGATATGGAAAGAAGTCAGAGTGTACAGACACTGCTGTCGTAATGTGGAACGGAGTCAGAGAGTACAGACGCTCCTGTGGTGATGTGGAAAGGAGTAAGAGAGTACAGGCACTGTTGTAGTGATGTGGAAAGGAGTCAGAGAGTACAGGCACTCCTGTGGTGTTATGGAAAGGAGACAGAGAGTACAGACACCCCTGTAGTGATGTGGAAAGGTGTCTGAGAGTACAGATATTCCTGTGGTGATATGGAAAGTAGTCAGAGAGTACAGGCACTCCTGTGGTGTTATGGAAAGGAGTCAGAGAGTACAGACACTTCTGTGGTGATGTGGAAAGTGTCAGACAGTACAGCCACTCTTGTGGTGATATGGAAAGGGGTCAGAGAGTACAGACACTCCTGTGTTGATATGGAAAGGAGTCGAGAGTACAGGCACTCCTGTGGTGATGTGGAAAGGAGTCAGATAGTACAGGCACTCCTGTGGTGATATGGAAAGAAGTCAGAGAGTAATGACACTCCTGTGGTGATGTGGAACGGAGTCAGAGAGCACAGACTCTCCTGTGGTGATGTGGAAAGGAGTAACAGAGTGCAGGTTCTCTTGTGGTGATATGGAAAGTAGTCAGAGAGTAGAGGCACTCCTGTGGTGTTATGGAAAGGAGTGAGAGAGTACAGGCACTCCTGTGGTGATGTGGAAAGGACTAAGAGAGTACAGGCACTCTTGTGGTTATATGGAAAGGAGTCAGAGAGTACAGACACTTTTGTGGTGATGTGGAAAGGAGTCAGAGAGTACAGGCACTCCTGTGGTGTTATGGAAAGGAGTCAGAGAGTACAGACACTCCTGTGGTGATGTGGAAAGGAGTCAGAGAGTACAGATACGCTTGTGGTGATATGGAAAGGAGTCAGAGAGTAAAGATACTCCTGTGGTGGTATGGAAAGGAGTCAGAGAGTTCAGACACTCTTGTGGTGATATGGATAGGAGTCAGAGAGTACAGACACTCTTGTGGTGATATGGAAAGGAGTCAGAGAGTACAGACACTACTGTGGTTATATGGAAAGGAATCAGAGAGTACAGGCACTCCTGTAGTGATGTGGAAAGGAGTCAGATAGTACAGGCACACCTGTGGTGATATGGATAGATGTCAGAGAGTACAGACACTCCTGTGGTGATGTGGAACGGAGTCAGAGAGTACAGACGATCCTGTGGTGATGTGGAAAGGAGTAAGAGTGTACAGGCACTCTTGTGGTGATATGGAAAGGAGTCAGAGACTACAGGCACTCCTGTGGTGAAGTGGAAAGGAGTCAGAAAGTACAGACACTCTTGCGGTGATGTGGAAAGGAGTCAGAGAGTAGAGACACTCCTGTGCTGATATGGAAAGGAGCCAGAGAGTACAGGCACTCCTGTGGTGATGTGGAAAGGAGTCAGAGAGTACAGACACTCCTGTGTTGTTATGGAAAGGAGTCAGAGAGTACACGCACTCCTGTGGTGATGTGGAAAGGAGTATGAGAGTACAGGCACTCCTGTGGTGATTTGGAAAGGAGTCAGAGATTACAGACACTCCTGTGGTGATGTGGAAAGGAGTCAGCGTGTACAGGCACTCCTGTGGTGATGTGGAAAGGAGGCAGAGCGTACAGACACTCTCTGTGGTGATGTGGAAAGGAGTCAGAGAGTACAGGCGGTCCTGCGGTGATGAGGAAAGGAGTCAGAGAGTACAGAAACTCCTGTGGTGATATGGAAAGGAGTCAGAGAGTACAGGCACTCCTGTGGTGTTATGGAAAGGAGTCAGAGAGTACAGGCATTCCTGTGGTGTTATGGAAAGGAATCAGAGTGTACAGGCACACCTGTGGTGATGTGGAAAGGAGTCAGAGATTACAGACACTCCTGTGGTGTTATGGAAAGTCGTCAGAGAGTACACGCTCTCCTGTGGTGATGTGGAAAGGAGTAAGAGAGTACAGGCACTCCTGTGGTGATCTGGAAAGGAGTCAGAGAGTACAGGCACTCCTGTGGTGATGTGGAAAGGAGTCAGAGAGTACAGGCACTCCTGTGGTGATATGGAAAGGAGTCAGACAGTACAGGAATTCCTGTGGGGTTTTGGAAAGGAGTCAGAGAGTACAGGCACTCCGGTGGTAATGTGGAAAGGAGTCAGAAGGTACAGACACACCTGTGGTGATATGGAAAGTAGTCAGAGAGTACAGGCACTCCTGTGGTGATGTTGAAATGGGTCAGAGAGTACAGACACTCCTGTGGTGATGTGCAAAGGAGTCAGAGAGTACAAACACTCCTGTGGTGTTATGGAAAGGAGTCAGAGAGTACAGATACTGCTGTGGTGATGTGGAAAGGAGTCAGAGAGTACAGACACTCCTGTGGTGATATGGAAAGGAGTCAGAGAGTACAGGCACTCCTGTGGTGTTATGGAAAGGAGTCAGAGAGTACAGGAACTCCTGTGGTGATGTAGAAAGGAGAAAGAGTAAACAGACTCTCCGGTGGTGTTATGGAAAGGAGTCAGAGTGTTGAGGCACTCCTGTGGTGATGTGGAAAGGAGTAAGAGAGTACAGACACTCCTGTGGTGATGTGGACAGGAGTTAGAGAGTGCAGGCACTCCTGTGGTGATGTGGAAAGGAGTCAGAGAGTACAGGCACTCCAGTGGAGCTGTGAAAAGGAGTCAGAGAGTACAGGCACTCCTGTGGTGATGTGGAAAGGAGTCAGAGAGTACAGGCACTCCTGCGGTGATGTGGAAAGGAGTCAGAGAGTACAGACACTCCTGTGGTGATATCGAAAGGAGTCTGAGAAAACAGGCACTCCTGTGGAGATGTGGAAAGGAGTCAGAGAGTACAGGCACTCCTGTGGAGATGTGGAAAGGAGTCAGAGAGTACAGGCACTCCTGTGGTGATATGGAAAGGAGTCAGAGAGTACAGGCACTCCTGTGGTGATGTGGAAAGTAGTCAGAGAGTACAGACACTCCAGTGGTGATGTGGAAAGGAGTAAGAGAGTACAGATACTCCTGCAGTAATGTGGAAAGGAGTCAGAGAGTACAGGAGCTCCTGTGGTGATGTGGAAAGGAGTCAGAGAGTACAGACACTCATGTGGTGATATGGAAAGTAGTCAGAGAATAAAGGCACTCCTGTGGAGATGATAAAGGAGTCAGAGAGTACAGGCACTCCTGTGGTGATGTGGAAAGGAGCCAGAGTGTACAGACACACCTGTTGTGATATGGAAAAGAGTCAGAGAGTACAGGCACTCCTGTGGTGCTGTGGAAAGGAGTCAGAGGGTACAGGCACTCCTGTGGTGATGAGGAAAGGAGTCAGAGAGTACAGACACTTCTGTGGTGATGTGGAAAGGAGTCAGTGAGTACCGGCACTCCTCTGGTGATGTGGAAAGGAGTCAGAGGCTACAGGCACTCCTGTGGTGATGTGGAAAGGAGTCAGAGAGTGCAGACACTCCTGTGGTGATGTGGAAAGGAGTCAGAGAGTACAGAAATACCTGTGGTGATATGGAAAGGGGTCAGAGAGTACAGACATTCCTGTGGTGATATGGAAAGGATTCAGAGAATACAGGCACTCCTGTGGCGATGTGGAAAGGAGTCAGAGAGTACAGGCACTCCGGTGGTGATGTGGAACGGAGTCAGAGGGTACAGTCACACCTGTGGTGATATGGAAAGGCGTCAGAGAGTAGAGGGACTCCTGTGGTGTTATGGAAAGGAGTCAGAGAGTACAGGCACTCCTGTGGTGATGTGCATAGGAGTCAGAGAGTACAGGAACTCCTGTGTTGTTATGGAAAGGACTCAGAGAGCACAGACACTCCTGTGGTGATGTGGAAAGGAGTCATAGAGTACAGACACTCCTGTGGTGATACGGAAAGGAGTCAGAGAGTATAGGCACTCCTGTGGTGTTATAAAAAAGGAGTCAGAGAGTAGAGGCACTCCTGTGGTGATGTGGAAAGGAGTAAGAGAGTGCAGACACTCCTGTGGTGATTTGGAATGGAGTCAGAGAGTACAGGCACTCCTGTGGTGATGTGGAAAGGAGTCAGAGAGTACAGACTCTCCTGTGGTGATGTGAAACGGAGTCAGAGAGTTCGGCACTCCTGTGGTGAAGTGGAAAGGAGTCAGAGAGTACAGACACTCTTGTGATGATATGGAAAGGAGTCAGAGAGTACAGACACTCCTGTGGTGATATGGAACGGTGTCGAGAGTACAGGCACTCCTGTGGTGATGTGGAAAGGAGTCATATAGTACAGGCACTCCTGTTATGATATGGAAAGAAGTCAGAGAGTACAGACACTCCTGTGGTAATGTGGAACGGAGTCAGAGAGTACAGACGCTCCTGCGGAGATGTGGAAAGGAGTAAGAGAGTACAGCCACTCTTGTGGTGATATGGAATGGAGACAGAGAGTACAGGCACTCCTGTGGTGATGTGGAAAGGAATCAGAGAGTACAGACACTCCTGTGGTGTTATGGAAAGGAGTGAGAGAGCACAGGCACTCCTGTGGTGGTGTGGAAAGGACTAAGAGAGTACAGGCACTCCTGTGGTGATATGGAAAGGAGACAGAGAGTACAGACACTCCTGTGGTGATGTGGAAAGGAGTCAGAGAGTACAGGCACTCCTGTGGTGTTATGGAAAGGAGACAGAGAGTACAGACACTCCTGTGGTGATGTGGAAAGGAGTCAGAGAGTACTGGCACTCCTGTGGTGTTGTGGAAAGGAGTCAGATAGTACAGGCACTCCTGTGGTGATATGGATAGAAGTCAGAGAGTACAGACACTCCTGTGCTAATGTGGAATGGAATCAGAGAGTACAGACGCTCCTGTGGTGATGTGGAAAGGCGTAAGAGAGTACAGGCACCCATGTGGTGATATGGAAAGGAGTCAGAGACTTCAGGCACTCCTGTGGTGATGTGAAAAGGAGTCAGATAGTACAGACTCTCTTGCGGTGATGTGGAAAGGAGTCAGAGTGTAGAGACTCTCCTGTGGTGATATGGAAAGGAGTCAGAGAGTACAGGCACTCCTGTGGTGTTATGGAAAGGAGTCAGAGAGTACAGGCACTCCTGTGGTGTTATGGAAAGGAATCAGAGTGTACAGGCACACCTGTGGTGATGTGGAAAGGAGTCAGAGATTACAGACACTCCTGTGGTGTTATGGAAAGGCGTCAGAGAGTACACGCTCTCCTGTGGTGATGTGGAAAGGAGTAAGAGAGTACAGGCACTCCTGTGGTGATCTGGAAAGGAGTCAGAGAGTACAGGCACTCCTGTGGTGATGTGGAAAGGAGTCAGAGAGTACAGGCACTCCTGTGGTGATATGGAAAGGAGTCAGACAGTAGAGGCATTCCTGTGGGGTTTTGGAAAGGAGTCAGAGAGTACAGGCACTCCGGTGGTAATGTGGAAAGGAGTCAGAAGGTACAGACACACCTGTGGTGATATGGAAAGTAGTCAGAGAGTACAGGCACTCCTGTGGTGATGTTGAAATGGGTCAGAGAGTACAGACACTCCTGTGGTGATGTGCAAAGGAGTCAGAGAGTACAAACACTCCTGTGGTGTTATGGAAAGGAGTCAGAGAGTACAGATACTGCTGTGGTGATTTGGAAAGGAGTCAGAGAGTACAGACACTCCTGTGGTGATATGGAAAGGAGTCAGAGAGTACAGGCACTCCTGTGGTGTAATGGAAAGGAGTCAGAGAGTACAGGCACTCCTGTGGTGATGTAGAAAGGAGAAAGAGTAAACAGACTCTCCGGTGGTGTTATGGAAAGGAGTCAGAGTGTTGAGGCACTCCTGTGGTGATGTGGAAAGGAGTAAGAGAGTACAGACACTCCTGTGGTGATGTGGACAGGAGTTAGAGAGTGCAGGCACTCCTGTGGTGATGTGGAAAGGAGTCAGAGAGTACAGGCACTCCAGTGGAGCTGTGAAAAGGAGTCAGAGAGTACAGGCACTCCTGTGGTGATGTGGAAAGGAGTCAGAGAGTACAGGCACTCCTGCGGTGATGTGGAAAGGAGTCAGAGAGTACAGACACTCCTGTGGTGATATCGAAAGGAGTCTGAGAAAACAGGCACTCCTGTGGAGATGTGGAAAGGAGTCAGAGAGTACAGGCACTCCTGTGGAGATGTGGAAAGGAGTCAGAGAGTACAGGCACTCCTGTGGTGATGTGGAAAGTAGTCAGAGAGTACAGACACTGCAGTGGTGATGTGGAAAGGGGTAAGAGAGTACAGATACTCCTGCAGTAATGTGGAAAGGAGTCAGAGAGTACAGGAGCTCCTGTGGTGATGTGGAAAGGAGTCAGAGAGTACAGACACTCATGTGGTGATATGGAAAGGAGTCAGAGAATAAAGGCACTCCTGTGGAGATGAGGAAAGGAGTCAGAGAGTACAGGCACTCCTGTGGTGATGTGGAAAGGAGCCAGAGAGTACAGACACTCCTGTTGTGATATGGAAAAGAGTCAGAGAGTACAGGCACTCCTGTGGTGCTGTGGAAAGGAGTCAGAGGGTACAGGCACTCCTGTGGTGATGAGGAAAGGAGTCAGAGAGTACAGACACTTCTGTGGTGATGTGGAAAGGAGTCAGTGAGTACCGGCACTCCTCTGGTGATGTGGAAAGGAGTCAGAGGCTACAGGCACTCCTGTGGTGATGTGGAAAGGAGTCAGAGAGTACAGACACTCCTGTGGTGATGTGGAAAGGAGTCAGAGAGTACAGAAATACCTGTGGTGATATGGAAAGGGGTCAGAGAGTACAGACATTCCTGTGGTGATATGGAAAGGATTCAGAGAATACAGGCACTCCTGTGGCGATGTGGAAAGGAGTCAGAGAGTACAGGCACTCCGGTGGTGATGTGGAACGGAGTCAGAGGGTACAGTCACACCTGTGGTGATATGGAAAGGCGTCAGAGAGTACAGACACTCCTGTGGTGATGTGCATAGGAGTCAGAGAGTACAGGAACTTCTGTGTTGTTATGGAAAGGACTCAGAGAGCACAGACACTCCTGTGGTGATGTGGAAAGGAGTCATAGAGTACAGACACTCCTGTGGTGATACGGAAAGGAGTCAGAGAGTACAGGCACTCCTGTGGTGTTATAAAAAAGGAGTCAGAGAGTAGAGGCACTCCTGTGGTGATGTGGAAAGGAGTAAGAGAGTGCAGACACTCCTGTGGTGATGTGGAATGGAGTCAGAGAGTACAGGCACTCCTGTGGTGATGTGGAAAGGAGTCAGAGAGTACAGACACTCCTGTGGTGATGTGAAACGGAGTCAGAGAGTACAGGCACTCCTGGTGAAGTGGAAAGGAGTCAGAGAGTACAGACACTACTGTGGTGCTATGGAAAGTAGTCAGAGAGTACAGATACTCCTGTGGTGATGTGGAAACGAGTCAGAGTGTACAGGCACTCCTGTGATGATGTGAAAAGGAGTCAGAGAGTACAGACACTCCTGTGGTGATCTGGAAAGGAGTAAAAGAGTACAGATACACCTGTAGTAATGTGGACAGGAGTCAGACAGTACAGGAACTCCTGTGGTGATATGGAAAGGAGTCAGAGAGTACAGGCACTACTGTGGTGATCTGGAAAGCAGTCAGAGAGTACAGGCACTCCTGTGGTGGTGTGGAAAGGAGTCAGAGAGTACAGACACTCCTGTGGTGATATGGAATGGAGTCAGAGAATACAGGCACTCCTGTGGAGATGTGGAAAGGAGTCAGAGAGTACACGCACTCCGGTGGTGTTATGGAAAGGAGACAGAGAGTACAGGCACTCCTGTGGTGATGTGGAAAGGAGCCAGAGAGTACAGAGACGCCTGTGGTGATATGGAAAGGAGTCAGAGAGTACAGGCACTCCTGTGGTGTTGTGGAAAGGAGTCAGAGAGTACAGGCACTCCTGTGGTGATGTGGAAAGGTGTCACAGAATACAGACACTTCTGTGGTGATGTGGAATGGATTCAGAGAGTACAGGCACTCCTGTGGTGATGTGGAAAGGAGTCAGAGGGTACAGGCACTCCTGTGGTGATGTGGAAAGGAGTCAGAGAGTACAGACACTCCAGTGGTGATGTGGAAAGGAGTCAGAGAGTACAGACATTCCTGTGGTGATATGGAAAGGAGTCAGAGAATACAGGCACTCCTGTGGTGATGTGGAAAGGAGTCAGAGAGTACAGGCACTCCGGTGGTGATGTGGAACGGAGTCAGAGAGTACAGACACACCTGTGGTGATATGGAAAGGAGTCAGAGAGTACAGGCACTCCTGTGGTGTTATGGAAAGGAGTCAGAGAGTACAGACACTCCTGTGGTGATGTGCAAAGGAGTCAGAGAGTACAGGCACTCCTGTTGTGTTGTGGAAAGCAGTCAGAGAGTACAGGCACTCCTGTGGTGATGTTGAAAGGAGTCTGAGAGTACAGGCAGTCCTGTGATAATGTGGAAAGGAGTCAGAGAGTACAGGCACTCCTGTAGTGTTATGGAAAGGAGTCAGATAGTCCAGACACTCCTGTGGTGATGTGGAAAGGAGTCAGCGTGTACTGGCACTCCTGTGGTGATGTGGAAAAGGAGTCAGAGAGTACAGACACTCTCTGTGGTGATGTGGAAAGGAGTCAGAGAGTTCAGGCACTCCTGTGGTGAAGTGGAAAGGAGTCAGAGAGTACAGACACTACTGTGGTGCTATGGAAAGTAGTCAGAGAGTACAGATACTCCTGTGGTGATGTGGAAACGAGTCAGAGTGTACAGGCACTCCTGTGATGATGTGAAAAGGAGTCAGAGAGTACAGACACTCCTGTGGTGATCTGGAAAGGAGTAAAAAAGTACAGATACACCTGTAGTAATGTGGACAGGAGTCAGACAGTACAGGAACTCCTGTGGTGATATGGAAAGGAGTCAGAGAGTACAGGCACTACTGTGGTGATCTGGAAAGCAGTCAGAGAGTACAGGCACTCCTGTGGTGGTGTGGAAAGGAGTCAGAGAGTACAGACACTCCTGTGGTGATATGGAATGGAGTCAGAGAATACAGGCACTCCTGTGGAGATGTGGAAAGGAGTCAGAGAGTACACGCACTCCGGTGGTGTTATGGAAAGGAGACAGAGAGTACAGGCACTCCTGTGGTGATGTGGAAAGGAGCCAGAGAGTACAGAGACGCCTGTGGTGATATGGAAAGGAGTCAGAGAGTACAGGCACTCCTGTGGTGTTGTGGAAAGGAGTCAGAGAGTACAGGCACTCCTGTGGTGATGTGGAAAGGTGTCACAGAATACAGACACTTCTGTGGTGATGTGGAATGGATTCAGAGAGTACAGGCACTCCTGTGGTGATGTGGAAAGGAGTCAGAGGGTACAGGCACTCCTGTGGTGATGTGGAAAGGAGTCAGAGAGTACAGACACTCCAGTGGTGATGTGGAAAGGAGTCAGAGAGTACAGACATTCCTGTGGTGATCTGGAAAGGAGTCAGAGAGTACAGGCACTCCGGTGGTGATGTGGAACGGAGTCAGAGAGTACAGACACACCTGTGGTGATATGGAAAGGAGTCAGAGAGTACAGGCACTCCTGTGGTGTTATGGAAAGGAGTCAGAGAGTACAGACACTCCTGTGGTGATGTGCAAAGGAGTCAGAGAGTACAGGCACTCCTGTGGTGTTGTGGAAAGCAGTCAGAGAGTACAGGCACTCCTGTGGTGATGTTGAAAGGAGTCTGAGAGTACAGGCAGTCCTGTGATAATGTGGAAAGGAGTCAGAGAGTACAGGCACTCCTGTAGTGTTATGGAAAGGAGTCAGATAGTCCAGACACTCCTGTGGTGATGTGGAAAGGAGTCAGCGTGTACTGGCACTCCTGTGGTGATGTGGAAAAGGAGTCAGAGAGTACAGACACTCTCTGTGGTGATGTGGAAAGGAGTCAGAGAGTACAGGCACTCCTGTGGTGATGTGGAAAGGAGTCAGAGAAGACAGACACTCATGTGGTGATATGGAAAGGAGTCAGAGAGTACAGGCACTCCTGTGGTGATGTGGTAATTTGTCAGACATTACAGGCACACCTGTGGTGATGTGGAAAGGAGTCAGAGAGTACAGACACTCTTGTGATGATATGGAAAGTAGTCATAGACTACAGACACTCCTGTGGTGATATGGAAAGGAGTCGAGAGTACAGGCACTCCCGTGGTGATGTGGAAATGCGTCATATAGTACTGGCACTCCTGTGGTGATATGGAAAGAAGTCAGAGTGTACAGACACTGCTGTCGTAATGTGGAACGGAGTCAGAGAGTACAGACGCTCCTGTGGTGATGTGGAAAGGAGTAAGAGAGTACAGGCACTGTTGTAGTGATGTGGAAAGGAGTCAGAGAGTACAGGCACTCCTGTGGTGTTATGGAAAGGAGACAGAGAGTACAGACACCCCTGTAGTGATGTGGAAAGGTGTCTGAGAGTACAGATATTCCTGTGGTGATATGGAAAGTAGTCAGAGAGTACAGGCACTCCTGTGGTGTTATGGAAAGGAGTCAGAGAGTACAGACACTTCTGTGGTGATGTGGAAAGTGTCAGACAGTACAGCCACTCTTGTGGTGATATGGAAAGGGGTCAGAGAGTACAGACACTCCTGTGTTGATATGGAAAGGAGTCGAGAGTACAGGCACTCCTGTGGTGATGTGGAAAGGAGTCAGATAGTACAGGCACTCCTGTGGTGATATGGAAAGAAGTCAGAGAGTAATGACACTCCTGTGGTGATGTGGAACGGAGTCAGAGAGCACAGACTCTCCTGTGGTGATGTGGAAAGGAGTAACAGAGTGCAGGTTCTCTTGTGGTGATATGGAAAGTAGTCAGAGAGTAGAGGCACTCCTGTGGTGTTATGGAAAGGAGTGAGAGAGTACAGGCACTCCTGTGGTGATGTGGAAAGGACTAAGAGAGTACAGGCACTCTTGTGGTTATATGGAAAGGAGTCAGAGAGTACAGACACTTTTGTGGTGATGTGGAAAGGAGTCAGAGAGTACAGGCACTCCTGTGGTGTTATGGAAAGGAGTCAGAGAGTACAGACACTCCTGTGGTGATGTGGAAAGGAGTCAGAGAGTACAGATACGCTTGTGGTGATATGGAAAGGAGTCAGAGAGTAAAGATACTCCTGTGGTGGTATGGAAAGGAGTCAGAGAGTTCAGACACTCTTGTGGTGATATGGATAGGAGTCAGAGAGTACAGACACTCTTGTGGTGATATGGAAAGGAGTCAGAGAGTACAGACACTACTGTGGTTATATGGAAAGGAATCAGAGAGTACAGGCACTCCTGTAGTGATGTGGAAAGGAGTCAGATAGTACAGGCACACCTGTGGTGATATGGATAGATGTCAGAGAGTACAGACACTCCTGTGGTGATGTGGAACGGAGTCAGAGAGTACAGACGATCCTGTGGTGATGTGGAAAGGAGTAAGAGTGTACAGGCACTCTTGTGGTGATATGGAAAGGAGTCAGAGACTACAGGCACTCCTGTGGTGAAGTGGAAAGGAGTCAGAAAGTACAGACACTCTTGCGGTGATGTGGAAAGGAGTCAGAGAGTAGAGACACTCCTGTGCTGATATGGAAAGGAGCCAGAGAGTACAGGCACTCCTGTGGTGATGTGGAAAGGAGTC
Organism: Cetorhinus maximus; assembly: GCF_964194155.1. Taxonomy (NCBI): domain Eukaryota; kingdom Metazoa; phylum Chordata; class Chondrichthyes; order Lamniformes; family Cetorhinidae; genus Cetorhinus; species Cetorhinus maximus. The sequence continues at coordinate 145,638 of NW_027596323.1, forward strand.
AGAGAGTACAGACACTCCTGTGTTGTTATGGAAAGGAGTCAGAGAGTACACGCACTCCTGTGGTGATGTGGAAAGGAGTATGAGAGTACAGGCACTCCTGTGGTGATTTGGAAAGGAGTCAGAGATTACAGACACTCCTGTGGTGATGTGGAAAGGAGTCAGCGTGTACAGGCACTCCTGTGGTGATGTGGAAAGGAGGCAGAGCGTACAGACACTCTCTGTGGTGATGTGGAAAGGAGTCAGAGAGTACAGGCGGTCCTGCGGTGATGAGGAAAGGAGTCAGAGAGTACAGACACTCCTGTGGTGATATGGAAAGGAGTCAGAGAGTACAAGCCCTCCTGTGGTGTTATGGAAACGAGTCAGAGAGTACAGGCACTCCTGTGGTGTTATGGAAGGGCGTCAGAGAGTACAGGTACTCCTGTGGTGATGTGGAAAGTAGTCAGAGAGTACAGACACTCCTGTTGTGTTATGGAAAGGAGTCAGAGAGTACACACACTCCTGTGGTGATGTGGAAAGGAGTAAGAGAGTACAGGCACTCCTGTGGTGATATGGAAAGGAGTCAGAGAGTAAAGACACACCTGTGGTGATGTGGAAAGGAGTCAGCGTGTACAGGCACTCCTGTGGTGATGTGGAAAGGAGTCAGAGAGTACAGACACTCTCTGTGGTGATGTGGAAAGGAGTCAGAGAGTACAGGCACTCCTGTGGTGATGTGGAAAGGTGTCAGAGAATACCGACACTCCTGTGGTGATATGGAAAGGAGTAAGAGAATACAGGCACTGCTGTGGTGATGTGGTAAGGAGTCAGAGAGTACAGGCGCACCTGTGGTGATGTGGAAAGGAGGCAGAGAGTACAGACACTCTTGTGATGATATGGAAAGGAGTCAGAGAGTACAGACACTCCTGTGGTGATATGGAACGGTGTCGAGAGTACAGGCACTCCTGTGGTGATGTGGAAAGGAGTCATATAGTACAGGCACTCCTGTGATGATATGGAAAGAAGTCAGAGAGTACAGACACTCCTGTGGTGATGTGGAACGGAGTCAGAGAGTACAGACGCTCCTGCGGAGATGTGGAAAGGAGTAACAGAGTACAGGCACTCTTGTGGTGATATGGAATGGAGACAGAGAGTACAGGCACTCCTGTGGTGATGTGGAAAGGAGTCAGAGAGTACAGACACTCCTGTGGTGTTATGGAAAGGAGTGAGAGAGCACAGGCACTCCTGTGGTGATGTGGAAAGGACTAAGAGAGTACAGGCACTCCTGTGATGATATGGAAAGGAGTCAGAGAGTACAGACACTCCTGTGGTGATGTGGAAAGGAGTCAGAGAGTACAGGCACTCCTGTGGCGTTATGGAAAGGAGACAGAGAGTACAGACACTCCTGTGGTGATGTGGAAAGGAGTCAGAGAGTACAGGCACTCCAGTGGAGCTGTGAAAAGGAGTCAGAGAGTACAGGCACTCCTGTGGTGATGTGGAAAGGAGTCAGAGAGTACAGGCACTCCTGCGGTGATGTGGAAAGGAGTCAGAGAGTACAGACACTCCTGTGGTGATATCGAAAGGAGTCTGAGAAAACAGGCACTCCTGTGGAGATGTGGAAAGGAGTCAGAGAGTACAGGCACTCCTGTGGAGATGTGGAAAGGTGTCAGAGAGTACAGGCACTCCTGTGGTGATATGGAAAGGAGTCAGAGAGTACAGGCACTCCTGTGGTGATGTGGAAAGTAGTCAGAGAGTACAGACACTGCAGTGGTGATGTGGAAAGGGGTAAGAGAGTACAGATACTCCTGCAGTAATGTGGAAAGGAGTCAGAGAGTACAGGAGCTCCTGTGGTGATGTGGAAAGGAGTCAGAGAGTACAGACACTCATGTGGTGATATGGAAAGGAGTCAGAGAATAAAGGCACTCCTGTGGAGATGAGGAAAGGAGTCAGAGAGTACAGGCACTCCTGTGGTGATGTGGAAAGGAGCCAGAGAGTACAGACACTCCTGTTGTGATATGGAAAAGAGTCAGAGAGTACAGGCACTCCTGTGGTGCTGTGGAAAGGAGTCAGAGGGTACAGGCACTCCTGTGGTGATGAGGAAAGGAGTCAGAGAGTACAGACACTTCTGTGGTGATGTGGAAAGGAGTCAGTGAGTACCGGCACTCCTCTGGTGATGTGGAAAGGAGTCAGAGGCTACAGGCACTCCTGTGGTGATGTGGAAAGGAGTCAGAGAGTACAGACACTCCTGTGGTGATGTGGAAAGGAGTCAGAGAGTACAGAAATACCTGTGGTGATATGGAAAGGGGTCAGAGAGTACAGACATTCCTGTGGTGATATGGAAAGGATTCAGAGAATACAGGCACTCCTGTGGCGATGTGGAAAGGAGTCAGAAAGTACAGGCACTCCGGTGGTGATGTGGAACGGAGTCAGAGGGTACAGTCACACCTGTGGTGATATGGAAAGGCGTCAGAGAGTACAGACACTCCTGTGGTGATGTGCATAGGAGTCAGAGAGTACAGGAACTCCTGTGTTGTTATGGAAAGGACTCAGAGAGCACAGACACTCCTGTGGTGATGTGGAAAGGAGTCATAGAGTACAGACACTCCTGTGGTGATACGGAAAGGAGTCAGAGAGTACAGGCACTCCTGTGGTGTTATAAAAAAGGAGTCAGAGAGTTGAGGCACTCCTGTGGTGATGTGGAAAGGAGTAAGAGAGTGCAGACACTCCTGTGGTGATGTGGAATGGAGTCAGAGAGTACAGGCACTCCTGTGGTGATGTGGAAAGGAGTCAGAGAGTACAGACACTCCTGTGGTGATGTGAAACGGAGTCAGAGAGTACAGGCACTCCTGGTGAAGTGGAAAGGAGTCAGAGAGTACAGACACTACTGTGGTGCTATGGAAAGTAGTCAGAGAGTACAGATACTCCTGTGGTGATGTGGAAACGAGTCAGAGTGTACAGGCACTCCTGTGATGATGTGAAAAGGAGTCAGAGAGTACAGACACTCCTGTGGTGATCTGGAAAGGAGTAAAAGAGTACAGATACACCTGTAGTAATGTGGACAGGAGTCAGACAGTACAGGAACTCCTGTGGTGATATGGAAAGGAGTCAGAGAGTACAGGCACTACTGTGGTGATCTGGAAAGCAGTCAGAGAGTACAGGCACTCCTGTGGTGGTGTGGAAAGGAGTCAGAGAGTACAGACACTCCTGTGGTGATATGGAATGGAGTCAGAGAATACAGGCACTCCTGTGGAGATGTGGAAAGGAGTCAGAGAGTACACGCACTCCGGTGGTGTTATGGAAAGGAGACAGAGAGTACAGGCACTCCTGTGGTGATGTGGAAAGGAGCCAGAGAGTACAGAGACGCCTGTGGTGATATGGAAAGGAGTCAGAGAGTACAGGCACTCCTGTGGTGTTGTGGAAAGGAGTCAGAGAGTACAGGCACTCCTGTGGTGATGTGGAAAGGTGTCACAGAATACAGACACTTCTGTGGTGATGTGGAATGGATTCAGAGAGTACAGGCACTCCTGTGGTGATGTGGAAAGGAGTCAGAGGGTACAGGCACTCCTGTGGTGATGTGGAAAGGAGTCAGAGAGTACAGACACTCCAGTGGTGATGTGGAAAGGAGTCAGAGAGTACAGACATTCCTGTGGTGATATGGAAAGGAGTCAGAGAATACAGGCACTCCTGTGGTGATGTGGAAAGGAGTCTGAGAGTACAGGCACTCCGGTGGTGATGTGGAACGGAGTCAGAGAGTACAGACACACCTGTGGTGATATGGAAAGGAGTCAGAGAGTACAGGCACTCCTGTGGTGTTATGGAAAGGAGTCAGAGAGTACAGACACTCCTGTGGTGATGTGCAAAGGAGTCAGAGAGTACAGGCACTCCTGTGGTGTTGTGGAAAGCAGTCAGAGAGTACAGGCACTCCTGTGGTGATGTTGAAAGGAGTCTGAGAGTACAGGCAGTCCTGTGATAATGTGGAAAGGAGTCAGAGAGTACAGGCACTCCTGTAGTGTTATGGAAAGGAGTCAGATAGTCCAGACACTCCTGTGGTGATGTGGAAAGGAGTCAGCGTGTACTGGCACTCCTGTGGTGATGTGGAAAAGGAGTCAGAGAGTACAGACACTCTCTGTGGTGATGTGGAAAGGAGTCAGAGAGTTCAGGCACTCCTGTGGTGAAGTGGAAAGGAGTCAGAGAGTACAGACACTACTGTGGTGCTATGGAAAGTAGTCAGAGAGTACAGATACTCCTGTGGTGATGTGGAAACGAGTCAGAGTGTACAGGCACTCCTGTGATGATGTGAAAAGGAGTCAGAGAGTACAGACACTCCTGTGGTGATCTGGAAAGGAGTAAAAGAGTACAGATACACCTGTAGTAATGTGGACAGGAGTCAGACAGTACAGGAACTCCTGTGGTGATATGGAAAGGAGTCAGAGAGTACAGGCACTACTGTGGTGATCTGGAAAGCAGTCAGAGAGTACAGGCACTCCTGTGGTGGTGTGGAAAGGAGTCAGAGAGTACAGACACTCCTGTGGTGATATGGAATGGAGTCAGAGAATACAGGCACTCCTGTGGAGATGTGGAAAGGAGTCAGAGAGTACACGCACTCCGGTGGTGTTATGGAAAGGAGACAGAGAGTACAGGCACTCCTGTGGTGATGTGGAAAGGAGCCAGAGAGTACAGAGACGCCTGTGGTGATATGGAAAGGAGTCAGAGAGTACAGGCACTCCTGTGGTGTTGTGGAAAGGAGTCAGAGAGTACAGGCACTCCTGTGGTGATGTGGAAAGGTGTCACAGAATACAGACACTTCTGTGGTGATGTGGAATGGATTCAGAGAGTACAGGCACTCCTGTGGTGATGTGGAAAGGAGTCAGAGGGTACAGGCACTCCTGTGGTGATGTGGAAAGGAGTCAGAGAGTACAGACACTCCAGTGGTGATGTGGAAAGGAGTCAGAGAGTACAGACATTCCTGTGGTGTTATGGAAAGGAGTCAGAGAATACAGGCACTCCTGTGGTGATGTGGAAAGGAGTCAGAGAGTACAGGCACTCCGGTGGTGATGTGGAACGGAGTCAGAGAGTACAGACACACCTGTGGTGATATGGAAAGGAGTCAGAGAGTACAGGCACTCCTGTGGTGTTATGGAAAGGAGTCAGAGAGTACAGACACTCCTGTGGTGATGTGCAAAGGGGTCAGAGAGTACAGGCACTCCTGTGGTGTTGTGGAAAGCAGTCAGAGAGTACAGGCACTCCTGTGGTGATGTTGAAAGGAGTCTGAGAGTACAGGCAGTCCTGTGATAATGTGGAAAGGAGTCAGAGAGTACAGGCACTCCTGTAGTGTTATGGAAAGGAGTCAGATAGTCCAGACACTCCTGTGGTGATGTGGAAAGGAGTCAGCGTGTACTGGCACTCCTGTGGTGATGTGGAAAAGGAGTCAGAGAGTACAGACACTCTCTGTGGTGATGTGGAAAGGAGTCAGAGAGTACAGCCACTCCTTTGGTGATGTGGAAAGGAGTCAGAGAAGGCAGACACTCATGTGGTGATATGGAAAGGAGTCAGAGAGTACAGGCACTCCTGTGGTGATGTGGTAATTAGTCAGAGATTACAGGCACACCTGTGGTGATGTGGAAAGGAGTCAGAGAGTACAGACACTCTTGTGATGATATGGAAAGTAGTCAGAGACTACAGACACTCCTGTGGTGATATGGAAAGGAGTCGAGAGTACAGGCACTCCCGTGGTGATGTGGAAATGCGTCATATAGTACTGGCACTCCTGTGGTGATATGGAAAGAAGTCAGAGTGTACAGACACTGCTGTCGTAATGTGGAACGGAGTCAGAGAGTACAGACGCTCCTGTGGTGATGTGGAAAGGAGTAAGAGAGTACAGGCACTGTTGTAGTGATGTGGAAAGGAGTCAGAGAGTACAGGCACTCCTGTGGTGTTATGGAAAGGAGACAGAGAGTACAGACACCCCTGTAGTGATGTGGAAAGGTGTCTGAGAGTACAGATATTCCTGTGGTGATATGGAAAGTAGTCAGAGAGTACAGGCACTCCTGTGGTGTTATGGAAAGGAGTCAGAGAGTACAGACACTTCTGTGGTGATGTGGAAAGTGTCAGACAGTACAGCCACTCTTGTGGTGATATGGAAAGGGGTCAGAGAGTACAGACACTCCTGTGTTGATATGGAAAGGAGTCGAGAGTACAGGCACTCCTGTGGTGATGTGGAAAGGAGTCAGATAGTACAGGCACTCCTGTGGTGATATGGAAAGAAGTCAGAGAGTAATGACACTCCTGTGGTGATGTGGAACGGAGTCAGAGAGCACAGACTCTCCTGTGGTGATGTGGAAAGGAGTAACAGAGTGCAGGTTCTCTTGTGGTGATATGGAAAGTAGTCAGAGAGTAGAGGCACTCCTGTGGTGTTATGGAAAGGAGTGAGAGAGTACAGGCACTCCTGTGGTGATGTGGAAAGGACTAAGAGAGTACAGGCACTCTTGTGGTTATATGGAAAGGAGTCAGAGAGTACAGACACTTTTGTGGTGATGTGGAAAGGAGTCAGAGAGTACAGGCACTCCTGTGGTGTTATGGAAAGGAGTCAGAGAGTACAGACACTCCTGTGGTGATGTGGAAAGGAGTCAGAGAGTACAGATACTCTTGTGGTGATATGGAAAGGAGTCAGAGAGTAAAGATACTCCTGTGGTGGTATGGAAAGGAGTCAGAGAGTTCAGACACTCTTGTGGTGATATGGATAGGAGTCAGAGAGTACAGACACTCTTGTGGTGATATGGAAAGGAGTCAGAGAGTACAGACACTACTGTGGTTATATGGAAAGGAATCAGAGAGTACAGACACTCCAGTGGTGATGTGGAAAGGAGTCAGAAAGTACAGACATTCCTGTGGTGATATGGAAAGGAGTCAGAGAATACAGGCACTCCTGTGGTGATGTGGAAAGGAGTCAGAGAGTACAGGCACTCCGGTGGTGATGTGGAACGGAGTCAGAGAGTACAGACACACCTGTGGTGATATGGAAAGGAGTCAGAGAGTACAGGCACTCCTGTGGTGTTATGGAAAGGAGTCAGAGAGTACAGACACTCCTGTGGTGATGTGCAAAGGAGTCAGAGAGTACAGGCACTCCTGTGGTGTTGTGGAAAGCAGTCAGAGAGTACAGGCACTCCTGTGGTGATGTTGAAAGGAGTCTGAGAGTACAGGCAGTCCTGTGATAATGTGGAAAGGAGTCAGAGAGTACAGGCACTCCTGTAGTGTTATGGAAAGGAGTCAGATAGTCCAGACACTCCTGTGGTGATGTGGAAAGGAGTCAGCGTGTACTGGCACTCCTGTGGTGATGTGGAAAAGGAGTCAGAGAGTACAGACACTCTCTGTGGTGATGTGGAAAGGAGTCAGAGAGTTCAGGCACTCCTGTGGTGAAGTGGAAAGGAGTCAGAGAGTACAGACACTACTGTGGTGCTATGGAAAGTAGTCAGAGAGTACAGATACTCCTGTGGTGATGTGGAAACGAGTCAGAGTGTACAGGCACTCCTGTGATGATGTGAAAAGGAGTCAGAGAGTACAGACACTCCTGTGGTGATCTGGAAAGCAGTAAAAGAGTACAGATACACCTGTAGTAATGTGGACAGGAGTCAGACAGTACAGGAACTCCTGTGGTGATATGGAAAGGAGTCAGAGAGTACAGGCACTACTGTGGTGATCTGGAAAGCAGTCAGAGAGTACAGGCACTCCTGTGGTGGTGTGGAAAGGAGTCAGAGAGTACAGACACTCCTGTGGTGATATGGAATGGAGTCAGAGAATACAGGCACTCCTGTGGAGATGTGGAAAGGAGTCAGAGAGTACACGCACTCCGGTGGTGTTATGGAAAGGAGACAGAGAGTACAGGCACTCCTGTGGTGATGTGGAAAGGAGCCAGAGAGTACAGAGACGCCTGTGGTGATATGGAAAGGAGTCAGAGAGTACAGGCACTCCTGTGGTGTTGTGGAAAGGAGTCAGAGAGTACAGGCACTCCTGTGGTGATGTGGAAAGGTGTCACAGAATACAGACACTTCTGTGGTGATGTGGAATGGATTCAGAGAGTACAGGCACTCCTGTGGTGATGTGGAAAGGAGTCAGAGGGTACAGGCACTCCTGTGGTGATGTGGAAAGGAGTCAGAGAGTACAGACACTCCAGTGGTGATGTGGAAAGGAGTCAGAGAGTACAGACATTCCTGTGGTGTTATGGAAAGGAGTCAGAGAATACAGGCACTCCTGTGGTGATGTGGAAAGGAGTCAGAGAGTACAGGCACTCCGGTGGTGATGTGGAACGGAGTCAGAGAGTACAGACACACCTGTGGTGATATGGAAAGGAGTCAGAGAGTACAGGCACTCCTGTGGTGTTATGGAAAGGAGTCAGAGAGTACAGACACTCCTGTGGTGATGTGCAAAGGGGTCAGAGAGTACAGGCACTCCTGTGGTGTTGTGGAAAGCAGTCAGAGAGTACAGGCACTCCTGTGGTGATGTTGAAAGGAGTCTGAGAGTACAGGCAGTCCTGTGATAATGTGGAAAGGAGTCAGAGAGTACAGGCACTCCTGTAGTGTTATGGAAAGGAGTCAGATAGTCCAGACACTCCTGTGGTGATGTGGAAAGGAGTCAGCGTGTACTGGCACTCCTGTGGTGATGTGGAAAAGGAGTCAGAGAGTACAGACACTCTCTGTGGTGATGTGGAAAGGAGTCAGAGAGTACAGGCACTCCTGTGGTGATGTGGAAAGGAGTCAGAGAAGACAGACACTCATGTGGTGATATGGAAAGGAGTCAGAGAGTACAGGCACTCCTGTGGTGATGTGGTAATTAGTCAGAGATTACAGGCACACCTGTGGTGATGTGGAAAGGAGTCAGAGAGTACAGACACTCTTGTGATGATATGGAAAGTAGTCAGAGACTACAGACACTCCTGTGGTGATATGGAAAGGAGTCGAGAGTACAGGCACTCCCGTGGTGATGTGGAAATGCGTCATATAGTACTGGCACTCCTGTGGTGATATGGAAAGAAGTCAGAGTGTACAGACACTGCTGTCGTAATGTGGAACGGAGTCAGAGAGTACAGACGCTCCTGTGGTGATGTGGAAAGGAGTAAGAGAGTACAGGCACTGTTGTAGTGATGTGGAAAGGAGTCAGAGAGTACAGGCACTCCTGTGGTGTTATGGAAAGGAGACAGAGAGTACAGACACCCCTGTAGTGATGTGGAAAGGTGTCTGAGAGTACAGATATTCCTGTGGTGATATGGAAAGTAGTCAGAGAGTACAGGCACTCCTGTGGTGTTATGGAAAGGAGTCAGAGAGTACAGACACTTCTGTGGTGATGTGGAAAGTGTCAGACAGTACAGCCACTCTTGTGGTGATATGGAAAGGGGTCAGAGAGTACAGACACTCCTGTGTTGATATGGAAAGGAGTCGAGAGTACAGGCACTCCTGTGGTGATGTGGAAAGGAGTCAGATAGTACAGGCACTCCTGTGGTGATATGGAAAGAAGTCAGAGAGTAATGACACTCCTGTGGTGATGTGGAACGGAGTCAGAGAGCACAGACTCTCCTGTGGTGATGTGGAAAGGAGTAACAGAGTGCAGGTTCTCTTGTGGTGATATGGAAAGTAGTCAGAGAGTAGAGGCACTCCTGTGGTGTTATGGAAAGGAGTGAGAGAGTACAGGCACTCCTGTGGTGATGTGGAAAGGACTAAGAGAGTACAGGCACTCTTGTGGTTATATGGAAAGGAGTCAGAGAGTACAGACACTTTTGTGGTGATGTGGAAAGGAGTCAGAGAGTACAGGCACTCCTGTGGTGTTATGGAAAGGAGTCAGAGAGTACAGACACTCCTGTGGTGATGTGGAAAGTAGTCAGAGAGTACAGATACTCTTGTGGTGATATGGAAAGGAGTCAGAGAGTAAAGATACTCCTGTGGTGGTATGGAAAGGAGTCAGAGAGTTCAGACACTCTTGTGGTGATATGGATAGGAGTCAGAGAGTACAGACACTCTTGTGGTGATATGGAAAGGAGTCAGAGAGTACAGACACTACTGTGGTTATATGGAAAGGAATCAGAGAGTACAGGCACTCCTGTAGTGATGTGGAAAGGAGTCAGATAGTACAGGCACACCTGTGGTGATATGGATAGATGTCAGAGAGTACAGACACTCATGTGGTGATATGGAAAGGAGTCAGAGAATAAAGGCACTCCTGTGGAGATGAGGAAAGGAGTCAGAGAGTACAGGCACTCCTGTGGTGATGTGGAAAGGAGCCAGAGAGTACAGACACTCCTGTTGTGATATGGAAAAGAGTCAGAGAGTACAGGCACTCCTGTGGTGCTGTGGAAAGGAGTCAGAGGGTACAGGCACTCCTGTGGTGATGAGGAAAGGAGTCAGAGAGTACAGACACTTCTGTGGTGATGTGGAAAGGAGTCAGTGAGTACCGGCACTCCTCTGGTGATGTGGAAAGGAGTCAGAGGCTACAGGCACTCCTGTGGTGATGTGGAAAGGAGTCAGAGAGTACAGAAATACCTGTGGTGATATGGAAAGGGGTCAGAGAGTACAGACATTCCTGTGGTGATATGGAAAGGATTCAGAGAATTCAGGCACTCCTGTGGCGATGTGGAAAGGAGTCAGAGAGTACAGGCACTCCGGTGGTGATGTGGAACGGAGTCAGAGGGTACAGTCACACCTGTGGTGATATGGAAAGGCGTCAGAGAGTACAGACACTCCTGTGGTGATGTGCATAGGAGTCAGAGAGTACAGGAACTCCTGTGTTGTTATGGAAAGGACTCAGAGAGCACAGACACTCCTGTGGTGATGTGGAAAGGAGTCATAGAGTACAGACACTCCTGTGGTGATACGGAAAGGAGTCAGAGAGTACAGGCACTCCTGTGGTGTTATAAAAAAGGAGTCAGAGAGTAGAGGCACTCCTGTGGTGATGTGGAAAGGAGTAAGAGAGTGCAGACACTCCTGTGGTGATGTGGAATGGAGTCAGAGAGTACAGGCACTCCTGTGGTGATGTGGAAAGGAGTCAGAGAGTACAGACACTCCTGTGGTGATGTGAAACGGAGTCAGAGAGTACAGGCACTCCTGGTGAAGTGGAAAGGAGTCAGAGAGTACAGACACTACTGTGGTGCTATGGAAAGTAGTCAGAGAGTACAGATACTCCTGTGGTGATGTGGAAACGAGTCAGAGTGTACAGGCACTCCTGTGATGATGTGAAAAGGAGTCAGAGAGTACAGACACTCCTGTGGTGATCTGGAAAGGAGTAAAAGGGTACAGATACACCTGTAGTAATGTGGACAGGAGTCAGACAGTACAGGAACTCCTGTGGTGATATGGAAAGGAGTCAGAGAGTACAGGCACTACTGTGGTGATCTGGAAAGCAGTCAGAGAGTACAGGCACTCCTGTGGTGGTGTGGAAAGGAGTCAGAGAGTACAGACACTCCTGTGGTGATATGGAATGGAGTCAGAGAATACAGGCACTCCTGTGGAGATGTGGAAAGGAGTCAGAGAGTACACGCACTCCGGTGGTGTTATGGAAAGGAGACAGAGAGTACAGGCACTCCTGTGGTGATGTGGAAAGGAGCCAGTGAGTACAGAGACGCCTGTGGTGATATGGAAAGGAGTCAGAGAGTACAGGCACTCCTGTGGTGTTGTGGAAAGGAGTCAGAGAGTACAGGCACTCCTGTGGTGATGTGGAAAGGTGTCACAGAATACAGACACTTCTGTGGTGATGTGGAATGGATTCAGAGAGTACAGGCACTCCTGTGGTGATGTGGAAAGGAGTCAGAGGGTACAGGCACTCCTGTGGTGATGTGGAAAGGAGTCAGAGAGTACAGACACTCCAGTGGTGATGTGGAAAGGAGTCAGAGAGTACAGACATTCCTGTGGTGATATGGAAAGGAGTCAGAGAATACAGGCACTCCTGTGGTGATGAGGAAAGGAGTCAGAGAGTACAGGCACTCCGGTGGTGATGTGGAACGGAGTCAGAGAGTACAGACACACCTGTGGTGATATGGAAAGGAGTCAGAGAGTACAGGCACTCCTGTGGTGTTATGGAAAGGAGTCAGAGAGTACAGACACTCCTGTGGTGATGTGCAAAGGAGTCAGAGAGTACAGGCACTCCTGTGGTGTTGTGGAAAGCAGTCAGAGAGTACAGGCACTCCTGTGGTGATGTGGAAAGGAGTCTGAGAGTACAGGCAGTCCTGTGATAATGTGGAAAGGAGTCAGAGAGTACAGGCACTCCTGTAGTGTTATGGAAAGGAGTCAGATAGTCCAGACACTCCTGTGGTGATGTGGAAAGGAGTCAGCGTGTACTGGCACTCCTGTGGTGATGTGGAAAAGGAGTCAGAGAGTACAGACACTCTCTGTGGTGATGTGGAAAGGAGTCAGAGAGTTCAGGCACTCCTGTGGTGAAGTGGAAAGGAGTCAGAGAGTACAGACACTACTGTGGTGCTATGGAAAGTAGTCAGAGAGTACAGATACTCCTGTGGTGATGTGGAAACGAGTCAGAGTGTACAGGCACTCCTGTGATGATGTGAAAAGGAGTCAGAGAGTACAGACACTCCTGTGGTGATCTGGAAAGGAGTAAAAGAATACAGATACACCTGTAGTAATGTGGACAGGAGTCAGACAGTACAGGAACTCCTGTGGTGATATGGAAAGGAGTCAGAGAGTACAGGCACTACTGTGGTGATCTGGAAAGCAGTCAGAGAGTACAGGCACTCCTGTGGTGGTGTGGAAAGGAGTCAGAGAGTACAGACACTCCTGTGGTGATATGGAATGGAGTCAGAGAATACAGGCACTCCTGTGGAGATGTGGAAAGGAGTCAGAGAGTACAGGCACTCCGGTGGTGTTATGGAAAGGAGACAGAGAGTACAGGCACTCCTGTGGTGATGTGGAAAGGAGCCAGAGAGTACAGAGACGCCTGTGGTGATATGGAAAGGAGTCAGAGAGTACAGGCACTCCTGTGGTGTTGTGGAAAGGAGTCAGAGAGTACAGGCACTCCTGTGGTGATGTGGAAAGGTGTCACAGAATACAGACACTTCTGTGGTGATGTGGAATGGATTCAGAGAGTACAGGCACTCCTGTGGTGATGTGGAAAGGAGTCAGAGGGTACAGGCACTCCTGTGGTGATGTGGAAAGGAGTCAGAGAGTACAGACACTCCAGTGGTGATGTGGAAAGGAGTCAGAGAGTACAGACATTCCTGTGGTGATATGGAAAGGAGTCAGAGAATACAGGCACTCCTGTGGTGATGTGGAAAGGAGTCTGAGAGTACAGGCACTCCGGTGGTGATGTGGAACGGAGTCAGAGAGTACAGACACACCTGTGGTGATATGGAAAGGAGTCAGAGAGTACAGGCACTCCTGTGGTGTTATGGAAAGGAGTCAGAGAGTACAGACACTCCTGTGGTGATGTGCAAAGGAGTCAGAGAGTACAGGCACTCCTGTGGTGTTGTGGAAAGCAGTCAGAGAGTACAGGCACTCCTGTGGTGATGTGGAAAGGAGTCTGAGAGTACAGGCAGTCCTGTGATAATGTGGAAAGGAGTCAGAGAGTACAGGCACTCCTGTAGTGTTATGGAAAGGAGTCAGATAGTCCAGACACTCCTGTGGTGATGTGGAAAGGAGTCAGCGTGTACTGGCACTCCTGTGGTGATGTGGAAAAGGAGTCAGAGAGTACAGACACTCTCTGTGGTGATGTGGAAAGGAGTCAGAGAGTACAGGCACTCCTGTGGTGATGTGGAAAGGAGTCAGAGAAGACAGACACTCATGTGGTGATATGGAAAGGAGTCAGAGAGTACAGGCACTCCTGTGGTGATGTGGTAATTAGTCAGAGATTACAGGCACACCTGTGGTGATGTGGAAAGGAGTCAGAGAGTACAGACACTCTTGTGATGATATGGAAAGTAGTCAGAGACTACAGACACTCCTGTGGTGATATGGAAAGGAGTCGAGAGTACAGGCACTCCCGTGGTGATGTGGAAATGCGTCATATAGTACTGGCACTCCTGTGGTGATATGGAAAGAAGTCAGAGTGTACAGACACTGCTGTCGTAATGTGGAACGGAGTCAGAGAGTACAGACGCTCCTGTGGTGATGTGGAAAGGAGTAAGAGAGTACAGGCACTGTTGTAGTGATGTGGAAAGGAGTCAGAGAGTACAGGCACTCCTGTGGTGTTATGGAAAGGAGACAGAGAGTACAGACACCCCTGTAGTGATGTGGAAAGGTGTCTGAGAGTACAGATATTCCTGTGGTGATATGGAAAGTAGTCAGAGAGTACAGGCACTCCTGTGGTGTTATGGAAAGGAGTCAGAGAGTACAGACACTTCTGTGGTGATGTGGAAAGTGTCAGACAGTACAGCCACTCTTGTGGTGATATGGAAAGGGGTCAGAGAGTACAGACACTCCTGTGTTGATATGGAAAGGAGTCGAGAGTACAGGCACTCCTGTGGTGATGTGGAAAGGAGTCAGATAGTACAGGCACTCCTGTGGTGATATGGAAAGAAGTCAGAGAGTAATGACACTCCTGTGGTGATGTGGAACGGAGTCAGAGAGCACAGACTCTCCTGTGGTGATGTGGAAAGGCGTAACAGAGTGCAGGTTCTCTTGTGGTGATATGGAAAGTAGTCAGAGAGTAGAGGCACTCCTGTGGTGTTATGGAAAGGAGTGAGAGAGTACAGGCACTCCTGTGGTGATGTGGAAAGGACTAAGAGAGTACAGGCACTCTTGTGGTTATATGGAAAGGAGTCAGAGAGTACAGACACTTTTGTGGTGATGTGGAAAGGAGTCAGAGAGTACAGGCACTCCTGTGGTGTTATGGAAAGGAGTCAGAGAGTACAGACACTCCTGTGGTGATGTGGAAAGGAGTCAGAGAGTACAGATACGCTTGTGGTGATATGGAAAGGAGTCAGAGAGTAAAGATACTCCTGTGGTGGTATGGAAAGGAGTCAGAGAGTTCAGACACTCTTGTGGTGATATGGATAGGAGTCAGAGAGTACAGACACTCTTGTGGTGATATGGAAAGGAGTCAGAGAGTACAGACACTACTGTGGTTATATGGAAAGGAATCAGAGAGTACAGGCACTCCTGTAGTGATGTGGAAAGGAGTCAGATAGTACAGGCACACCTGTGGTGATATGGATAGATGTCAGAGAGTACAGACACTCCTGTGGTGATGTGGAACGGAGTCAGAGAGTACAGACGATCCTGTGGTGATGTGGAAAGGAGTAAGAGTGTACAGGCACTCTTGTGGTGATATGGAAAGGAGTCAGAGACTACAGGCACTCCTGTGGTGAAGTGGAAAGGAGTCAGAAAGTACAGACACTCTTGCGGTGATGTGGAAAGGAGTCAGAGAGTAGAGACACTCCTGTGCTGATATGGAAAGGAGCCAGAGAGCACAGGCACTCCTGTGGTGATGTGGAAAGGAGTCAGAGAGTACAGACACTCCTGTGTTGTTATGGAAAGGAGTCAGAGAGTACACGCACTCCTGTGGTGATGTGGAAAGGAGTATGAGAGTACAGGCACTCCTGTGGTGATTTGGAAAGGAGTCAGAGATTACAGACACTCCTGTGGTGATGTGGAAAGGAGTCAGCGTGTACAGGCACTCCTGTGGTGATTTGGAAAGGAGTCAGAGATTACAGACACTCCTGTGGTGATGTGGAAAGGAGTCAGCGTGTACAGGCACTCCTGTGGTGATGTGGAAAGGAGGCAGAGCGTACAGACACTCTCTGTGGTGATGTGGAAAGGAGTCAGAGAGTACAGGCGGTCCTGCGGTGATGAGGAAAGGAGTCAGAGAGTACAGACACTCCTGTGGTGATATGGAAAGGAGTCAGAGAGTACAAGCCCTCCTGTGGTGTTATGGAAACGAGTCAGAGAGTACAGGCACTCCTGTGGTGTTATGGAAGGGCGTCAGAGAGTACAGGTACTCCTGTGGTGATGTGGAAAGTAGTCAGAGAGTACAGACACTCCTGTTGTGTTATGGAAAGGAGTCAGAGAGTACACACACTCCTGTGGTGATGTGGAAAGGAGTAAGAGAGTACAGGCACTCCTGTGGTGATATGGAAAGGAGTCAGAGAGTAAAGACACACCTGTGGTGATGTGGAAAGGAGTCAGCGTGTACAGGCACTCCTGTGGTGATGTGGAAAGGAGTCAGAGAGTACAGACACTCTCTGTGGTGATGTGGAAAGGAGTCAGAGAGTACAGGCACTCCTGTGGTGATGTGGAAAGGTGTCAGAGAATACCGACACTCCTGTGGTGATATGGAAAGGAGTAAGAGAATACAGGCACTGCTGTGGTGATGTGGTAAGGAGTCAGAGAGTACAGGCGCGCCTGTGGTGATGTGGAAAGGAGTCAGAGAGTACAGACACTCTTGTGATGATATGGAAAGGAGTCAGAGAGTACAGACACTCCTGTGGTGATATGGAACGGTGTCGAGAGTACAGGCACTCCTGTGGTGATGTGGAAAGGAGTCATATAGTACAGGCACTCCTGTGATGATATGGAAAGAAGTCAGAGAGTACAGACACTCCTGTGGTGATGTGGAACGGAGTCAGAGAGTACAGACGCTCCTGCGGAGATGTGGAAAGGAGTAACAGAGTACAGGCACTCTTGTGGTGATATGGAATGGAGACAGAGAGTACAGGCACTCCTGTGGTGATGTGGAAAGGAGTCAGAGAGTACAGACACTCCTGTGGTGTTATGGAAAGGAGTGAGAGAGCACAGGCACTCCTGTGGTGATGTGGAAAGGACTAAGAGAGTACAGGCACTCCTGTGGTGATATGGAAAGGAGTCAGAGAGTACAGACACTCCTGTGGTGATGTGGAAAGGAGTCAGAGAGTACAGGCACTCCTGTGGTGTTATGGAAAGGAGACAGAGAGTACAGACACTCCTGTGGTGATGTGGAAAGGAGTCAGAGTGTACTGGCACTCCTGTGGTGATGTGGAAAGGAGTCAGATAGTACAGGCACTCCTGTGGTGATATGGATAGAAGTCAGAGAGTACAGACACTCCTGTGCTAATGTGGAATGGAATCAGAGAGTACAGACGCTCCTGTGGTGATGTGGAAAGACGTAAGAGAGTACAGGCACCCATGTGGTGATATGGAAAGGAGTCAGAGACTTCAGGCACTCCTGTGGTGATGTGAAAAGGAGTCAGATAGTACAGACTCTCTTGCAGTGATGTGGAAAGGAGTCAGAGTGTAGAGACTCTCCTGTGGTGATATGGAAAGGAGTCAGAGAGTACAGGCACTCCTGTGGTGTTATGGAAAGGAGTCAGAGAGTACAGGCACTCCTGTGGTGTTATGGAAAGGAATCAGAGTGCACAGGCACACCTGTGG
This sequence comes from Cetorhinus maximus, assembly GCF_964194155.1. NCBI lineage: Eukaryota > Metazoa > Chordata > Chondrichthyes > Lamniformes > Cetorhinidae > Cetorhinus > Cetorhinus maximus. The sequence goes on from NW_027596323.1 coordinate 162,944, forward strand.
TGATGTGGAAAGGAGTCAGAGATTACAGACACTCCTGTGGTGTTATGGAAAGGCGTCAGAGAGTACACGCTCTCCTGTGGTGATGTGGAAAGGAGTAAGAGAGTACAGGCACTCCTGTGGTGATCTGGAAAGGAGTCAGAGAGTACAGGCACTCCTGTGGTGATGTGGAAAGGAGTCAGAGAGTACAGGCACTCCTGTGGTGATATGGAAAGGAGTCAGACAGTACAGGCATTCCTGTGGGGTTTTGGAAAGGAGTCAGAGAGTACAGGCACTCCGGTGGTAATGTGGAAAGGAGTCAGAAGGTACAGACACACCTGTGGTGATATGGAAAGTAGTCAGAGAGTACAGGCACTCCTGTGGTGATGTTGAAATGGGTCAGAGAGTACAGACACTCCTGTGGTGATGTGCAAAGGAGTCAGAGAGTACAAACACTCCTGTGGTGTTATGGAAAGGAGTCAGAGAGTACAGATACTGCTGTGGTGATGTGGAACGGAGTCAGAGAGTACAGACACTCCTGTGGTGATATGGAAAGGAGTCAGAGAGTACAGGCACTCCTGTGGTGTTATGGAAAGGAGTCAGAGAGTACAGGCACTCCTGTTGTGATGTAGAAAGGAGAAAGAGTACACAGACTCTCCGGTGGTGTTATGGAAAGGAGTCAGAGTGTTGAGGCACTCCTGTGGTGATGTGGAAAGGAGTAAGAGAGTACAGACACTCCTGTGGTGATGTGGACAGGAGTTAGAGAGTGCAGGCACTCCTGTGGTGATGTGGAAAGGAGTCAGAGAGTACAGGCACTCCAGTGGAGCTGTGAAAAGGAGTCAGAGAGTACAGGCACTCCTGTGGTGATGTGGAATGGAGTCAGAGAGTACAGGCACTCCTGCGGTGATGTGGAAAGGAGTCAGAGAGTACAGACACTCCTGTGGTGATATGGAAAGGAGTCAGAGAAAACAGGCACTCCTGTGATGATGTGGAAAGGAGTCAGAGAGTACAGGCACTCCTGTGGAGATGTGGAAAGGAGTCAGAGAGTACAGGCACTCCTGTGGTGATATGGAAAGGAGTCAGAGAGTACAGGCACTCCTGTGGTGATGTGGAAAGTAGTCAGAGAGTACAGACACTGCAGTGGTGATGTGGAAAGGGGTAAGAGAGTACAGATACTCCTGCAGTAATGTGGAAAGGAGTCAGAGAGTACAGGAGCTCCTGTGGTGATGTGGAAAGGAGTCAGAGTGTACAGACACTCATGTGGTGATATGGAAAGGAGTCAGAGAATAAAGGCACTCCTGTGGAGATGAGGAAAGGAGTCAGAGAGTACAGGCACTCCTGTGGTGATTTGGAAAGGAGCCAGAGAGTACAGACACTCCTGTTGTGATATGGAAAAGAGTCAGAGAGTACAGGCACTGCTGTGGTGCTGTGGAAAGGAGTCAGAGGGTTCAGGCACTCCTGTGGTGATGAGGAAAGGAGTCAGAGAGTACAGACACTTCTGTGGTGATGTGGAAAGGAGTCAGTGAGTACCGGCACTCCTCTGGTGATGTGGAAAGGAGTCAGAGGCTACAGGCACTCCTGTGGTGATGTGGAAAGGAGTCAGAGAGTACAGACACTCCTGTGGTGATGTGGAAAGGAGTCAGAGAGTACAGAAATACCTGTGGTGATATGGAAAGGGGTCAGAGAGTACAGACATTCCTGTGGTGATATGGAAAGGATTCAGAGAATACAGGCACTCCTGTGGCGATGTGGAAAGGAGTCAGAGAGTACAGGCACTCCGGTGGTGATGTGGAACGGAGTCAGAGGGTACAGTCACACCTGTGGTGATATGGAAAGGCGTCAGAGAGTAGAGGGACTCCTGTGGTGTTAAGGAAAGGAGTCAGTGAGTACAGACACTCCTGTGGTGATGTGCATAGGAGTCAGAGAGTACAGGAACTCCTGTGTTGTTATGGAAAGGACTCAGAGAGCACAGACACTCCTGTGGTGATGTGGAAAGGAGTCATAGAGTACAGACACTCCTGTGGTGATACGGAAAGGAGTCAGAGAGTACAGGCACTCCTGTGGTGTTATAAAAAAGGAGTCAGAGAGTAGAGGCACTCCTGTGGTGATGTGGAAAGGAGTCAGAGAGTGCAGACACTCCTGTGGTGATGTGAAACGGAGTCAGAGAGTACAGGCACTCCTGTGGTGAAGTGGAAAGGAGTCAGAGAGTACAGACACTACTGTGGTGCTATGGAAAGTAGTCAGAGAGTACAGATACTCCTGTGGTGATGTGGAAACGAGTCAGAGTGTACAGGCACTCCTGTGATGATGTGAAAAGGAGTCAGAGAGTACAGACACTCCTGTGGTGATCTGGAAAGGAGTAAAAGAGTACGGATACACCTGTAGTAATGTGGACAGGAGTCAGACAGTACAGGAACTCCTGTGGTGATATGGAAAGGAGTCAGAGAGTACAGGCACTACTGTGGTGATCTGGAAAGCAGTCAGAGAGTACAGGCACTCCTGTGGTGGTGTGGAAAGGAGTCAGAGAGTACAGACACTCCTGTGGTGATATGGAATGGAGTCAGAGAATACAGGCACTCCTGTGGAGATGTGGAAAGGAGTCAGAGAGTACACGCACTCCGGTGGTGTTATGGAAAGGAGACAGAGAGTACAGGCACTCCTGTGGTGATGTGGAAAGGAGCCAGAGAGTACAGAGACTCCTGTGGTGATATGGAAAGGAGTCAGAGAGTACAGGCACTCCTGTGGTGTTGTGGAAAGGAGTCAGAGAGTACAGGCACTCCTGTGGTGATGTGGAAAGGTGTCACAGAATACAGACACTTCTGTGGTGATGTGGAATGGATTCAGAGAGTACAGGCACTCCTGTGGTGATGTGGAAAGGAGTCAGAGGGTACAGGCACTCCTGTGGTGATGTGGAAAGGAGTCAGAGAGTACAGACACTCCAGTGGTGATGTGGAAAGGAGTCAGAGAGTACAGACATTCCTGTGGTGATATGGAAAGGAGTCAGAGAATACAGGCACTCCTGTGGTGATGTGGAAAGGAGTCAGAGAGTACAGGCACTCCGGTGGTGATGTGGAACGGAGTCAGAGAGTACAGACACACCTGTGGTGATATGGAAAGGAGTCAGAGAGTACAGGCACTCCTGTGGTGTTATGGAAAGGAGTCAGAGAGTACAGACACTCCTGTGGTGATGTGCAAAGGAGTCAGAGAGTACAGGCACTCCTGTGGTGTTGTGGAAAGCAGTCAGAGAGTACAGGCACTCCTGTGGTGATGTTGAAAGGAGTCTGAGAGTACAGGCAGTCCTGTGATAATGTGGAAAGGAGTCAGAGAGTACAGGCACTCCTGTAGTGTTATGGAAAGGAGTCAGATAGTCCAGACACTCCTGTGGTGATGTGGAAAGGAGACAGAGAGTACAGATACACTTGCAGTAATGTGGACAGGAGTCAGAGAGTACAAGCACTCCTGTGGTAATGTGGAAAGGAGTCAGAGAGTACAGATACTCTTGCAGTAATGTGGACAGGAGTAAGAGCGTACAGGCACTCCTGTGGTGAGGTGGAAAGGAGTCAGAGAACACAGGCACTACTGTGCTGATGTGGAAAGGAGTCAGAGATTACAGGCACTCCTGTCGTGATGTGGAAAGGAGTCAGAGAGTACAGACACTCCTGTGGTGATGTGAAAAGGAGTCAGAGAGTACAGGCACTCCTGTGGTGAAGTGGAAAGGAGTCAGAGAGTGCAGACACTCCTGTGGTGATATGGAAAGGAGTCAGAGAGTACAGATACTCCTGTGCTCATGTGGAATGGAGTCAGAGAGTACAGGCACTCCTGTGATGATGTGGAAAGGAGTCAGAGAGTACAGATACTCCTGCAGTAATGTGGACAGGAGTCAGAGAGTACAGACACTCCTGTGGTGATATGGAATGGCGTCAGAGAGTACAGGCACTACTGTGGTGATGTGGAAAGGAGTCAGAGAGTACAGGCACTCCTGTGGTGATGTGGAAAGGAGTCAGAGTGTACAGACACTCTTGTGTTGATATGGAAAGGTGTCAGAGAGTACAGGCACTCCTGTGGAGATGTGGAAAGGAGTCAGAGAGTACAGGCACTCCTGTGGTGTTATGGAAAGGAGACAGAGAGTACAGGCACTCCTGTGGTGATGTGGAAAGGAGTCAGAGAGTACAGGCACTCCTGTGGTGATGTGGAATGGAGTCAGGGAATACAGGCAATCCTGTGGTGAAGTGGAAAGGAGTCATGGAGTACAGGCACTAATGTGGTGATTTGGAAAGGAGTCAGAGGGTACAGACACTCCTGTGGTGATATGGAAAGGAGTCAGAGAGTACGGGCACACCTGTGGTGAAGTGGAAATTATTCAGAGAGTGCAGACACTCCTGTGGTGATATGGAAAGGAGTCAGAGAGTACAGATACTCCTGTGCTCATGTGGAATGGAGTCAGAGAGTACAGGCACTCCTGTGATGATGTGGAAAGGAGTCAGAGAGTACAGATACTCCTGCAGTAATGTGGACAGGAGTCAGAGAGTACAGACACTCCTGTGGTGATATGGAATGGCGTCAGAGAGTACAGGCACTACTGTGGTGGTGTGGAAAGGAGTCAGAGAGTACAGGCACTCCTGTGGTGATGTGGAAAGGAGTCAGAGTGTACAGACACACCTGTGTTGATATGGAAAGGATTCAGAGAGTACAGGCCCTCCTGTGGAGATGTGGAAAGGAGTCAGAGAGTACAGGCACTCCTGTGGTGTTATGGAAAGGAGACAGAGAGTAAAGGCACTCCTGTGGTGATGTGGAAAGGAGTCAGAGAGTACAGGCACTCCTGTGGTGATGTGGAATGGAGTCAGGGAATACAGGCAAACCTGTGGTGAAGTGGAAAGGAGTCAAGGAGTACAGGCACTAATGTGGTGATTTGGAAAGGTGTCAGAGGGTACAGACACTCCTGTGGTGATATGGAAAGGAGTCAGAGAGTACAGGCACTCCTGTGGTGTTATGGAAAGGAGTCAGAGAGTAAAGACACTCCTGTGGTGATGTGCAAAGGAGTCAGAGAGTACATGCACTCCTGTGGTGTTATGGATAGGAGTCAGAGAGTACAGACACTCCTGTGGTGATGTGGAAAGAATTCATAGAGTACAGACACTCCTGTGGTGATATGGAAAGGAGTCAGAGAGTACAGGCACTCCTGTGGTGTTACGGAAAGGAGTCAGAGAGCACAGGCACTCCTGAGGTGATGTAGAAAGGAGTAAGAGAGTACAGACTCTCCTGTGGTGTTATGCAAAGGAGTAAGAGAGTAGAGACACTCCTGTGGTGTTGTGGAAAGCAGTCAGAGAGTACAGGCACTCCTGTGATGATGTGGAAAGGAGTCAGAGAGTACAGACACTCCTGTGGTGATGTGGAAAGAAGTCAGAGAGTACAGACACTCCTGTGGTGATACGGAAAGGAGTCAGAGAGTACAGGCACTCCTGTGGTGTTATAAAAAAGGAGTCAGAGAGTAGAGGCACTCCTGTGGTGATGTGGAAAGGAGTAAGAGAGTGCAGACAGTCCTGTGGTGATGTGGAATGGAGTCAGAGAGTACAGGCACTCCTGTGGTGATGTGGAAAGGAGTCAGAGAGTACAGACACTCCTGTGGTGATGTGAACCGGAGTCAGAGAGTACAGGCACTCCTGTGGTGAAGTGGAAAGGAGTCAGAGAGTACAGAAACTACTGTGGTGATATGGAAAGTAGTCAGAGAGTACAGATACTCCTGTGGTGATGTGGAAACGAGTCAGACTGTACAGGCACTCCTGTGATGATGTGAAAAGGAGTCAGAGAGTACAGACACTCCTGTGGTGATCTGGAAAGGAGTAAGAGAGTACAGATACACCTGTAGTAATGTGGACAGGAGTCAGACAGTACAGGAACTCCTGTGGTGATATGGATAGGAGTCAGAGAGTACAGGCACTACTGTGGTGATCTGGAAAGCAGTCAGAGAGTACAGGCACTCCTGTGGTGGTGTGGAAAGGAGTCAGAGAGTACAGACACTCCTGTGGTGATATGGAATGGAGTCAGAGAATACAGGCACTCCTGTGGAGATGTGGAAAGGAGTCAGAGAGTACAGGCACTCCGGTGGTGTTATGGAAAGTAGACAGAGAGTACAGGCACTCCTGTGGTGATGTGGAAAGGAGTCAGAGAGTACAGAGACGCCTGTGGTGATATGGAAAGGAGTCAGAGAGTACAGGCACTCCTGTGGTGTTGTGGAAAGGAGTCAGAGAGTACAGGCACTCCTGTGGTGATGTGGAAAGGTGTCACAGAATACAGACACTTCTGTGGTGATGTGGAATGGATTCAGAGAGTACAGGCACTCCTGTGGTGATGTGGAAAGGAGTCAGAGGGTACAGGCACTCCTGTGGTGATGTGGAAAGGAGTCAGAGAGTACAGACACTCCAGTGGTGATGTGGAAAGGAGTCAGAGAGTACAGACATTCCTGTGGTGATATGGAAAGGAGTCAGAGAATACAGGCCCTCCTGTGGTGATGTGGAAAGGAGTCAGAGAGTACAGGCACTCCGGTGGTGATGTGGAACGGAGTCAGAGAGTACAGACACACCTGTGGTGATATGGAAAGGAGTCAGAGAGTACAGGCACTCCTGTGGTGTTATGGAAAGGAGTCAGAGAGTACAGACACTCCTGTGGTGATGTGCAAAGGAGTCAGAGAGTACAGGCACTCCTGTGGTGTTGTGGAAAGCAGTCAGAGAGTACAGGCACTCCTGTGGTGATGTGGAAAGGAGTCTGAGAGTACAGGCAGTCCGGTGATAATGTGGAAAGGAGTCAGAGAGTACAGGCACTCCTGTAGTGTTATGGAAAGGAGTCAGATAGTCCAGACACTCCTGTGGTGATGTGGAAAGGAGACAGAGAGTACAGATACACTTGCAGTAATGTGGACAGGAGTCAGAGAGTACAGGCACTCCTGTGGTGATGTGGAAAGGAGTCAGAGAGTACAGATACTCTTGCAGTAATGTGGACAGGAGTAAGAGAGTACAGGCACTCCTGTGGTGAGGTGGAAAGGAGTCAGAGAACACAGGCACTCCTGTGCTGATGTGGAAAGGAGTCAGAGATTACAGGCACTCCTGTGGTGATGTGGAAAGGAGTCAGAGAGTACAGACACTCCTGTGGTGATGTGAAAAGAAGTCAGAGAGTACAGGCACTCCTGTGGTGAAGTGGAAAGGAGTCAGAGAGTACAGACACACCTGTGGTGATATGGAAAGGAGTCAGAGAGTACAGATACTCCTGTGCTCATGTGGAATGGAGTCAGAGAGTACAGGCACTCCTGTGATGATGTGGAAAGGAGTCAGAGAGTACAGATACTCCTGCAGTAATGTGGGCAGGAGTCAGAGAGTACAGACACTCCTGTGGTGATATGGAATGGCGTCATAGAATACAGGCACTACTGTGGTGATGTGGAAAGGAGTCAGAGAGTACAGGCACTCCTGTGGTGATGTGGAAAGGAGTCAGAGTGTACAGACACTCCTGTGTTGATATGGAAAGGAGTCAGAGAGTACAGGCACTCCTGTGGAGATGTGGAAAGGATTCAGAGAGTACAGGCACTCCTGTGGTGTTATGGAAAGGAGACAGAGAGTATAGGCACTCCTGTGGTCATGTGGAAAGGAGTCAGAGAGTACAGGCACTCCTGTGGAGATGTGGCATGGAGTCAGGGAATACAGGCAATCCTGTGGTGAAGTGGAAAGGAGTCAAGGAGTACAGGCACTAATGTGGTGATTTGGAAAGAAGTCAGAGGGTACAGACACTCCTGTGGTGATATGGAAAGGAGTCAGAGAGTACGGGCACTCCTGTGGTGAAGTGGAAAGGAGTCAGAGAGTACAGACACTCCTGTGGTGATATGGAAAGTAGTCAGAGAGTACATATACTCCTGTGCTCATGTGGAATGGAGTCAGAGAGTACAGGCACTCCTGTGATGATGTGGAAAGGAGTCAGAGAGTACAGATACTCCTGCAGTAATGTGGACAGGAGTCAGAGAGTACAGACACTCCTGTGGTGATATGGAATGGCGTCAGAGATTACAGGCACTACTGTGGTGATGTGGAAAGGAGTCAGAGAGTACAGGCACTCCTTTGGTGATGTGGAAAGGAGTCAGAGTGTACAGACACACCTGTGTTGATATGGAAAGGAGTCAGAGAGTACAGGCCCTCCTGTGGAGATGTGGAAAGGAGACAGAGAGTACAGGCACTCCTGTGGTGTTATGGAAAGGAGACAGAGAGTAAAGGCACTCCTGTGGTGATGTGGAAAGGAGTCAGAGAGTGCAGACACTCCTGTGGTGATGTGAAACGGAGTCAGAGAGTACAGGCACTCCTGTGGTGAAGTGGAAAGGAGTCAGAGAGTACAGACACTACTGTGGTGCTATGGAAAGTAGTCAGAGAGTACAGATACTCCTGTGGTGATGTGGAAACGAGTCAGAGTGTACAGGCACTCCTGTGATGATGTGAAAAGGAGTCAGAGAGTACAGACACACCTGTGGTGATCTGGAAAGGAGTAAAAGAGTACGGATACACCTGTAGTAATGTGGACAGGAGTCAGACAGTACAGGAACTCCTGTGGTGATATGGAAAGGAGTCAGAGAGTACAGGCACTACTGTGGTGATCTGGAAAGCAGTCAGAGAGTACAGGCACTCCTGTGGTGGTGTGGAAAGGAGTCAGAGAGTACAGACACTCCTGTGGTGATATGGAATGGAGTCAGAGAATACAGGCACTCCTGTGGAGATGTGGAAAGGAGTCAGAGAGTACACGCACTCCGGTGGTGTTATGGAAAGGAGACAGAGAGTACAGGCACTCCTGTGGTGATGTGGAAAGGAGCCAGAGAGTACAGAGACTCCTGTGGTGATATGGAAAGGAGTCAGAGCGTACAGGCACTCCTGTGGTGTTGTGGAAAGGAGTCAGAGAGTACAGGCACTCCTGTGGTGATGTGGAAAGGTGTCACAGAATACAGACACTTCTGTGGTGATGTGGAATGGATTCAGAGAGTACAGGCACTCCTGTGGTGATGTGGAAAGGAGTCAGAGGGTACAGGCACTCCTGTGGTGATGTGGAAAGGAGTCAGAGAGTACAGACACTCCAGTGGTGATGTGGAAAGGAGTCAGAGAGTACAGACATTCCTGTGGTGATATGGAAAGGAGTCAGAGAATACAGGCACTCCTGTGGTGATGTGGAAAGGAGTCAGAGAGTACAGGCACTCCGGTGGTGATGTGGAACGGAGTCAGAGAGTACAGACACACCTGTGGTGATATGGAAAGGAGTCAGAGAGTACAGGCACTCCTGTGGTGTTATGGAAAGGAGTCAGAGAGTACAGACACTCCTGTGGTGATGTGCAAAGGAGTCAGAGAGTACAGGCACTCCTGTGGTGTTGTGGAAAGCAGTCAGAGAGTACAGGCACTCCTGTGGTGATGTTGAAAGGAGTCTGAGAGTACAGGCAGTCCTGTGATAATGTGGAAAGGAGTCAGAGAGTACAGGCACTCCTGTAGTGTTATGGAAAGGAGTCAGATAGTCCAGACACTCCTGTGGTGATGTGGAAAGGAGACAGAGAGTACAGATACACTTGCAGTAATGTGGACAGGAGTCAGAGAGTACAAGCACTCCTGTGGTAATGTGGAAAGGAGTCAGAGAGTACAGATACTCTTGCAGTAATGTGGACAGGAGTAAGAGCGTACAGGCACTCCTGTGGTGAGGTGGAAAGGAGTCAGAGAACACAGGCACTACTGTGCTGATGTGGAAAGGAGTCAGAGATTACAGGCACTCCTGTCGTGATGTGGAAAGGAGTCAGAGAGTACAGACACTCCTGTGGTGATGTGAAAAGGAGTCAGAGAGTACAGGCACTCCTGTGGTGAAGTGGAAAGGAGTCAGAGAGTGCAGACACTCCTGTGGTGATATGGAAAGGAGTCAGAGAGTACAGATACTCCTGTGCTCATGTGGAATGGAGTCAGAGAGTACAGGCACTCCTGTGATGATGTGGAAAGGAGTCAGAGAGTACAGATACTCCTGCAGTAATGTGGACAGGAGTCAGAGAGTACAGACACTCCTGTGGTGATATGGAATGGCGTCAGAGAGTACAGGCACTACTGTGGTGATGTGGAAAGGAGTCAGAGAGTACAGGCACTCCTGTGGTGATGTGGAAAGGAGTCAGAGTGTACAGACACTCTTGTGTTGATATGGAAAGGTGTCAGAGAGTACAGGCACTCCTGTGGAGATGTGGAAAGGAGTCAGAGAGTACAGGCACTCCTGTGGTGTTATGGAAAGGAGACAGAGAGTACAGGCACTCCTGTGGTGATGTGGAAAGGAGTCAGAGAGTACAGGCACTCCTGTGGTGATGTGGAATGGAGTCAGGGAATACAGGCAATCCTGTGGTGAAGTGGAAAGGAGTCATGGAGTACAGGCACTAATGTGGTGATTTGGAAAGGAGTCAGAGGGTACAGACACTCCTGTGGTGATATGGAAAGGAGTCAGAGAGTACGGGCACACCTGTGGTGAAGTGGAAATTATTCAGAGAGTGCAGACACTCCTGTGGTGATATGGAAAGGAGTCAGAGAGTACAGATACTCCTGTGCTCATGTGGAATGGAGTCAGAGAGTACAGGCACTCCTGTGATGATGTGGAAAGGAGTCAGAGAGTACAGATACTCCTGCAGTAATGTGGACAGGAGTCAGAGAGTACAGACACTCCTGTGGTGATATGGAATGGCGTCAGAGAGTACAGGCACTACTGTGGTGGTGTGGAAAGGAGTCAGAGAGTACAGGCACTCCTGTGGTGATGTGGAAAGGAGTCAGAGTGTACAGACACACCTGTGTTGATATGGAAAGGATTCAGAGAGTACAGGCCCTCCTGTGGAGATGTGGAAAGGAGTCAGAGAGTACAGGCACTCCTGTGGTGTTATGGAAAGGAGACAGAGAGTAAAGGCACTCCTGTGGTGATGTGGAAAGGAGTCAGAGAGTACAGGCACTCCTGTGGTGATGTGGAATGGAGTCAGGGAATACAGGCAAACCTGTGGTGAAGTGGAAAGGAGTCAAGGAGTACAGGCACTAATGTGGTGATTTGGAAAGGTGTCAGAGGGTACAGACACTCCTGTGGTGATATGGAAAGGAGTCAGAGAGTACAGGCACTCCTGTGGTGTTATGGAAAGGAGTCAGAGAGTAAAGACACTCCTGTGGTGATGTGCAAAGGAGTCAGAGAGTACATGCACTCCTGTGGTGTTATGGATAGGAGTCAGAGAGTACAGACACTCCTGTGGTGATGTGGAAAGAATTCATAGAGTACAGACACTCCTGTGGTGATATGGAAAGGAGTCAGAGAGTACAGGCACTCCTGTGGTGTTACGGAAAGGAGTCAGAGAGCACAGGCACTCCTGAGGTGATGTAGAAAGGAGTAAGAGAGTACAGACTCTCCTGTGGTGTTATGCAAAGGAGTAAGAGAGTAGAGACACTCCTGTGGTGTTGTGGAAAGCAGTCAGAGAGTACAGGCACTCCTGTGATGATGTGGAAAGGAGTCAGAGAGTACAGACACTCCTGTGGTGATGTGGAAAGAAGTCAGAGAGTACAGACACTCCTGTGGTGATACGGAAAGGAGTCAGAGAGTACAGGCACTCCTGTGGTGTTATAAAAAAGGAGTCAGAGAGTAGAGGCACTCCTGTGGTGATGTGGAAAGGAGTAAGAGAGTGCAGACAGTCCTGTGGTGATGTGGAATGGAGTCAGAGAGTACAGGCACTCCTGTGGTGATGTGGAAAGGAGTCAGAGAGTACAGACACTCCTGTGGTGATGTGAACCGGAGTCAGAGAGTACAGGCACTCCTGTGGTGAAGTGGAAAGGAGTCAGAGAGTACAGAAACTACTGTGGTGATATGGAAAGTAGTCAGAGAGTACAGATACTCCTGTGGTGATGTGGAAACGAGTCAGACTGTACAGGCACTCCTGTGATGATGTGAAAAGGAGTCAGAGAGTACAGACACTCCTGTGGTGATCTGGAAAGGAGTAAGAGAGTACAGATACACCTGTAGTAATGTGGACAGGAGTAAGACAGTACAGGAACTCCTGTGGTGATATGGATAGGAGTCAGAGAGTACAGGCACTACTGTGGTGATCTGGAAAGCAGTCAGAGAGTACAGGCACTCCTGTGGTGGTGTGGAAAGGAGTCAGAGAGTACAGACACTCCTGTGGTGATATGGAATGGAGTCAGAGAATACAGGCACTCCTGTGGAGATGTGGAAAGGAGTCAGAGAGTACAGGCACTCCGGTGGTGTTATGGAAAGTAGACAGAGAGTACAGGCACTCCTGTGGTGATGTGGAAAGGAGTCAGAGAGTACAGAGACGCCTGTGGTGATATGGAAAGGAGTCAGAGAGTACAGGCACTCCTGTGGTTTTGTGGAAAGGAGTCAGAGAGTACAGGCACTCCTGTGGTGATGTGGAAAGGTGTCACAGAATACAGACACTTCTGTGGTGATGTGGAATGGATTCAGAGAGTACAGGCACTCCTGTGGTGATGTGGAAAGGAGTCAGAGGGTACAGGCACTCCTGTGGTGATGTGGAAAGGAGTCAGAGAGTACAGACACTCCAGTGGTGATGTGGAAAGGAGTCAGAGAGTACAGACATTCCTGTGGTGATATGGAAAGGAGTCAGAGAATACAGGCCCTCCTGTGGTGATGTGGAAAGGAGTCAGAGAGTACAGGCACTCCGGTGGTGATGTGGAACGGAGTCAGAGAGTACAGGCACTCCTGTGGTGTTATGGAAAGGAGTCAGAGAGTACAGACACTCCTGTGGTGATGTGCAAAGGAGTCAGAGAGTACAGGCACTCCTGTGGTGTTGTGGAAAGCAGTCAGAGAGTACAGGCACTCCTGTGGTGATGTGGAAAGGAGTCTGAGAGTACAGGCAGTCCGGTGATAATGTGGAAAGGAGTCAGAGAGTACAGGCACTCCTGTAGTGTTATGGAAAGGAGTCAGATAGTCCAGACACTCCTGTGGTGATGTGGAAAGGAGACAGAGAGTACAGATACACTTGCAGTAATGTGGACAGGAGTCAGAGAGTACAGGCACTCCTGTGGTGATGTGGAAAGGAGTCAGAGAGTACAGATACTCTTGCAGTAATGTGGACAGGAGTAAGAGAGTACAGGCACTCCTGTGGTGAGGTGGAAAGGAGTCAGAGAACACAGGCACTCCTGTGCTGATGTGGAAAGGAGTCAGAGATTACAGGCACTCCTGTGGTGATGTGGAAAGGAGTCAGAGAGAACAGACACTCCTGTGGTGATGTGAAAAGAAGTCAGAGAGTACAGGCACTCCTGTGGTGAAGTGGAAAGGAGTCAGAGAGTACAGACACACCTGTGGTGATATGGAAAGGAGTCAGAGAGTACAGATACTCCTGTGGTGATGTGGAAAGGAGTCAGAGAGTACAGGCACTCCGGTGGTGATGTGGAACGGAGTCAGAGAGTACAGGCACTCCTGTGGTGTTATGGAAAGGAGTCAGAGAGTACAGACACTCCTGTGGTGATGTGCAAAGGAGTCAGAGAGTACAGGCACTCCTGTGGTGTTGTGGAAAGCAGTCAGAGAGTACAGGCACTCCTGTGGTGATGTGGAAAGGAGTCTGAGAGTACAGGCAGTCCGGTGATAATGTGGAAAGGAGTCAGAGAGTACAGGCACTCCTGTAGTGTTATGGAAAGGAGTCAGATAGTCCAGACACTCCTGTGGTGATGTGGAAAGGAGACAGAGAGTACAGATACACTTGCAGTAATGTGGACAGGAGTCAGAGAGTACAGGCACTCCTGTGGTGATGTGGAAAGGAGTCAGAGAGTACAGATACTCTTGCAGTAATGTGGACAGGAGTAAGAGAGTACAGGCACTCCTGTGGTGAGGTGGAAAGGAGTCAGAGAACACAGGCACTCCTGTGCTGATGTGGAAAGGAGTCAGAGATTACAGGCACTCCTGTGGTGATGTGGAAAGGAGTCAGAGAGAACAGACACTCCTGTGGTGATGTGAAAAGAAGTCAGAGAGTACAGGCACTCCTGTGGTGAAGTGGAAAGGAGTCAGAGAGTACAGACACACCTGTGGTGATATGGAAAGGAGTCAGAGAGTACAGATACTCCTGTGCTCATGTGGAATGGAGTCAGAGAGTACAGGCACTCCTGTGATGATGTGGAAAGGAGTCAGAGAGTACAGATACTCCTGCAGTAATGTGGACAGGAGTCAGAGAGTACAGACACTCCTGTGGTGATATGGAATGGCGTCATAGAATACAGGCACTACTGTGGTGATGTGGAAAGGAGTCAGAGAGTACAGGCACTCCTGTGGTGATGTGGAAAGGAGTCAGAGTGTACAGACACTCCTGTGTTGATATGGAAAGGAGTCAGAGAGTACAGGCACTCCTGTGGAGATGTGGAAAGGATTCAGAGAGTACAGGCACTCCTGTGGTGTTATGGAAAGGAGACAGAGAGTATAGGCACTCCTGTGGTCATGTGGAAAGGAGTCAGAGAGTACAGGCACTCCTGTGGAGATGTGGCATGGAGTCAGGGAATACAGGCAATCCTGTGGTGAAGTGGAAAGGAGTCAAGGAGTACAGGCACTAATGTGGTGATTTGGAAAGAAGTCAGAGGGTACAGACACTCCTGTGGTGATATGGAAAGGAGTCAGAGAGTACGGGCACTCCTGTGGTGAAGTGGAAAGGAGTCAGAGAGTACAGACACTCCTGTGGTGATATGGAAAGGAGTCAGAGAGTACATATACTCCTGTGCTCATGTGGAATGGAGTCAGAGAGTACAGGCACTCCTGTGATGATGTGGAAAGGAGTCAGAGAGTACAGATACTCCTGTGGTGATGTGAAAAGAAGTCAGAGAGTACAGGCACTCCTGTGGTGAAGTGGAAAGGAGTTAGAGAGTACAGACACACCTGTGGTGATATGGAAAGGAGTCAGAGAGTACAGATACTCCTGTGCTCATGTGGAATGGAGTCAGAGAGTACAGGCACTCCTGTGATGATGTGGAAAGGAGTCAGAGAGTACAGATACTCCTGCAGTAATGTGGACAGGAGTCAGAGAGTACAGACACTCCTGTGGTGATATGGAATGGCGTCATAGAATACAGGCACTACTGTGGTGATGTGGAAAGGAGTCAGAGAGTACAGGCACTCCTGTGGTGATGTGGAAAGGAGTCAGAGTGTACAGACACTCCTGTGTTGATATGGAAAGGAGTCAGAGAGTACAGGCACTCCTGTGGAGATGTGGAAAGGATTCAGAGAGTACAGGCACTCCTGTGGTGTTATGGAAAGGAGACAGAGAGTATAGGCACTCCTGTGGTCATGTGGAAAGGAGTCAGAGAGTACAGGCACTCCTGTGGAGATGTGGCATGGAGTCAGGGAATACAGGCAATCCTGTGGTGAAGTGGAAAGGAGTCAAGGAGTACAGGCACTAATGTGGTGATTTGGAAAGAAGTCAGAGGGTACAGACACTCCTGTGGTGATATGGAAAGGAGTCAGAGAGTACGGGCACTCCTGTGGTGAAGTGGAAAGGAGTCAGAGAGTACAGACACTCCTGTGGTGATATGGAAAGGAGTCAGAGAGTACATATACTCCTGTGCTCATGTGGAATGGAGTCAGAGAGTACAGGCACTCCTGTGATGATGTGGAAAGGAGTCAGAGAGTACAGATACTCCTGCAGTAATGTGGACAGGAGTCAGAGAGTACAGACACTCCTGTGGTGATATGGAATGGCGTCAGAGATTACAGGCACTACTGTGGTGATGTGGAAAGGAGTCAGAGAGTACAGGCACTCCTTTGGTGATGTGGAAAGGAGTCAGAGTGTACAGACACACCTGTGTTGATATGGAAAGGAGTCAGAGAGTACAGGCCCTCCTGTGGAGATGTGGAAAGGAGACAGAGAGTACAGGCACTCCTGTGGTGTTATGGAAAGGAGACAGAGAGTAAAGGCACTCCTGTGGTGATGTGGAAAGGAGTCAGAGAGTACAGGCACTCCTGTGGTGATGTGGAATGGAGTCAGGGAATACAGGCAAACCTGTGGTGAAGTGGAAAGGAGTCAAGGAGTACAGGCACTAATGTGGTGATTTGGAAAGGAGTCAGAGGGTACAGACACTCCTGTGGTGATATGGAAAGGAGTCAGAGAGTACAGGCACTCCTGTGGTGTTATGGAAAGGAGTCAGAGAGTAAAGACACTCCTGTGGTGATGTGCAAAGGAGTCAGAGAGTACATGCACTCCTGTGGTGTTATGGATAGGAGTCAGAGAGTACAGACACTCCTGTGGTGATGTGGAAAGGATTCATAGAGTACAGACACTCCTGTGGTGATATGGAAAGGAGTCAGAGAGTACAGGCACTCCTGTGGTGTTACGGAAAGGAGTCAGAGAGCACAGGCACTCCTGTGGTGATGTGGAAAGGTGTTAGAGAGTACAGGCACTCCTGTGGTGTTATGGAAAGAAGACAGAGAGTACAGGCACTCCTGTGGTGATGTGGAAAGGAGCCAGAGAGTACAGACACTCCTGTGGTGATGTGGAAAGGATTAAGAGAGTACAGACAGTCCTATGGTGTTGTGTAATGCAGTCAGAGAGTACAGGCACTCCTGTGGAGATGTGGAAAGGAGTCAGAGAGGACAGGCACTCCTGTGATGATGTGGAAAGGAGTCAGGGAGTACAGACACTCCTGTGGTGATGTGGAAGGGAGTCAGAGAGCACAGATACTCTTGCAGTAATGTGGACAGGGGTCAGAGAGTACAGGCACTCCTTTGGTGAGGTGGAAAGGAGTCAGAGAGTACAGGCACTCCTGAGGTGCTGTGGAAAGTAGTCAGAGAGTACAGGCACTCCTGTGGAGATGTGGAATGGAGTCAGAGAGTACAGGCACTCCTGTGGTGTTCTGGAAAGAAGACAGAGGGTATAGGCACTCCAGTGGTGATGTGGAAAGGAGCCAGAGAGTACAGACACTCCTGTGGTGATATGGAAAGGAGTCAGAGAGTACAGGCACTCCTGTTGTGTTGTGGAAAGGAGTC
This sequence comes from Cetorhinus maximus, assembly GCF_964194155.1. Taxonomy (NCBI): domain Eukaryota; kingdom Metazoa; phylum Chordata; class Chondrichthyes; order Lamniformes; family Cetorhinidae; genus Cetorhinus; species Cetorhinus maximus. The sequence continues at coordinate 179,924 of NW_027596323.1, forward strand.
AGAGAGTACAGGCACTCCCGTGGTGATGTGGAAAGGAGTCAGAGAGTACAGACACTTCTGTGGTGATGGGGAAAGGAGTTAGAGATTACAGGCACTCCTGTGGTGATGTGGAAAGGTGTCAGAGGGTACAGTCACTCCTGTGGTGATGTGGAAAGGAGTCAGAGAGTACAGACACTCCTGTGGTGATCTGGAAAGGAGTCAGAGAGTACAGACATTCCTGCGGTGATATGGAAAGGAGTCATAGAATACAGGCACTCCTGTGGTGATGTGGAAAGGAGTCAGAGAGTACGGACACTCCTGCAGTAATATGGAAAGGTGTAAGAGAGTACAGAGACTCCTGTGGTGTTGTGGAAAGGAGTCAGAGAGTACAGGCACTCCTGTGGTGATGTGGAAAGGAGTCAGAGAGTACAGACACTCCTGTGGTGATATGGAAATAAGTCAGACAGTACAGGCACTCCTGTGGAGATATGGAAAGGAGTTAGATAGTACAGGCACCCCTGTGGTGATGTCGAAAGGAGTCAGAGAGTCCAGACACTTCCGTGGAGATGTGGAAAGGAGTCAGAGAGTAGAGACACTCCTGCGGTGATGTGGAAAGGAGTCAGAGAGTACAGGAACTCCTGTGGTGATATGGAAAGGAATCAGAGAGTACAGGCATTCCTGTGGTGTTATGGAAAGTAGTCAGAGATTACAGGCACTCCGGTGGTGATGTGGAAAGGAGTCAGAGGGTACAGACACTCCTGTGGTGGTATGGAAAGGAGTCAGAGAGTACAGACACTCCTGTGTTGATATGGAAAGGAGTCGAGAGTACAGGCACTCCTGTGGTGATGTGCAAAGGAGTCAGATAGTACAGGGACTCCTGTGGTGATATGGAAAGAAGTCAGAGAGTAATGACACTCCTGTGGTGATGTGGAACGGAGTCATAGAGTACAGACTCCCCTGTGGTGATGTGGAAAGGAGTAACAGAGTACAGGCAATCTTGTGGTGATATGGAAAGTAGTCAGAGAGTAGAGGCACTCCTGTGGTGTTATGGAAAGGAGTGAGAGAGTACAGGCACTCCTGTGGTGATGTGGAAAGGACTAAGAGAGTACAGGCACTCTTGTGGTTATATGGAAAGGAGTCAGAGAGTACAGACACTTTTGTGGTGATGTGGAAAGGAGTCAGAGAGTACAGGCACTCCTGTGGTGTTATGGAAAGGAGTCAGAGAGTACCGACACTCCTGTGGTGATGTGGAAAGGAGTCAGAGAGTACAGATACTCTTGTGGTGATATGGAAAGGAGTCAGAGAGTAAAGATACTCCTGTGGTGATATGGAAAGGAGTCAGAGAGTTCAGACACTCTTGTGGTGATATGCATAGGAGTCAGAGAGTACAGACACTCTTGTGGTGATATGGAAAGGAGTCAGAGAGTACAGACACTACTGTGGTTATATGGAAAGGAATCAGAGAGTACAGGCACTCCTGTGGTGATGTGGAAAGGAGTCAGATAGTACAGGCACACCTGTGGTGATATGGATAGATGTCAGAGAGTACAGACACTCCTGTGGTGATGTGGAAAGGAGTCAGCGTTTACAGGCACTCCTGTGGTGATGTGGAAAGGAGTCAGAGCGTACAGACACTCTCTGTGGTGATGTGGAAAGGAGTCAGAGAGTACTGGCGGTCCTGCGGTGATGAGGAAAGGAGTCAGAGAGTACAGACACTCCTGTGGTGATATGGAAAGGAGTCAGAGAGTACAAGCCCTCCTGTGGTGTTATGGAAACGAGTCAGAGAGTACAGGCACTCCTGTGGTGTTATGGAAGGGCGTCAGAGAGTACAGGTACTCCTGTGGCGATGTGGAAAGTAGTCAGAGAGTACAGACACACCTGTTGTGTTATGGAAAGGAGTCAGAGAGTACACACACTCCTGTGGTGATGTGGAAAGGAGTACGAGAGTACAGGCACTCCTGTGGTGATATGGAAAGGAGTCAGAGAGTAAAGACACACCTGTGGTGACGTGGAAAGGAATCAGTGTGTACAGGCACTCCTGTGGTGATGTGGAAAGGAGTCAGAGAGTACAGACACTCTCTGTGGTGATGTGGAAAGGAGTCAGAGAGTACAGGCACTCCTGTGGTGATGTGGAAAGGTGTCAGAGAATACCGACACTCCTGTGGTGATATGGAAAGGAGTCAGAGAATACAGGCATTGCTGTGGTGATGTGGTAAGGAGTCAGAGAGTACAGGCGCACCTGTGGTGATGTGGAAAGGAGTCAGAGTGTACAGACACTCTTGTGATGATATGGAAAGGAGTCAGAGAGTACAGACACTCCTGTGGTGATATGGAACGGTGTCGAGAGTACAGGCACACCTGTGGTGATGTGGAAAGGAGTCATATAGTACAGGCACTCCTGTGGTGATATGGAAAGAAGTCAGAGAGTACAGACACTCCTGTGGTGATGTGGAACGGAGTCAGAGAGTACAGACGCTCCCTCGGAGATGTGGAAAGGAGTAAGAGAGTACAGCCACTCTTGTGGTGATATGGAATGGAGACAGAGAGTACAGGCACTCCTGTGGTGATGTGGAAAGGAGTCAGAGAGTACAGACACTCCTGTGGTGTTATGGAAAGGAGTGAGAGAGCACAGGCACTCCTGTGGTGATGTGGAAAGGACTAAGAGAGTACAGGCACTCCTGTGGTGATATGGAAAGTAGTCAGAGAGTACAGACACTCCTGTGGTGATGTGGAAAGGATTCAGAGAGTACAGGCACTCCTGTGGTGTTATGGAAAGGAGACAGAGAGTACAGACACTCCGGTGGTGATGTGGAAAGGAGTCAGAGAGTACTGGCACTCCTGTGGTGATGTGGAAAGGAGTCAGATAGTACAGGCACTCCTGTGGTGATATGGATAGAAGTCAGAGAGTACAGACACTCCTGTGCTAATGTGGAATGGAATCAGAGAGTACAGACGCTCCTGTGGTGATGTGGAAAGGCATAAGAGTGTACAGGCACTCATGTGGTGATATGGAAAGGAGTCAGAGACTTCAGGCACTCCTGTGGTGATGTGAAAAGGAGTCAGATAGTACAGACTCTCTTGCGTTGATTGGAAAGGAGTCAGAGTGTAGAGACACTCCTGTGGTGATATGGAAAGGAGTCAGAGAGTACAGGCACGCCTGTGGTGTTATGGAAAGGAGTCAGAGAGTACAGGCACTCCTGTGGTGTTATGGAAAGGAATCAGAGTGTACAGGCACTCCGGTGGTGATGTGGAAAGGAGTCAGAGATTACAGACACTCCTGTGGTGTTATGGAAAGGCGTCAGAGAGTACACGCTCTCCTGTGGTGATGTGGAAAGGACTAAGAGAGTACAGGCACTACTGTGGTGATATGGAATGGAGTCAGAGAGTACAGACAGTCCTGTGGTGATGTGGAAAGGAGTCAGACAGTACAGACACTCTCTGTGGTGATGTGGAAAGGAGTCAGAGAGTACAGGCACTCCTGTGGTGATGTGGAAAGGGGTCAGAGAATACAGACACTCCTGTGGTGATATGGAAAGGAGTCAGAGAGTACAGGCACTCCTGTGGTGATGTGGTAAGGAGTCAGAGAGTACAGGCACTCCTGTGGTGATGTGGAAAGGGGTCAGAGAATACAGACACTCCTGTGGTGATATGGAAAGGAGTCAGAGAGTACAGGCACTCCTGTGGTGATGTGGAAAGGAGTCACAGAGTACAGACATTCCTGTGGTGTTATGGAAAGGAGTCGAGAGTACAGGCACTCATGTGGTGACGTGGAAAGGAGTCATATAGTACAGGCACTCCTGTGGTGATATGGAAAGAATTCAGAGAGTACAGACACTGCTGTGGTGATGTGGAAAGGAGTGAGAGCGTACAGGTACTCCTGTGGTGATGTGGAAAGGAGTAAGAGAGTACAGGCACTCTTGTGGTGATATGGAAATGTGTCAGAGAGTACAGGCATTCCTGTGATGATGTGGAAAGGAGTCTGAGACTACAGACACTCCTGTGGTGTTATGGAAAGGTGTGAGAGCGTACAGGTACTCCTGTGGTGATGTGGAAAGTACTAAGAGTGTACAGGCTCTCCTGTGGTGATATGGAAACGAGTCAGATAATAAATACACTCCTGTGGTGATGTGGAAAGGAGTCAGAGAGTACAGGCAGTCCTGTGGTGTTATGGAAAGGAGACAGAGTGTACAGACACTCCTGTGGTGATGTGGAAAGGAGTCAGAGAGTACAGACACTGTTGTGGTGATGTGGAAAGGAGTCAGAGAGTACAGACACTCTTGTGGTGATATGGAACGGAGTCAGAGTGTACAGACACTCCGGTGGTGATATGGAAAGTAGTCAGAGAGTACAGACACTCCTGTGGTGTTATGGAAAGGAGTCAGAGAGTACAGACACTCCTGTGGTGATGTGGAAAGCAGTCAGAGAGTACAGACACTCTTGTGGTGATTAATAATCGGAGTCAGAGAGTACAGACACTCTTGTGGTGATACGGAAAGGAGTCAGAGAGTACAGGCACTCCTATGGTGATGTGGAAAGGAGTCAGAGATTACTGGCACTCCTGTGATGATATGGAAAGGAGTGAGAGAGTACAGACACTCCTGTGGTTATATGGAAAGGAATCAGAGTGTACAGGCACTCCTGTGGTGATGTGGAAAGGAGTCAGATAGTACAGGCACTCCTGTGGTGATATGGAAAGCTGTCAGTGACTACAGGCACTCCTGTGGTGATGTGGAAAGGAGTCAGAGAGTACAGACACTCTTGCGGTGATGTAGAAAGGAGTCAGAGAGTAGAGGCACTCCTGTGGTGATATGGAAAGGAGTCAGAGAGTACAGGCACGCCTGTGGTGTTATGGAAAGGTGTCAGAGAGTACAGGCACTCCTGTGGTGTTATGGAAAGGAGTCAGAGAGTGCTGGCACTTCTGTGGTGATGTGGAAAGGAGTCAGATAGTACAGGCACTCCTGTGGTGATATGGATAGAAGTCAGAGAGTACAGACACTCCTGTGCTAATGTGGAATGGAATCAGAGAGTACAGACGCTCCTGTGGTGATGTGGAAAGGCGTAAGAGTGTACAGGCACTCATGTGGTGATATGGAAAGGAGTCAGAGACTTCAGGCACTCCTGTGGTGATGTGAAAAGGAGTCAGATAGTACAGACTCTCTTGCGGTGATGTGGAAAGGAGTCAGAGTGTAGAGACACTCCTGTGGTGATATGGAAAGGAGTCAGAGAGTACAGGCACGCCTGTGGTGTTATGGAAAGGAGTCAGAGAGTACAGGCACTCCTGTGGTGTTATGGAAAGTAATCAGAGTGTACAGGCACTCCTGTGGTGATGTGGAAACGAGTCAGAGATTACAGACACTCGTGTGGTGTTATGGAAAGGCGTCAGAGAGTACACGCTCTCCTGTGGTGATGTGGAAAGGAGTAAGAGAGTACAGGCACTACTGTGGTGATATGGAATGGAGTCAGAGAGTACAGACAGTCCTGTGGTGATGTGGAAAGGAGTCAGACAGTACAGACACTCTCTGTGGTGATGTGGAAAGGAGTCAGAGAGTACAGGCACTCCTGTGGTGATGTGGAAAGGGGTCAGAGAATACAGACACTCCTGTGGTGATATGGAAAGGAGTCAGAGAGTACAGGCACTCCTGTGGTGATGTGGTAAGGAGTCAGAGAGTACAGGCACTCCTGTGGTGATGTGGAAAGGGGTCAGAGAATACAGACACTCCTGTGGTGATATGGAAAGGAGTCAGAGAGTACAGGCACTCCTGTGGTGATGTGGAAAGGAGTCACAGAGTACAGACATTCCTGTGGTGTTATGGAAAGGAGTCGAGAGTACAGGCACTCATGTGGTGACGTGGAAAGGAGTCATATAGTACAGGCACTCCTGTGGTGATATGGAAAGAATTCAGAGAGTACAGACACTGCTGTGGTGATGTGGAAAGGAGTGAGAGCGTACAGGTACTGCTGTGGTGATGTGGAAAGGAGTAAGAGAGTACAGGCACTCTTGTGGTGATATGGAAATGTGTCAGAGAGTACAGGCATTCCTGTGATGATGTGGAAAGGAGTCTGAGACTACTGACACTCCTGTGGTGTTATGGAAAGGTGTGAGAGCGTACTGGTACTCCTGTGGTGATGTGGAAAGTACTAAGAGTGTACAGGCTCTCCTGTGGTGATATGGAAACGAGTCAGATAATACATACACTCCTGTGGTGATGTGGAAAGGAGTCAGAGAGTACAGGCAGTCCTGTGGTGTTATGGAAAGGAGACAGAGAGTACAGACACTCCTGTGGTGATGTGGAAAGGAGTCAGAGAGTACAGACACTGTTGTGGTGATGTGGAAAGGAGTCAGAGAGTACAGACACTCTTGTGGTGATATGGAACGGAGTCAGAGAGTACAGACACTCCGGTGGTGATATGGAAAGTAGTCAGAGAGTACAGACACTCCTGTGGTGTTATGGAAAGGCGTCAGAGAGTACAGACACTCCTGTGGTGATGTGGAAAGCAGTCAGAGAGTACAGACACTCTTGTGGTGATTAATAATCGGAGTCAGAGAGTACAGACACTCTTGTGGTGATACGGAAAGGAGTCAGAGAGTACAGGCACTCCTATGGTGATGTGGAAAGGAGTCAGAGATTACTGGCACTCCTGTGATGATATGGAAAGGAGTGAGAGAGTACAGACACTCCTGTGGTTATATGGAAAGGAATCAGAGTGTACAGGCACTCCTGTGGTGATGTGGAAAGGAGTCAGATAGTACAGGCACTCCTGTGGTGATATGGAAAGCTGTCAGTGACTACAGGCACTCCTGTGGTGATGTGGAAAGGAGTCAGAGAGTACAGACACTCTTGCGGTGATGTAGAAAGGAGTCAGAGAGTAGAGGCACTCCTGTGGTGATATGGAAAGGAGTCAGAGAGTACAGGCACGCCTGTGGTGTTATGGAAAGGTGTCAGAGAGTACAGGCACTCCTGTGGTGTTATGGAAAGGAGTCAGAGAGTGCTGGCACTTCTGTGGTGATGTGGAAAGGAGTCAGATAGTACAGGCACTCCTGTGGTGATATGGATAGAAGTCAGAGAGTACAGACACTCCTGTGCTAATGTGGAATGGAATCAGAGAGTACAGACGCTCCTTTGGTGATGTGGAAAGGCGTAAGAGTGTACAGGCACTCATGTGGTGATATGGAAAGGAGTCAGAGACTTCAGGCACTCCTGTGGTGATGTGAAAAGGAGTCAGATAGTACAGACTCTCTTGCGGTGATGTGGAAAGGAGTCAGAGTGTAGAGACACTCCTGTGGTGATATGGAAAGGAGTCAGAGAGTACAGGCACGCCTGTGGTGTTATGGAAAGGAGTCAGAGAGTACAGGCACTCCTGTGGTGTTATGGAAAGTAATCAGAGTGTACAGGCACTCCTGTGGTGATGTGGAAACGAGTCAGAGATTACAGACACTCGTGTGGTGTTATGGAAAGGCGTCAGAGAGTACACGCTCTCCTGTGGTGATGTGGAAAGGAGTAAGAGAGTACAGGCACTACTGTGGTGATATGGAATGGAGTCAGAGAGTACAGACAGTCCTGTGGTGATGTGGAAAGGAGTCAGACAGTACAGACACTCTCTGTGGTGATGTGGAAAGGAGTCAGAGAGTACAGGCACTCCTGTGGTGATGTGGAAAGGGGTCAGAGAATACAGACACTCCTGTGGTGATATGGAAAGGAGTCAGAGAGTACAGGCACTCCTGTGGTGATGTGGTAAGGAGTCAGAGAGTACAGGCACTCCTGTGGTGATGTGGAAAGGGGTCAGAGAATACAGACACTCCTGTGGTGATATGGAAAGGAGTCAGAGAATACAGACACTCCTGTGGTGTTATGGAAAGGAGTCGAGAGTACAGGCACTCATGTGGTGACGTGGAAAGGAGTCATATAGTACAGGCACTCCTGTGGTGATATGGAAAGAATTCAGAGAGTACAGACACTGCTATGGTGATGTGGAAAGGAGTGAGAGCGTACAGGTACTCCTGTGGTGATGTGGAAAGGAGTAAGAGAGTTCAGGCACTCTTGTGTTGATATGGAAATGTGTCAGAGAGTACAGGCATTCCTGCGATGATGTGGAAAGGAGTCTGAGACTACAGACACTCCTGTGGTGTTATGGAAAGGTGTGAGAGCGTACAGGTACTCCTGTGGTGATGTGGAAAGTACTAAGAGTGTACAGGCTCTCCTGTGGTGATATGGAAACGAGTCAGATAATACATACACTCCTGTGGTGATGTGGAAAGGAGTCAGAGAGTACAGGCAGTCCTGTGGTGTTATGGAAAGGAGACAGAGAGTACAGACACTCCTGTGGTGATGTGGAAAGGAGTCAGAGAGTACAGACACTGTTGTGGTGATGTGGAAAGGAGTCAGAGAGTACAGACACTCTTGTGGTGATACGGAAAGGAGTCAGAGAGTACAGGCACTCCTATGGTGATGTGGAAAGGAGTCAGAGAGTACTGGCACTCCTGTGATGATATGGAAAGGAGTCAGAGAGTACAGACACTCCTGTGGTTATATGGAAAGGAATCAGAGTGTACAGGTACTCCTGTGGTGATGTGGAAAGGAGTCAGATAGTACAGGCACTCCTGTGGTGATATGGAAAGCTGTCAGTGACTACAGGCACTCCTGTGGTGATGTGGAAAGGAGTCAGAGAGTACAGACACTCTTGCGGTGATGTAGAAAGGAGTCAGAGAGTAGAGGCACTCCTGTGGTGATATGGAAAGGAGTCAGAGAGTACAGGCACGCCTGTGGTGTTATGGAAAGGTGTCAGAGAGTACAGGCACTCCTGTGGTGTTATGGAAAGGAGTCAGAGAGTGCTGGCACTTCTGTGGTGATGTGGAAAGGAGTCAGAGAGTACAGACACTCCTGTGGTGTTATGGAAAGGAATCAGAGAGTAAAGACACTCTCTGTGGTGATGTGGAAATGAGTTAGAGAGTACAGACACTCCTGTGGGGTTATGAAAAGGAGTCAGAGAGTAGAGGCACTCCTGTGGTGATGTGGAAATGAGTCAGAGAGTACAGGCACTCCTGTGGTGATGTGGAAAGGAGTCAGAGAGTACAGACACTCCTGTGGTGATGTGGAAAGGAGTAAGAGAGTGCAGGCACTCCTGTGGTGATATGGAAAGGAGTCAGAGAGTAAAGACACACCTGTGGTGATGTGGAAAGGAGTCAGCGTGTACAGGCACTCCTGTGGTGATGTGGAAAGGAGTCAGAGAGTACAGACACTCTCTGTGGTGATGTGGAAAGGAGTCAGAGAGTACAGGCACTCCTGTGGTGATGTGGAAATGTGTCAGAGAATACCGACACTCCTGTGGTGATATGGAAAGGAGTCAGAGAATACAGGCACTGCTGTGGTGATGTGGTAAGGAGTCAGAGAGTACAGGCGCACCTGTGGTGATGTGGAAAGGAGTCAGAGAATACAGACACTCTTGTGATGATATGGAAATAAGTCAGAGAGTACAGACACTCCTGTGGTGATGTGGAAAGGAGTCATATAGTACAGGCACTCCTGTGGTGATATGGAAAGAAGTCAGAGAGTACAGACACTCCTGTGGTGATGTGGAACGGAGTCAGAGAGTACAGACGCTCCTGCGGAGATGTGGAAAGAAGTAAGAGAGTACAGGCACTCTTGTGGTGATATGGAATGGAGACAGAGAGTACAGGCACTCCTGTGGTGATGTGGAAAGGAGTCAGAGAGTACAGACACTCCTGTGGTGTTATGGAAAGGAGTGAGAGAGCACAGGCACTCCTGTGGTGATGTGGAAAGGACTAAGAGAGTACAGGCACTCCTGTGGTGATATGGAAAGGAGTCAGAGAGTACAGACACTCCTGTGGTGATGTGGAAAGGAGTCAGAGAGTACAGGCACTCCTGTGGTGTTATGGAAAGGAGACAGAGAGTACAGACACTCCTGTGGTGATGCGGAAAGGTGTCAGAGAGTACTGGCACTCCTGTGGTGATGTGGAAAGAAGTCAGATAGTACAGGCACTCCTGTGGTGATATGGATAAAAGTCAGAGAGTACAGACACTCCTGTGCTAATGTGGAATGGAATCAGAGAGTACAGACGCTCCTGTGGTGATGTGGAAAGGAGTAAGAGAGCACAGGCACTCATGTGGTGATATGGAAAGGAGTCAGAGACTTCAGGCACTCCTGTGGTGATGTGAAAAGGAGTCAGATAGTACAGACTCTCTTGCGGTGATGTGGAAAGGAGTCAGAGTGTAGAGACACTCCTGTGGTGATATGGAAAGGAGTCAGAGAGTACAGGCACGCCTGTGGTGTTATGGAAAGGAGTCAGAGAGTACAGGCCCTCCTGTGGTGTTATGGAAAGGAATCAGAGAGTACAGGCACTCCTGTGGTGATGTGGAAAGGAGTAAGAGAGTACAGGCACTCCTGTGGTGATATGGAAAGGAGTCAGAGAGTACAGACAGACCTGTGGTGATGTGGAAAGGAGTCATACAGTACAGACACTCTCTGTGGTGATGTGGAAAGGAGTCAGAGAGTACAGGCACTCCTGTGGTGATGTGGAAAGGGGTCAGAGAATACAGACACTCCTGTGGTGATATGGAAAGGAGTCAGAGAGTACAGGCACTCCTGTGGTGATGTGGTAAGGAGTCAGCGAGTACAGGCACTCCTGTGGTGATGTGGAAAGGGGTCAGAGAATACAGACACTCCTGTGGTGATATGGAAAGGGGTCAGAGAATACAGACACTCCTGTGGTGTTGTGGTAAGGAGTCACCGAGTACAGACACTCCTGTGCTGTTATGGAAAGGAGTCGAGAGTACAGGCACTCATGTGGTGATGTGGAAAGGAGTCATATAGTACAGGCACTCCTGTGGTGATATGGAAAGAATTCAGAGAGTACAGACACTCCTGTGGTGATATGGAAAGGAGTGAGAGAGTACAGGCACTCTTGTGGTGATATGGAAATGAGTCAGAGAGTACAGGCATTCCTGTGATGATGTGGAAAGGAGTCTGAGACTACAGACACTCCTGTGGTGTTATGGAAAGGTGTGAGAGCGTACAGGTACTCCTGTGGTCATGTGGAAAGTACTAAGAGTGTACAGGCTCTCCTGTGGTGATATGGAAACGAGTCAGAGAATACAGACACTCCTGTGGTGATGTGGAAAGGAGTCAGAGAGTACAGGCACTCCTGTGGTGTTATGGAAAGGAGAAAGAGAGTACAGACACTCCTGTGGTGATGTGGAAAGGAGTCAGAGAGTACAGACACTCCTGTGGTGTTATGGAAAGGAGTCAGAGAGTACAGGCACGCCTGTGGTGTTATGGAAAGGAGTCAGAGAGTACAGGCCCTCCTGTGGTGTTATGGAAAGGAATCAGAGTGTACAGGCACTCCTGTGGTGATGTGGAAAGGAGTCAGAGATTACAGACACTCCTGTGGTGTTATGGAAAGGCGTCAGAGAGTACACGCTCTCCTGTGGTGATGTGGAAAGGAGTAAGAGAGTACAGGCACTCCTGTGGTGATATGGAAAGGAGTCAGAGAGTACAGACAGTCCTGTGGTGATGTGGAAAGGAGTCAGACAGTACAGACACTCTCTGTGGTGATGTGGAAAGGAGTCAGAGAGTACAGGCACTCCTGTGGTGATGTGGAAAGGGGTCAGAGAATACAGACACTCCTGTGGTGATATGGAAAAGAGTCAGAGAGTACAGGCACTCCTGTGGTGATGTGGTAAGGAGTCAGCGAGTACAGGCACTCCTGTGGTGATGTGGAAAGGGGTCAGAGAATACAGACACTCCTGTGGTGATATGGAAAGGGGTCAGAGAATACAGACACTCCTGTGGTGTTGTGGTAAGGAGTCACCGAGTACAGACACTCCTGTGGTGTTATGGAAAGGAGTCGAGAGTACAGGCACTCATGTGGTGATGTGGAAAGGAGTCATATAGTACAGGCACTCCTGTGGTGATATGGAAAGAATTCAGAGAGTACAGACACTCCTGTGGTGATGTGGAAAGGAGTGAGAGCGTACAGGTACTCCTGTGGTGATGTGGAAAGGAGTAAGAGAGTACAGGCACTCTTGTGGTGATATGGAAATGAGTCAGAGAGTACAGGCATTCCTGAGATGATGTGGAAAGGTGTCTGTGACTACAGACACTCCTGTGGTGTTATGGAAAGGTGTGAGAGCGTACAGGTACTCCTGTGGTGATGTGGAAAGTACTAAGAGTGTACAGGCTCTCCTGTGGTGATATGGAAACGAGTCAGAGAATACAGACACTCCTGTGGTGATGTGGAAAGGAGTCAGAGAGTACAGACACTCCAGTGGTGTTATGGAAAGGAGTCAGAGAGTACAGACACTCCTGTGGTGATGTGGAAAGCAGTCAGAGAGTACAGACACTCTTGTGGTGATAAATAATAGGAGTCGGAGAGTACAGACACTCTTGTGGTGATATGGAAAGGAGTCAGAGAGTACAGGCACTCCTTTGGTGATGTGGAAAGGAGTCAGAGAATACAGGCACTCCTGTGATGATATGGAAAGGAGTCAGAGAGTACAGACACTCCTGTGGTTATATGGAAAGGAATCAGAGTGTACAGGCACTCCTGTGGTGATGTGGAAAGGAGTCAGATAGTACAGGCACTCCTGTGGTGATATGGAAAGCTGTCAGTGACTACAGGCACTCCTGTGGTGATGTGGAAAGGAGTCAGAGAGTACAGACACTCTTGCGGTCATGTGGAAAGGAGTCAGAGAGTAGAGACACTCCTGTAGTGATATGGAAAGGAGTCAGAGAGTACAGGCACGCCTGTGGTGTTATGGAAAGGAGTCAGAGAGTACAGGCACTCCTGTGGTGTTATGGAAAGGAGTCAGAGAGTGCTGGCACTCCTGTGGTGATGTGGAAAGGAGTCAGAGAGTACAGACACTCCTGTGGTGTTATGGAAAGGAATCAGAGAGTACAGACACTCTCTGTGGTGATGTGGAAATGAGTTAGAGAGTACAGACACTCCTGTGGTGTTATGAAAAGGAGTCAGAGAGTAGAGGCACTCCTGTGGTGATGTGGAAATGAGTCAGAGAGTACAGGCACTCCTGTGGTGATGTGGAAAGGAGTCAGAGAGTACAGACACTCCTGTGGTGATGTGGAAAGGAGTCAGAGAGTACAGGCACTCCTGTGGTGTTATGGAAAGGAGACAGAAGTTCAGACCCTCCTGTGGTGATGTGGAAAGAAGTCAGAGAGTACAGGCACTACTGTGGTGATGTGGAAAGGAGTCAGATAGTACAGGCACTCCTGTGGTGATATGGATAGAAGTCAGAGAGTACAGACACTCCTGTGCTAATGTGGAATGGAGTCAGAGAGTACAGATGCTCCTGTGGTGATGTGGAAAGGAGTAAGAGAGTACAGGCACACTTGTGGTGATATGGAAAGGAGTCAGAGACTACAGGCACTCCTGTGGTGATGTGGAAAGGAGTCAGATAGTACAGACACTCTTGCGGTGATGTGGAAAGGAGTCAGAGAGTAGAGACACTCCTGTGGTGATATGGAAAGGAGTCAGAGATTACAGGCACGCCTGTGGTGTCATGGAAAGGAGTCAAAGACTGCAGGCACTCCTGTGGTGTTATGGAAAGGAATCAGAGAGTACAGGCACTCCTGTGGTGATGTGGAAAGGAGTCAGAGAGTACAGAAACTCCTTTGGTGTTATGGAAAGGAGTCAGAGAGTACACGCTCTCCTGTGGTGTTGTGGAAAGGAGTAAGAGAGTACAGGCACTCCTGTGGTGATGTGGAAAGGAGTCAGAGAGTACAGGCACTCCTGTGGTGATATGGAAAGGAGTCAGAGAGTACAGACACTCCTGTGGTGATGTGGAAAGGAGTCAAAGAGTACAGACACTCTCTGTGGTGATGTGGAAAGGAGTCAGAGAGTACAGGCACTCCTGTGGTGATGTGGAAAGGGGTCAGAGAATACAGACACTCCTGTGGTGATATGGAAAGGAGTCAGAGAGTACAGGCACTCCTGTGGTGATGTGGTAATGAGTCAGAGAGTACAGACACTCCTGTGGTGTTATGGAAAGGAATGAGATAGTACAGGTACTCCAGCGGTGATGTGGAAAGGAGTCAGAGAGTACAGGCACTCTTGTGGTGATATGGATAGGAGTCAGAGAGTACAGGAACTCCTGTGGTGATGTGGTAGGGAGTCAGAGAGTACAGGCACACCTGTGGTGATGTGGAAAGGAGTCAGAGTGTACAGACACTCCTGTGGCGATGTGGAAAGGAGTCAGAGAGTACAGACACTCTCTGTGGTGATGTGGAAAGGAGTCAGAGAGTACAGGCACTCCTGTGGTGATGTGGAAAGGTGTCAGAGAATACCGACACTCCTGTGGTGATATGGAAAGGAGTCAGAGAATACAGGCACTGCTGTGGTGATGTGGTAAGGAGTCAGAGAGTACAGGCGCACCTGTGGTGATGTGGAAAGGAGTCAGAGAATACAGACACTCCTGTGATGATATGGAACGGTGTCGAGAGAACAGGCACTCCTGTGGTGATGTGGAAAGGAGTCATATATTACAGGCACTCCTGTGGTGATATGGAAAGAAGTCAGAGAGTACAGACACTCCTGTGGTGATGTGGAACGGAGTCAGAGAGTACAGAGGCTCCTGTGGAGATGTGGAAAGAAGTAAGAGAGTACAGGCACTCTTGTGGTGATATGGAATGGAGACAGAGAGTACAGGCCCTCCTGTGGTGATGTGGAAAGGAGTGAGAGAGCACAGGCACTCCTGTGGTGATGTGGAAAGGACTAAGAGAGTACAGGCACTCCTGTGGTGATATGGAAAGGAGTGAGAGAGCACAGGCACTCCTGTGGTGATGTGGAAAGGACTAAGAGAGTACAGGCACTCCTGTGGTGATATGGAAAGGAGTCAGAGAGTACAGGCACTCCTGTGGTGATGTGGAAAGGAGTCAGATAGTACAGGCACTCCTGTGGTGATATGGATAGAAGTCAGAGAGTACAGACACTCCTGTGCTAATGTGGAATGGAATCAGAGAGTACAGACGCTCCTGTGGTGATGTGGAAAGGAGTCAGAGAGTACAGGCCCTCTTGTGGTGATATGGAAAGGAGTCAGAGACTTCAGGCACTCCTGTGGTGATGTGAAAAGGAGTCAGATAGTACAGACTCTCTTGCGGTGATGTGGAAAGGAGTCAGAGTGTAGAGACACTCCTGTTGTTATATGGAAAGGAGTCAGAGAGTACAGACACATTTGTGGTGATGTGGAAAGGAGTCAGAGAGTACAGGCACTCCTGTGGTGTTATGGAAAGGAGTCAGAGAGTACAGACACTCCTGTGGTGATGTGGAAAGGAGTCAGAGAGTACAGATACTCTTGTGGTGATATGGAAAGGAGTCAGAGAGTAAAGATACTCCTGTGTTGATATGGAAAGGAGTCAGAGAGTTCAGACACTCTTGTGGTGATATGCATAGGAGTCAGAGAGTACAGACACTCTTGTGGTGATATGGAAAGGAGTCAGAGAGTACAGACACTACTGTGGTTATATGGAAAGGAATCAGAGAGTACAGGCACTCCTGTGGTGATGTGGAAAGGAGTCAGATAGTACAGGCACACCTGTGGTGATATGGATAGATGTCAGAGAGTACAGACACTCCTGTGGTGATGTGGAAAGGAGTCAGCGTGTACAGGCACTCCTGTGGTGATGTGGAAAGGAGTCAGAGCGTACAAACACTCTCTGTGGTGATGTGGAAAGGAGTCAGAGAGTACAGGCGGTCCTGCGGTGATGAGGAAAGGAGTCAGAGAGTACAGACACTCCTGTGGTGATGTGGAAAGGAGTCAGAGAGTACAGATACTCTTGTGGTGATATGGAAAGGAGTCAGAGAGTACAAGCCCTCCTGTGGTGTTATGGAAACGAGTCAGAGAATACAGGCACTCCTGTGGTGTTATGGAAGGGCGTCAGAGAGTACAGGTACTCCTGTGGCGATGTGGAAAGTAGTCAGAGAGTACAGACACACCTGTTGTGTTATGGAAAGGAGTCAGAGAGTACACACACTCCTGTGGTGATGTGGAAAGGAGTACGAGAGTACAGGCACTCCTGTGGTGATATGGAAAGGAGTCAGAGAGTACAGGCGGTCCTGCGGTGATGAGGAAAGGAGTCAGAGAGTACAGACACTCCTGTGGTGATGTGGAAAGGAGTCAGAGAGTACAGATACTCTTGTGGTGATATGGAAAGGAGTCAGAGAGTACAAGCCCTCCTGTGGTGTTATGGAAAGGAGTCAGAGAGTACACACACTCCTGTGGTGATGTGGAAAGGAGTACGAGAGTACAGGCACTCCTGTGGTGATATGGAAAGGAGTCAGAGAGTAAAGACACACCTGTGGTGATGTGGAAAGGAATCAGCGTGTACAGGCACTCCTGTGGTGATGTGGAAAGGAGTCAGAGAGTACAGACACTCTCTGTGGTGATGTGGAAAGGAGTCAGAGAGTACAGGCACTCCTGTGGTGATGTGGAAAGGTGTCAGAGAATACCGACACTCCTGTGGTGATATGGAAAGGAGTCAGAGAATACAGGCACTGCTGTGGTGATGTGGTAAGGAGTCAGAGAGTACAGGCGCACCTGTGGTGATGTGGAAAGGAGTCAGAGAGTATAGACACTCTTGTGATGATATGGAAAGGAGTCAGAGAGTACAGACACTCCTGTGGTGATATGGAACGGTGTCGAGAGTACAGGCACACCTGTGGTGATGTGGAAAGGAGTCATATAGTACAGGCACTCCTGTGGTGATATGGAAAGAAGTCAGAGAGTACAGACACTCCTGTGGTGATGTGGAACGGAGTCAGAGAGTACAGACGCTCCCTCGGAGATGTGGAAAGGAGTAAGAGAGTACAGCCACTCTTGTGGTGATATGGAATGGAGACAGAGAGTACAGGCACTCCTGTGGTGATGTGGAAAGGGGTCAGAGAGTACAGACACTCCTGTGGTGTTATGGAAAGGAGTGAGAGAGCACAGGCACTCCTGTGGTGATGTGGAAAGGACTAAGAGAGTACAGGCACTCCTGTGGTGATATGGAAAGTAGTCAGAGAGTACAGACACTCCTGTGGTGATGTGGAAAGGAGTCAGAGAGTACAGGCACTCCTGTGGTGTTATGGAAAGGAGACAGAGAGTACAGACGCTCCTGTGGTGATGTGGAAAGGAGTCAGAGAGTACTGGCACTCCTGTGGTGATGTGGAAAGGAGTCAGATAGTGCAGGCACTCCTGTGGTGATATGGATAGAAGTCAGAGAGTACAGACACTCCTGTGCTAATGTGGAATGGAATCAGAGAGTACAGACGCTCCTGTGGTGATGTGGAAAGGCGTAAGAGTGTACAGGCACTCATGTGGTGATATGGAAAGGAGTCAGAGACTTCAGGCACTCCTGTGGTGATGTGAACAGGAGTCAGATAGTACAGACTCTCTTGCGTTGATGTGGAAAGGAGTCAGAGTGTAGAGACACTCCTGTGGTGATATGGAAAGGAGTCAGAGAGTACAGGCACGCCTGTGGTGTTATGGAAAGGAGTCAGAGAGTACAGGCACTCCTGTGGTGTTATGGAAAGGAATCAGAGTGTACAGGCACTCCGGTCGTGATGTGGAAAGGAGTCAGAGATTACAGACACTCCTGTGGTGTTATGGAAAGGCGTCAGAGAGTACACGCTCTCCTGTGGTGATGTGGAAAGGAGTAAGAGAGTACAGGCACAACTGTGGTGATATGGAATGGAGTCAGAGAGTACAGACAGTCCTGTGGTGATGTGGAATGGAGTCAGACAGTACAGACACTCTCTGTGGTGATGTGGAAAGGAGTCAGAGAGTACAGGCACTCCTGTGGTGATGTGGAAAGGGGTCAGAGAATACAGACACTCCTGTGGTGATATGGAAAGGAGTCAGAGAGTACAGGCACTCCTGTGGTGATGTGGTAAGGAGTCAGAGAGTACAGGCACTCCTGTGGTGATGTGGAAAGGGGTCAGAGAATACAGACACTCCTGTGGTGATATGGAAAGGAGTCAGAGAGTACAGGCAATCCTGTGGTGATGTGGTAAGGAGTCACAGAGTACAGACATTCCTGTGGTGTTATGGAAAGGAGTCGAGAGTACAGGCACTCATGTGGTGACTTGGAAAGGAGTCATATAGTACAGGCACTCCTGTGGTGATATGGAAAGAATTCAGAGAGTACAGACACTGCTGTGGTGATGTGGAAAGGAGTGAGAGCGTACAGGTACTCCTGTGGTGATGTGGAAAGGAGTAAGAGAGTACAGGCACTCTTGTGGTGATATGGAAATGTGTCAGAGAGTACAGGCATTCCTGTGATGATGTGGAAAGGAGTCTGAGTCTACAGACACTCCTGTGGTGTTATGGAAAGGTATGAGAGCGTACAGGTACTCCTGTGGTGATGTGGAAAGTACTAAGAGTGTACAGGCTCTCCTGTGGTGATATGGAAACGAGTCAGATAATACATACACTCCTGTGGTGATGTGGTAAGGAGTCAGAGAGTACAGGCAGTCCTGTGGTGTTATGGAAAGGAGACAGAGAGTACAGACACTCCTGTGGTTATGTGGAAAGGAGTCAGAGAGTACAGACACTGTTGTGGTGATGTGGAAAGGAGTCAGAGAGTACAGACACTCTTGTGGTGATATGGAACGGAGTCAGAGAGTACAGACACTCCGGTGGTGATATGGAAAGTAGTCAGAGAGTACAGACACTCCTGTGGTGTTATGGAAAGGAGTCAGAGAGTACAGACACTCCTGTGGTGATGTGGAAAGCAGTCAGAGAGTACAGACACTCTTGTGGTGATTAATAATAGGAGTCAGAGAGTACAGACACTCTTGTGGTGATACGGAAAGGAGTCAGAGAGTACAGGCACTCCTATGGTGATGTGGAAAGGAGTCAGAGATTACTGGCACTCCTGTGATGATATGGAAAGGAGTGAGAGAGTACAGACACTCCTGTGGTTATATGGAAAGGAATCAGAGTGTACAGGCACTCCTGTGGTGATGTGGAAAGGAGTCAGATAGTACAGGCACTCCTGTGGTGATATGGAAAGCTGTCAGTGACTACAGGCACTCCTGTGGTGATGTGGAAAGGAGTCAGAGAGTACAGACACTCTTGCGGTGATGTAGAAAGGAGTCAGAGAGTAGAGGCACTCCTGTGGTGATATGGAAAGGAGTCAGAGAGTACAGGCACGCCTGTGGTGTTATGGAAAGGTGTCAGAGAGTACAGGCACTCCTGTGGTGTTATGGAAAGGAGTCAGAGAGTGCTGGCACTTCTGTGGTGATGTGGAAAGGAGTCAGATAGTACAGGCACTCCTGTGGTGATATGGATAGAAGTCAGAGAGTACAGACACTCCTGTGCTAATGTGGAATGGAATCAGAGAGTACAGACGCTCCTGTGGTGATGTGGAAAGGCGTAAGAGTGTACAGGCACTCATGTGGTGATATGGAAAGGAGTCAGAGACTTCAGGCACTCCTGTGGTGATGTGCAAAGGAGTCAGATAGTACAGACTCTCTTGCGGTGATGTGAAAAGGAGTCAGAGTGTAGAGACACTCCTGTGGTGATATGGAAAGGAGTCAGAGAGTACAGGCACGCCTGTGGTGTTATGGAAAGGAGTCAGAGAGTACAGGCACTCCTGTGGTGTTATGGAAAGGAATCAGAGTGTACAGGCACTCCTGTGGTGATGTGGAAAGGAGTCAGAGATTACAGACACTCCTGTGGTGTTATGGAAAGCCGTCAGAGAGTACACGCTCTCCTGTGGTGATGTGGAAAGGAGTAAGAGAGTACAGGCACTCCTGTGGTGATATGGAATGGAGTCAGAGAGTACAGACAGTCCTGTGGTGATGTGGAAAGGAGTCAGACAGTACAGACACTCTCTGTGGTGATGTGGAAAGGAGTCAGAGAGTACAGGCACTCCTGTGGTGATGTGGAAAGGGGTCAGAGAATACAGACACTCCTGTGGTGATATGGAAAGGAGTCAGAGAGTACAGGCACTCCTGTGGTGATGTGGTAAGGAGTCAGAGAGTACAGGCACTCCTGTGGTGATGTGGAAAGGGGTCAGAGAATACAGACACTCCTGTGGTGATATGGAAAGGAGTCAGAGAGTACAGGCACTCCTGTGGTGATGTGGTAAGGAGTCACAGAGTACAGACATTCCTGTGGTGTTATGGAAAGGAGTCGAGAGTACAGGCACTCATGTGGTGACGTGGAAAGGAGTCATATAGTACAGGCACTCCTGTGGTGATATGGAAAGAATTCAGAGAGCACAGGCACTGCTATGGTGTTGTGGAAAGGAGTGAGAGCGTACAGGTACTCCTGTGGTGATGTGGAAAGGAGTAAGAGAGTACAGGCACTCTTGTGTTGATATGGAAATGTGTCAGAGAGTACAGGCATTCCTGCGATGATGTGGAAAGGAGTCTGAGACTACAGACACTCCTGTGGTGTTATGGAAAGGTGTGAGAGCGTACAGGTACTCCTGTGGTGATGTGGAAAGTACTAAGAGTGTACAGGCTCTCCTGTGGTGATATGGAAACGAGTCAGATAATACATACACTCCTGTGGTGATGTGGAAAGGAGTCAGAGAGTACAGGCAGTCCTGTGGTGTTATGGAAAGGAGACAGAGAGTACAGACACTCCTGTGGTGATGTGGAAAGGAGTCAGAGAGTACAGACACTGTTGTGGTGATGTGGAAAGGAGTCAGAGAGTACAGACACTCTTGTGGTGATACGGAAAGGAGTCAGAGAGTACAGGCACTCCTATGGTGATGTGGAAAGGAGTCAGAGAGTACTGGCACTCCTGTGATGATACGGAAAGGAGTCAGAGAGTACAGACACTCCTGTGGTTATATGGAAAGGAATCAGAGTGTACAGGCACTCCTGTGGTGATGTGGAAAGGAGTCAGATAGTACAGGCACTCCTGTGGTGATATGGAAAGCTGTCAGTGACTACAGGCACTCCTGTGGTGATGTGGAAAGGAGTCAGAGAGTACTGGCACTCCTGTGATGATACGGAAAGGAGTCAGAGAGTACAGATCTCCTGTGGTTATATGGAAAGGAATCAGAGTGTACAGGCACACCTGTGGTGATGTGGAAAGGAGTCAGATAGTACAGGCACTCCTGTGGTGATATGGAAAGCTGTCAGTGACTACAGGCACTCCTGTGGTGATGTGGAAAAGAGTCAGAGAGTACAGACACTCTTGCGGTGATGTAGAAAGGAGTCAGAGAGTAGAGGCACTCCTGTGGTGATATGGAAAGGAGTCAGAGAGTACAGGCACGCCTGTGGTGTTATGGAAAGGTGTCAGAGAGTACAGGCACTCCTGTGGTGTTATGGAAAGGAGTCAGAGAGTGCTGGCACTTCTGTGGTGATGTGGAAAGGAGTCAGAGAGTACAGACACTCCTGTGGTGTTATGGAAAGGAATCAGAGAGTACAGACACTCTCTGTGGTGATGTGGAAATGAGTTAGAGAGTACAGACACTCCTGTGGGGTTATGAAAAGGAGTCAGAGAGTAGAGGCACTCCTGTGGTGATGTGGAAATGAGTCAGAGAGTACAGGCACTCCTGTGGTGATGTGGAAAGGAGTCAGAGAGTACAGACACTCCTGTGGTGATGTGGAAAGGAGTAAGAGAGTGCAGGCACTCCTGTGGTGATATGGAAAGGAGTCAGAGAGTAAAGACACACCTGTGGTGATGTGGAAAGGAGTCAGCGTGTACAGGCACTCCTGTGGTGATGTGGAAAGGAGTCAGAGAGTACAGACACTCTCTGTGGTGATGTGGAAAGGAGTCAGAGAGTACAGGCACTCCTGTGGTGATGTGGAAAGGTGTCAGAGAATACCGACACTCCTGTGGTGATATGGAAAGGAGTCAGAGAATACAGGCACTGCTGTGGTGATGTGGTAAGGAGTCAGAGAGTACAGGCGCACCTGTGGTGATGTGGAAAGGAGTCAGAGAATACAGACACTCTTGTGATGATATGGAAATAAGTCAGAGAGTACAGACACTCCTGTGGTGATATGGAACGGTGTCGAGAGTACAGGCACTCCTGTGGTGATGTGGAAAGGAGTCATATAGTACAGGCACTCCTGTGGTGATATGGAAAGAAGTCAGAGAGTACAGACACTCCTGTGGTGATGTGGAACGGAGTCAGAGAGTACAGACGCTCCTGCGGAGATGTGGAAAGAAGTAAGAGAGTACAGGCACTCTTGTGGTGTTATGGAAAGGAGACAGAGAGTACAGGCACTCCTGTGGTGATGTGGAAAGGAGTCAGAGAGTACAGACACTGTTGTGGTGATGTGGAAAGGAGTCAGAGAGTACAGACACTCTTGTGGTGATACGGAAAGGAGTCAGAGAGTACAGGCACTCCTATGGTGATGTGGAAAGGAGTCAGAGAGTACTGGCACTCCTGTGATGATACGGAAAGGAGTCAGAGAGTACAGATCTCCTGTGGTTATATGGAAAGGAATCAGAGTGTACAGGCACACCTGTGGTGATGTGGAAAGGAGTCAGATAGTACAGGCAGTCCTGTGGTGATATGGAAAGCTGTCAGTGACTACAGGCACTCCTGTGGTGATGTGGAAAAGAGTCAGAGAGTACAGACACTCTTGCGGTGATGTAGAAAGGAGTCAGAGAGTAGAGGCACTCCTGTGGTGATATGGAAAGGAGTCAGAGAGTACAGGCACGCCTGTGGTGTTATGGAAAGGTGTCAGAGAGTACAGGCACTCCTGTGGTGTTATGGAAAGGAGTCAGAGAGTGCTGGCACTTCTGTGGTGATGTGGAAAGGAGTCAGAGAGTACAGACACTCCTGTGGTGTTATGGAAAGGAATCAGAGAGTACAGACACTCTCTGTGGTGATGTGGAAATGAGTTAGAGAGTACAGACACTCCTGTGGGGTTATGAAAAGGAGTCAGAGAGTAGAGGCACTCCTGTGGTGATGTGGAAATGAGTCAGAGAGTACAGGCACTCCTGTGGTGATGTGGAAAGGAGTCAGAGAGTACAGACACTCCTGTGGTGATGTGGAAAGGAGTAAGAGAGTGCAGGCACTCCTGTGGTGATATGGAAAGGAGTCAGAGAGTAAAGACACACCTGTGGTGATGTGGAAAGGAGTCAGCGTGTACAGGCACTCCTGTGGTGATGTGGAAAGGAGTCAGAGAGTACAGACACTCTCTGTGGTGATGTGGAAAGGAGTCTGAGAGTACAGGCACTCCTGTGGTGATGTGGAAAGGTGTCAGAGAATACCGACACTCCTGTGGTGATATGGAAAGGAGTCAGAGAATACAGGCACTGCTGTGGTGATGTGGTAAGGAGTCAGAGAGTACAGGCGCACCTGTGGTGATGTGGAAAGGAGTCAGAGAATACAGACACTCTTGTGATGATATGGAAATAAGTCAGAGAGTACAGACACTCCTGTGGTGATATGGAACGGTGTCGAGAGTACAGGCACTCCTGTGGTGATGTGGAAAGGAGTCATATAGTACAGGCACTCCTGTGGTGATATGGAAAGAAGTCAGAGAGTACAGACACTCCTGTGGTGATGTGGAACGGAGTCAGAGAGTACAGACGCTCCTGCGGAGATGTGGAAAGAAGTAAGAGAGTACAGGCACTCTTGTGGTGATATGGAATGGAGACAGAGAGTACAGGCACTCCTGTGGTGATGTGGAAAGGAGTCAGAGAGTACAGACACTCCTGTGGTGTTATGGAAAGGAGTGAGAGAGCACAGGCACTCCTGTGGTGATGTGGAAAGGACTAAGAGAGTACAGGCACTCCTGTGGTGATATGGAAAGGAGTCAGAGAGTACAGACACTCCTGTGGTGATGTGGAAAGGAGTCAGAGAGTACAGGCACTCCTGTGGTGTTATGGAAAGGAGACAGAGAGTACAGACACTCCTGTGGTGATGCGGAAAGGTGTCAGAGAGTACTGGCACTCCTGTGGTGATGTGGAAAGAAGTCAGATAGTACAGGCACTCCTGTGGTGATATGGATAAAAGTCAGAGAGTACAGACACTCCTGTGCTAATGTGGAATGGAATCAGAGAGTACAGACGCTCCTGTGGTGATGTGGAAAGGAGTAAGAGAGTACAGGCACTCATGTGGTGATATGGAAAGGAGTCAGAGACTTCAGGCACTCCTGTGGTGATGTGAAAAGGAGTCAGATAGTACAGACTCTCTTGCGGTGATGTGGAAAGGAGTCAGAGTGTAGAGACACTCCTGTGGTGATATGGAAAGGAGTCAGAGAGTACAGGCACGCCTGTGGTGTTATGGAAAGGAGTCAGAGAGTACAGGCCCTCCTGTGGTGTTATGGAAAGGAATCAGAGAGTACAGGCACTCCTGTGGTGATGTGGAAAGGAGTAAGAGAGTACAGGCACTCCTGTGGTGATATGGAAAGGAGTCAGAGAGTACAGACAGTCCTGTGGTGATGTGGAAAGGAGTCATACAGTACAGACACTCTCTGTGGTGATGTGGAAAGGAGTCAGAGAGTACAGGCACTCCTGTGGTGATGTGGAAAGGGGTCAGAGAATACAGACACTCCTGTGGTGATATGGAAAGGAGTCAGAGAGTACAGGCACTCCTGTGGTGATGTGGTAAGGGGTCAGCGAGTACAGGCACTCCTGTGGTGATGTGGAAAGGGGTCAGAGAATACAGACACTCCTGTGGTGATATGGAAAGTGGTCAGAGAATACAGACACTCCTGTGGTGTTGTGGTAAGGAGTCACCGAGTACAGACACTCCTGTGCTGTTATGGAAAGGAGTCGAGAGTACAGGCACTCATGTGGTGATGTGGAAAGGAGTCATATAGTACAGGCACTCCTGTGGTGATATGGAAAGAATTCAGAGAGTACAGACACTCCTGTGGTGATGTGGAAAGGAGTGAGAGAATACAGGCACTCTTGTGGTGATATGGAAATGAGTCAGAGAGTACAGGCATTCCTGTGATGATGTGGAAAGGAGTCTGAGACTACAGACACTCCTGTGGTGTTATGGAAAGGTGTGAGAGCGTACAGGTACTCCTGTGGTCATGTGGAAAGTACTAAGAGTGTACAGGCTCTCCTGTGGTGATATGGAAACGAGTCAGAGAATACAGACACTCCTGTGGTGATGTGGAAAGGAGTCAGAGCGTACAGGCACTCCTGTGGTGTTATGGAAAGGAGAAAGAGAGTACAGACACTCCTGTGGTGATGTGGAAAGGAGTCAGAGAGTACAGACACTCCTGTGGTGTTATGGAAAGGAGTCAGAGAGTACAGGCACGCCTGTGGTGTTATGGAAAGGAGTCAGAGAGTACAGGCCCTCCTGTGGTGTTATGGAAAGGAATCAGAGAGTACAGGCACTCCTGTGGTGATGTGGAAAGGAGTCAGAGATTACAGACACTCCTGTGGTGTTATGGAAAGGCGTCAGAGAGTACACGCTCTCCTGTGGTGATGTGGAAAGGAGTAAGAGAGTACAGGCACTCCTGTGGTGATATGGAAAGGAGTCAGAGAGTACAGACAGTCCTGTGGTGATGTGGAAAGGAGTCAGACAGTACAGACACTCTCTGTGGTGATGTGGAAAGGAGTCAGAGAGTACAGGCACTCCTGTGGTGATGTGGAAAGGGGTCAGAGAATACAGACACTCCTGTGGTGATATGGAAAAGAGTCAGAGAGTACAGGCACTCCTGTGGTGATGTGGTAAGGAGTCAGCGAGTACAGGCACTCCTGTGGTGATGTGGAAAGGGGTCAGAGAATACAGACACTCCTGTGGTGATATGGAAAGGGGTCAGAGAATACAGACACTCCTGTGGTGTTGTGGTAAGGAGTCACCGAGTACAGACACTCCTGTGGTGTTATGGAAAGGAGTCGAGAGTACAGGCACTCATGTGGTGATGTGGAAAGGAGTCATATAGTACAGGCACTCCTGTGGTGATATGGAAAGAATTCAGAGAGTACAGACACTCCTGTGGTGATGTGGAAAGGAGTGAGAGCGTACAGGTACTCCTGTGGTGATGTGGAAAGGAGTAAGAGAGTACAGGCACTCTTGTGGTGATATGGAAATGAGTCAGAGAGTACAGGCATTCCTGAGATGATGTGGAAAGGTGTCTGTGACTACAGACACTCCTGTGGTGTTATGGAAAGGTGTGAGAGCGTACAGGTACTCCTGTGGTGATGTGGAAAGTACTAAGAGTGTACAGGCTCTCCTGTGGTGATATGGAAACGAGTCAGAGAATACAGACACTCCTGTGGTGATGTGGTAAGGAGTCATATAGTACAGGCACTCCTGTGGTGATATGGAAAGAATTCAGAGAGTACAGACACTCCTGTGGTGATGTGGAAAGGAGTGAGAGCGTACAGGTACTCCTGTGGTGATGTGGAAAGGAGTAAGAGAGTACAGGCACTCTTGTGGTGATATGGAAATGAGTCAGAGAGTACAGGCATTCCTGAGATGATGTGTAAAGGTGTCTGTGACTACAGACACTCCTGTGGTGTTATGGAAAGGTGTGAGAGCGTACAGGTACTCCTGTGGTGATGTGGAAAGTACTAAGAGTGTACAGGCTCTCCTGTGGTGATATGGAAACGAGTCAGAGAATACAGACACTCCTGTGGTGATGTGGAAAGGAGTCAGAGAGTACAGACACTCCAGTGGTGTTATGGAAAGGAGTCAGAGAGTACAGACACTCCTGTGGTGATGTGGAAAGCAGTCAGAGAGTACAGACACTCTTGTGGTGATAAATAATAGGAGTCGGAGAGTACAGACACTCTTGTGGTGATATGGAAAGGAGTCAGAGAGTACAGGCACTCCTTTGGTGATGTGGAAAGGGGTCAGAGAGTACTGGCACTCCTGTGATGATATGGAAAGGAGTCAGAGAGTACAGACACTCCTGTGGTTATATGGAAAGGAATCAGAGTGTACAGGCACTCCTGTGGTGATGTGGAAAGGAGTCAGATAGTACAGGCACTCCTGTGGTGATATGGAAAGCTGTCAGTGACTACAGGCACTCCTGTGGTGATGTGGAAAGGAGTCAGAGAGTACAGACACT
Organism: Cetorhinus maximus; assembly: GCF_964194155.1. Lineage (NCBI taxonomy): Eukaryota > Metazoa > Chordata > Chondrichthyes > Lamniformes > Cetorhinidae > Cetorhinus > Cetorhinus maximus. Next base: position 206,868 of record NW_027596323.1, read on the forward strand.
CTTGCGGTCATGTGGAAAGGAGTCAGAGAGTAGAGACACTCCTGTAGTGATATGGAAAGGAGTCAGAGAGTACAGGCACGCCTGTGGTGTTATGGAAAGGAGTCAGAGAGTACAGGCACTCCTGTGGTGTTATGGAAAGGAGTCAGAGAGTGCTGGCACTCCTGTGCCGATGTGGAAAGGAGTCAGAGAGTACAGACACTCCTGTGGTGTTATGGAAAGGAATCAGAGAGTACAGACACTCTCTGTGGTGATGTGGAAATGAGTTAGAGAGTACAGACACTCCTGTGGTGTTATGAAAAGGAGTCAGAGAGTACTGACACTCCTGTGCTAATGTGGAATGGAGTCAGAGAGTACAGATGCTCCTGTGGTGATGTGGAAAGGAGTAAGAGAGTACAGGCACACTTGTGGTGATATGGAAAGGAGTCAGAGACTACAGGCACTCCTGTGGTGATGTGGAAAGGAGTCAGATAGTACAGACACGCTTGCGGTGATGTGGAAAGGAGTCAGAGAGTAGAGACACTCCTGTGGTGATATGGAAAGGAGTCAGAGATTACAGGCACGCCTGTGGTGTCATGGAAAGGAGTCAAAGACTGCAGGCACTCCTGTGGTGTTATGGAAAGGAATCAGAGAGTACAGGCACTCCTGTGGTGATGTGGAAAGGAGTCAGAGAGTACAGACACTCCTTTGGTGTTATGGAAAGGAGTCAGAGAGTACACGCTCTCCTGTGGTGTTGTGGAAAGGAGTAAGAGAGTACAGGCACTCCTGTGGTGATGTGGAAAGGAGTCAGAGAGTACAGGCACTCCTGTGGTGATATGGAAAGGAGTCAGAGAGTACAGACACTCCTGTGGTGATGTGGAAAGGAGTCAAAGAGTACAGACACTCTCTGTGGTGATGTGGAAAGGAGTCAGAGAGTACAGGCACTCCTGTGGTGATGTGGAAAGGGGTCAGAGAATACAGACACTCCTGTGGTGATATGGAAAGGAGTCAGAGAGTACAGGCACTCCTGTGGTGATGTGGTAATGAGTCAGAGAGTACAGACACTCCTGTGGTGTTATGGAAAGGAATGAGATAGTACAGGTACTCCTGCCGTGATGTGGAAAGGAGTCAGAGAGTACAGGCACTCTTGTGGTGATATGGATAGGAGTCAGAGAGTACAGGAACTCCTGTGGTGATGTGGTAGGGAGTCAGAGAATACAGACACTCCTGTGGTGATATGGAACGGTGTCGAGAGAACAGGCACTCCTGTGGTGATGTGGAAAGGAGTCATATATTACAGGCACTACTGTGGTGATTTGGAAAGAAGTCAGAGAGTACAGACACTCCTGTGGTGATGTGGAACGGAGTCAGAGAGTACAGAGGCTCCTGTGGAGATGTGGAAAGAAGTAAGAGAGTACAGGCACTCTTGTGGTGATATGGAATGGAGACAGAGAGTACAGACACTCCTGTGGTGTTATGGATAGGAGTGAGAGAGCACAGGCACTCCTGTGGTGATGTGGAAAGGACTAAGAGAGTGCAGGCACTCCTGTGGTGATATGGAAAGGAGTCAGAGAGTACAGACACTCCTGTGGTGATGTGGAAAGGAGTCAGAGAGTACAGGCACTCCTGTGGTGTTATGGAAAGGAGACAGAGAGTACAGACACTCCTGTGGTGATGTGGAAAGGAGTCAGAGAGTACTGGCACTCCTGTGGTGATGTGGAAAGGAGTCAGATAGTACAGGCACTCCTGTGGTGATATGGATAGAAGTCAGAGAGTACAGACACTCCTGTGCTAATGTGGAATGGAATCAGAGAGTACAGACGCTCCTGTGGTGATGTGGAAAGGAGTCAGAGAGTACAGGCCCTCATGTGGTGATATGGAAAGGAGTCAGAGACTTCAGGCACTCCTGTGGTGATGTGAAAAGGAATCAGATAGTACAGACTCTCTTGCGGTGATGTGGAAAGGAGTCAGAGTGTAGAGACACTCCTGTGGTGATATGGAAAGGAGTCAGAGAGTACAGGCACGCCTGTGGTGTTATGGAAAGGAGTCAGAGAGTACAGGCCCTCCTGTGGTGTTATGGAAAGGAATCAGAGAGTACAGGCACTCCTGTGGTGATGTGGAAAGGAGTCAGAGATTACAGACACTCCTGTGGTGTTATGGAAAGGCGTCAGAGAGTGCACGCTCTCCTGTGGTGATGTGGAAAGGAGTAAGAGAGTACAGGCACTCCTGTGGTGATATGGAAAGGAGTCAGAGAGTACAGGCACTCTTGTGGTGATATGGATAGGAGTCAGAGAGTACAGGAACTCCTGTGGTGATGTGGTAAGGAGTCAGAGAGTACAGGCACACCTGTGGTGATGTGGTAAGGAGTCAGAGAGTACAGGCACACCTGTGGTGATGTGGAAAGGAGTCAGAGTGTACAGACACTCTTGTGATGATATGGAATGGAGTCAGAGAGTACAGACACTTCTGTGGTTATATGGAAAGGAGTCAGAGAGTACAGGCACTCCTGTGGTGATGTTGAAAGGAGTCAGGTAGTACAGGCACTCCTGTGGTGATATGGATAGAAGTCAGAGAGTACAGACACTCCTGTGCCAATGTGGAACTGAGTCAGCGAGTACAGACGCTCCTGTGGTGATGTGGAAAGGAGTTAGAGAGTACAGGCACTCTTGTGGTGATATGGAAAGGAGTTAGAGACTACAGACATTCCTGTGGTGTTATGGAAAGGATTCAGAGAGTACACGCACTCCTGTGGTGATGTGGAAAGGAGTAACAGAGTACACGCACTCCTGTGGTGATATGGAAAGGAGTCAGAGAGTACAGGCACGCCTGTGGATGTTATGGAAAGGAGTCAGAAAGTACAGGCACTCCTGTGGTTTTATGGAAAGGAGTCAGAGTGTACAGGCAGTCCTGTGGTGATGTGGAAAGAAGTCAGAGAGTACAGACACTCCTGTGGTGTTATGGAAAGGAGTCAGAGAGCACAGGCACTCCTGTGGTGATGTGGAAAGGAGTAAGAGAGTACAGGCATTCCTGTGGTGATATGGAAAGGAGTCAGAGAGTACAGACACTCCTGTGGTGAAGTGAAAAGGTGTCAGCGTGTAGAGGCACTCCTGTGGTGATGTGGAAAGGAGTCAGAGAGTACAGACACTATCTGTGGTGATGTGGAAAGGAGTCAGAGAGCACAGGCACTCCTATGGTGATGTGGAAAGGAGTCAGAAAATACAGACACTCCTGTGGTGATATGGAAAGGATTCAGAGAGTCCAGGCACTCCTGTGGTGATGTCGTAATTAGTCAGAGAGTACAGGCACACCTGTGGTGATGTGGAAAGGACTCAGAGAGTACAGACACTCTTGTGATGATATGGAAAGTAGTCAGAGAGTACAGACACTCCTGTGGTGATATGGAAAGGAGTCGAGAGTACAGGCACTCCTGTGGTGTTATGGAAAGTAGTCAGAGAGTACAGACACTCCTGTGGTGATGTGGAAAGGCGTCATATAGTACAGGCACTCCTGTGTTGATATGGAAGAAGCCAGAGAGTACAGACACTGCTGTGGTGATGTGGAACGGAGTTAGAGAGTACAGACGCTCCTGTGGTGATGTGGAAAGGAGTAAGAGATTCCAGGCAATCTTGTGGTGATATGGAAAGGAGTCAGAGAGTACAGATATTCCTGTGGTGCTATGGAAAGTAGTCAGAGAGTACAGGCACTCCTGTGGTGTTATGGAAAGTAGTCAGAGAGTACAGACACCCCTGTGGTGATGTGGAAAGGAGTCAGAGAGTACTGACACTCTTGTGATGATATGGAAAGTAGTCAGAGAGTACAGACACTCCTGTGTTGATATGGAAAAGAGTCGAGAGTACAGGCACTCCTGTGGTGATGTGGAAAGGAGTCAGATAGTACATGCACTCCTTTGGTGATATGGAAAGAAGTCAGAGAGTACAGACACTCCTGTGGTGATGTGGAACAGAGTCAGAGAGTACAGACGCTCCTGTGGTGATGTGGAAAGGAGTAACAGAGTACAGGCACTCTTGTGGTGATGTGGAATGGAGTCAGAGAGTAGAGGCACTCCTGTGGTGATGTGGATAGTACTAAGAGAGTACAGGCACTCCTGTGGTTATATGGAAAGGAGTCGAGAGTACAGGCACTCATGTGGTGATGTGGAAAGGAGTCATATAGTACAGGCACTCCTGTGGTGATATGGAAAGACTTCAGAGAGTACAGACACTCCTGTGGTGATGTGGAAAGGAGTGAGAGCGTACAGGTACTCCTGTGGTGATGTGGAAAGGAGTAAGAGAGTACAGGCACTCTTGTGGTGATATGGAAATGAGTCAGAGAGTACAGGCATTCCTGAGATGATGTGGAAAGGTGTCTGAGACTACAGACACTCCTGTGGTGTTATGGAAAGGTGTGAGAGCGTACAGGTACTCCTGTGCTGATGTGGAAAGTACTAAGAGTGTACAGGCTCTCCTGTGGTGATATGGAAACGAGTCAGAGAATACAGACACTCCTGTGGTGATGTGGAAAGGAGTCAGAGAGTACAGACACTCCAGTGGTGTTATGGAAAGGAGTCAGAGAGTACAGACACTCCTGTGGTGATGTGGAAAGCAGTCAGACAGTACAGACACTCTTGTGGTGATAAATAATAGGAGTCGGAGAGTACAGACACTCTTGTGGTGATATGGAAAGGAGTCAGAGAGTACAGGCACTCCTTTGGTGATGTGGAAAGGAGTCAGAGAATACAGGCACTCCTGTGATGATATGGAAAGGAGTCAGAGAGTACAGACACTCCTGTGGTTATATGGAAAGGAATCAGAGTGTACAGGCACTCCTGTGGTGATGTGGAAAGGAGTCAGATAGTACAGGCACTCCTGTGGTGATATGGAAAGCTGTCAGTGACTACAGGCACTCCTGTGGTGATGTGGACAGGATTAAGAGAGTACAGGCACTCCTGTGGTGATATGGAAAGGAGTCAGAGAGTACAGACACTCCTGTGGTGATGTGTAAAGTAGTCAGCGTGTACAGGCACTCCTGTGGTGATGTGGAAAGGAGTCAGATTGTACAGACACTCTCTGTGGTGATGTGGAAAGGAATCAGAGAGTACAGGCACTCCTGTGGTGATGTGGAAAGGAGTCAGAGATTACAGACACTCCTGTGGTGTTATGGAAAGGCGTCAGAGAGTACACGCTCTCCTGTGGTGATGTGGAAAGGAGTAAGAGAGTACAGGCACTCCTGTGGTGATATGGAAAGGAGTCAGAGAGTACAGACAGTCCTGTGGTGATGTGGAAAGGAGTCAGACAGTACAGACACTCTCTGTGGTGATGTGGAAAGGAGTCAGAGAGTACAGGCACTCCTGTGGTGATGTGGAAAGGGGTCAGAGAATACAGACACTCCTGTGGTGATATGGAAAAGAGTCAGAGAGTACAGGCACTCCTGTGGTGATGTGGTAAGGAGTCAGCGAGTACAGGCACTCCTGTGGTGATGTGGAAAGGGGTCAGAGAATACAGACACTCCTGTGGTGATATGGAAAGGGGTCAGAGAATACAGACACTCCTGTGGTGTTGTGGTAAGGAGTCACCGAGTACAGACACTCCTGTGGTGTTATGGAAAGGAGTCGAGAGTACAGGCACTCATGTGGTGATGTGGAAAGGAGTCATATAGTACAGGCACTCCTGTGGTGATATGGAAAGAATTCAGAGAGTACAGACACTCCTGTGGTGATGTGGAAAGGAGTGAGAGCGTACAGGTACTCCTGTGGTGATGTGGAAAGGAGTAAGAGAGTACAGGCACTCTTGTGGTGATATGGAAATGAGTCAGAGAGTACAGGCATTCCTGAGATGATGTGGAAAGGTGTCTGTGACTACAGACACTCCTGTGGTGTTATGGAAAGGTGTGAGAGCGTACAGGTACTCCTGTGGTGATGTGGAAAGTACTAAGAGTGTACAGGCTCTCCTGTGGTGATATGGAAACGAGTCAGAGAATACAGACACTCCTGTGGTGATGTGGAAAGGAGTCATATAGTACAGGCACTCCTGTGGTGATATGGAAAGAATTCAGAGAGTACAGACACTCCTGTGGTGATGTGGAAAGGAGTGAGAGCGTACAGGTACTCCTGTGGTGATGTGGAAAGGAGTAAGAGAGTACAGGCACTCTTGTGGTGATATGGAAATGAGTCAGAGAGTACAGGCATTCCTGAGATGATGTGTAAAGGTGTCTGTGACTACAGACACTCCTGTGGTGTTATGGAAAGGTGTGAGAGCGTACAGGTACTCCTGTGGTGATGTGGAAAGTACTAAGAGTGTACAGGCTCTCCTGTGGTGATATGGAAACGAGTCAGAGAATACAGACACTCCTGTGGTGATGTGGAAAGGAGTCAGAGAGTACAGACACTCCAGTGGTGTTATGGAAAGGAGTCAGAGAGTACAGACACTCCTGTGGTGATGTGGAAAGCAGTCAGAGAGTACAGACACTCTTGTGGTGATAAATAATAGGAGTCGGAGAGTACAGACACTCTTGTGGTGATATGGAAAGGAGTCAGAGAGTACAGGCACTCCTTTGGTGATGTGGAAAGGGGTCAGAGAGTACTGGCACTCCTGTGATGATATGGAAAGGAGTCAGAGAGTACAGACACTCCTGTGGTTATATGGAAAGGAATCAGAGTGTACAGGCACTCCTGTGGTGATGTGGAAAGGAGTCAGATAGTACAGGCACTCCTGTGGTGATATGGAAAGCTGTCAGTGACTACAGGCACTCCTGTGGTGATGTGGAAAGGAGTCAGAGAGTACAGACACTCTTGCGGTCATGTGGAAAGGAGTCAGAGAGTAGAGACACTCCTGTAGTGATATGGAAAGGAGTCAGAGAGTACAGGCACGCCTGTGGTGTTATGGAAAGGAGTCAGAGAGTACAGGCACTCCTGTGGTGTTATGGAAAGGAGTCAGAGAGTGCTGGCACTCCTGTGCCGATGTGGAAAGGAGTCAGAGAGTACAGACACTCCTGTGGTGTTATGGAAAGGAATCAGAGAGTACAGACACTCTCTGTGGTGATGTGGAAATGAGTTAGAGAGTACAGACACTCCTGTGGTGTTATGAAAAGGAGTCAGAGAGTACTGACACTCCTGTGCTAATGTGGAATGGAGTCAGAGAGTACAGATGCTCCTGTGGTGATGTGGAAAGGAGTAAGAGAGTACACGCACACTTGTGGTGATATGGAAAGGAGTCAGAGACTACAGGCACTCCTGTGGTGATGTGGAAAGGAGTCAGATAGTACAGACACGCTTGCGGTGATGTGGAAAGGAGTCAGAGAGTAGAGACACTCCTGTGGTGATATGGAAAGGAGTCAGAGATTACAGGCACGCCTGTGGTGTCATGGAAAGGAGTCAAAGACTGCAGGCACTCCTGTGGTGTTATGGAAAGGAATCAGAGAGTACAGGCACTCCTGTGGTGATGTGGAAAGGAGTCAGAGAGTACAGACACTCCTTTGGTGTTATGGAAAGGAGTCAGAGAGTACACGCTCTCCTGTGGTGTTGTGGAAAGGAGTAAGAGAGTACAGGCACTCCTGTGGTGATGTGGAAAGGAGTCAGAGAGTACAGGCACTCCTGTGGTGATATGGAAAGGAGTCAGAGAGTACAGACACTCCTGTGGTGATGTGGAAAGGAGTCAAAGAGTACAGACACTCTCTGTGGTGATGTGGAAAGGAGTCAGAGAGTACAGGCACTCCTGTGGTGATGTGGAAAGGGGTCAGAGAATACAGACACTCCTGTGGTGATATGGAAAGGAGTCAGAGAGTACAGGCACTCCTGTGGTGATGTGGTAATGAGTCAGAGAGTACAGACACTCCTGTGGTGTTATGGAAAGGAATGAGATAGTACAGGTACTCCTGCCGTGATGTGGAAAGGAGTCAGAGAGTACAGGCACTCTTGTGGTGATATGGATAGGAGTCAGAGAGTACAGGAACTCCTGTGGTGATGTGGTAGGGAGTCAGAGAATACAGACACTCCTGTGGTGATATGGAACGGTGTCGAGAGAACAGGCACTCCTGTGGTGATGTGGAAAGGAGTCATATATTACAGGCACTACTGTGGTGATTTGGAAAGAAGTCAGAGAGTACAGACACTCCTGTGGTGATGTGGAACGGAGTCAGAGAGTACAGAGGCTCCTGTGGAGATGTGGAAAGAAGTAAGAGAGTACAGGCACTCTTGTGGTGATATGGAATGGAGACAGAGAGTACAGACACTCCTGTGGTGTTATGGATAGGAGTGAGAGAGCACAGGCACTCCTGTGGTGATGTGGAAAGGACTAAGAGAGTGCAGGCACTCCTGTGGTGATATGGAAAGGAGTCAGAGAGTACAGACACTCCTGTGGTGATGTGGAAAGGAGTCAGAGAGTACAGGCACTCCTGTGGTGTTATGGAAAGGAGACAGAGAGTACAGACACTCCTGTGGTGATGTGGAAAGGAGTCAGAGAGTACTGGCACTCCTGTGGTGATGTGGAAAGGAGTCAGATAGTACAGGCACTCCTGTGGTGATATGGATAGAAGTCAGAGAGTACAGACACTCCTGTGCTAATGTGGAATGGAATCAGAGAGTACAGACGCTCCTGTGGTGATGTGGAAAGGAGTCAGAGAGTACAGGCCCTCATGTGGTGATATGGAAAGGAGTCAGAGACTTCAGGCACTCCTGTGGTGATGTGAAAAGGAATCAGATAGTACAGACTCTCTTGCGGTGATGTGGAAAGGAGTCAGAGTGTAGAGACACTCCTGTGGTGATATGGAAAGGAGTCAGAGAGTACAGGCACGCCTGTGGTGTTATGGAAAGGAGTCAGAGAGTACAGGCCCTCCTGTGGTGTTATGGAAAGGAATCAGAGAGTACAGGCACTCCTGTGGTGATGTGGAAAGGAGTCAGAGATTACAGACACTCCTGTGGTGTTATGGAAAGGCGTCAGAGAGTGCACGCTCTCCTGTGGTGATGTGGAAAGGAGTAAGAGAGTACAGGCACTCCTGTGGTGATATGGAAAGGAGTCAGAGAGTACAGGCACTCTTGTGGTGATATGGATAGGAGTCAGAGAGTACAGGAACTCCTGTGGTGATGTGGTAAGGAGTCAGAGAGTACAGGCACACCTGTGGTGATGTGGTAAGGAGTCAGAGAGTACAGGCACACCTGTGGTGATGTGGAAAGGAGTCAGAGTGTACAGACACTCTTGTGATGATATGGAATGGAGTCAGAGAGTACAGACACTTCTGTGGTTATATGGAAAGGAGTCAGAGAGTACAGGCACTCCTGTGGTGATGTTGAAAGGAGTCAGGTAGTACAGGCACTCCTGTGGTGATATGGATAGAAGTCAGAGAGTACAGACACTCCTGTGCCAATGTGGAACTGAGTCAGCGAGTACAGACGCTCCTGTGGTGATGTGGAAAGGAGTTAGAGAGTACAGGCACTCTTGTGGTGATATGGAAAGGAGTTAGAGACTACAGACATTCCTGTGGTGTTATGGAAAGGATTCAGAGAGTACACGCACTCCTGTGGTGATGTGGAAAGGAGTAACAGAGTACACGCACTCCTGTGGTGATATGGAAAGGAGTCAGAGAGTACAGGCACGCCTGTGGATGTTATGGAAAGGAGTCAGAAAGTACAGGCACTCCTGTGGTTTTATGGAAAGGAGTCAGAGTGTACAGGCAGTCCTGTGGTGATGTGGAAAGAAGTCAGAGAGTACAGACACTCCTGTGGTGTTATGGAAAGGAGTCAGAGAGCACAGGCACTCCTGTGGTGATGTGGAAAGGAGTAAGAGAGTACAGGCATTCCTGTGGTGATATGGAAAGGAGTCAGAGAGTACAGACACTCCTGTGGTGAAGTGAAAAGGTGTCAGCGTGTAGAGGCACTCCTGTGGTGATGTGGAAAGGAGTCAGAGAGTACAGACACTATCTGTGGTGATGTGGAAAGGAGTCAGAGAGCACAGGCACTCCTATGGTGATGTGGAAAGGAGTCAGAAAATACAGACACTCCTGTGGTGATATGGAAAGGATTCAGAGAGTCCAGGCACTCCTGTGGTGATGTCGTAATTAGTCAGAGAGTACAGGCACACCTGTGGTGATGTGGAAAGGACTCAGAGAGTACAGACACTCTTGTGATGATATGGAAAGTAGTCAGAGAGTACAGACACTCCTGTGGTGATATGGAAAGGAGTCGAGAGTACAGGCACTCCTGTGGTGTTATGGAAAGTAGTCAGAGAGTACAGACACTCCTGTGGTGATGTGGAAAGGCGTCATATAGTACAGGCACTCCTGTGTTGATATGGAAGAAGCCAGAGAGTACAGACACTGCTGTGGTGATGTGGAACGGAGTTAGAGAGTACAGACGCTCCTGTGGTGATGTGGAAAGGAGTAAGAGATTCCAGGCAATCTTGTGGTGATATGGAAAGGAGTCAGAGAGTACAGATATTCCTGTGGTGCTATGGAAAGTAGTCAGAGAGTACAGGCACTCCTGTGGTGTTATGGAAAGTAGTCAGAGAGTACAGACACCCCTGTGGTGATGTGGAAAGGAGTCAGAGAGTACTGACACTCTTGTGATGATATGGAAAGTAGTCAGAGAGTACAGACACTCCTGTGTTGATATGGAAAAGAGTCGAGAGTACAGGCACTCCTGTGGTGATGTGGAAAGGAGTCAGATAGTACATGCACTCCTTTGGTGATATGGAAAGAAGTCAGAGAGTACAGACACTCCTGTGGTGATGTGGAACAGAGTCAGAGAGTACAGACGCTCCTGTGGTGATGTGGAAAGGAGTAACAGAGTACAGGCACTCTTGTGGTGATGTGGAATGGAGTCAGAGAGTAGAGGCACTCCTGTGGTGATGTGGATAGTACTAAGTGAGTACAGGCACTCCTGTGGTTATATGGAAAGGAGTCGAGAGTACAGGCACTCATGTGGTGATGTGGAAAGGAGTCATATAGTACAGGCACTCCTGTGGTGATATGGAAAGACTTCAGAGAGTACAGACACTCCTGTGGTGATGTGGAAAGGAGTGAGAGCGTACAGGTACTCCTGTGGTGATGTGGAAAGGAGTAAGAGAGTACAGGCACTCTTGTGGTGATATGGAAATGAGTCAGAGAGTACAGGCATTCCTGAGATGATGTGGAAAGGTGTCTGAGACTACAGACACTCCTGTGGTGTTATGGAAAGGTGTGAGAGCGTACAGGTACTCCTGTGCTGATGTGGAAAGTACTAAGAGTGTACAGGCTCTCCTGTGGTGATATGGAAACGAGTCAGAGAATACAGACACTCCTGTGGTGATGTGGAAAGGAGTCAGAGAGTACAGACACTCCAGTGGTGTTATGGAAAGGAGTCAGAGAGTACAGACACTCCTGTGGTGATGTGGAAAGCAGTCAGAGAGTACAGACACTCTTGTGGTGATAAATAATAGGAGTCGGAGAGTACAGACACTCTTGTGGTGATATGGAAAGGAGTCAGAGAGTACAGGCACTCCTTTGGTGATGTGGAAAGGAGTCAGAGAATACAGGCACTCCTGTGATGATATGGAAAGGAGTCAGAGAGTACAGACACTCCTGTGGTTATATGGAAAGGAATCAGAGTGTACAGGCACTCCTGTGGTGATGTGGAAAGGAGTCAGATAGTACAGGCACTCCTGTGGTGATATGGAAAGCTGTCAGTGACTACAGGCACTCCTGTGGTGATGTGGACAGGATTAAGAGAGTACAGGCACTCCTGTGGTGATATGGAAAGGAGTCAGAGAGTACAGACACTCCTGTGGTGATGTGTAAAGTAGTCAGCGTGTACAGGCACTCCTGTGGTGATGTGGAAAGGAGTCAGATTGTACAGACACTCTCTGTGGTGATGTGGAAAGGAGTCAGAGGGTACAGGCGCTCCTGTGGTGATGTGGAAAGGAGTCAGAGAGTACAGACACTCCTGTGGTGATGTGGAACGGAGTCAGAGAGTACAGACGCTCCTGTGGAGATGTGGAAAGGAGTAAGAGTGTACAGGCACTCTTGTGGTGATATGCACAGGAGACAGAGAGTACAGGCACTCCTGTGGTGATGTGGAAAGGAGTCAGACAGTACAGACACTCCTGTGGTGTTATGGAAAGGAATGAGAGAGCACAGGCACTCCTGTGGTGATGTGGAAAGGACTATGAGAGTTCAGGCACTTCTGTGGTGATATGGAAAGGAGTCAGAGAGTACAGACACTCCTGTGGTGATGTGGAAAGGAGTCAGCGTGTACAGGCACTCCTGTGGTGATGTGGAAAGGAGTCAGAGAGTACAGACACTCTCTGTGGTGATGTGGAAAGGAGTCAGAGAGTACAGGCGCTCCTGTGGTGATGTGGAAAGTAGTCAGAGAGTACAGGCACTCCTGTGGTGTTATGGAAAGGAGACAGAAGTTCAGACCCTCCTGTGGTGATGTGGAAAGAAGTCAGAGAGTACAGGCACTACTGTGGTGATGTGGAAAGGAGTCAGATAGTACAGGCACTCCTGTGGTGATATGGATAGAAGTCAGAGAGTACAGACACTCCTGTGCTAATGTGGAATGGAGTCAGAGAGTACAGATGCTCCTGTGGTGATGTGGAAAGGAGTAAGAGAGTACAGGCACACTTGTGGTGATATGGAAAGGAGTCAGAGACTACAGGCACTCCTGTGGTGATGTGGAAAGGAGTCAGATAGTACAGACACTCTTGCGGTGATGTGGAAAGGAGTCAGAGAGTAGAGACACTCCTGTGGTGATATGGAAAGGAGTCAGAGATTACAGGCACGCCTGTGGTTTCATGGAAAGGAGTCAAAGACTGCAGGCACTCCTGTGGTGTTATGGAAAGGAATCAGAGAGTACAGGCACTCCTGTGGTGATGTGGAAAGGAGTCAGAGAGTACAGACACTCCTTTGGAGTTATGGAAAGGAGTCAGAGAGTACACGCTCTCCTGTGGTGTTGTGGAAAGGAGTAAGAGAGTACAGGCACTCCTGTGGTGATGTGGAAAGGAGTCAGAGAGTACAGGCACTCCTGTGGTGATATGGAAAGGAGTCAGAGAGTACAGGCACGCCTGTGGTGATGTGGAAAGGAGTCAAAGAGTACAGACACTCTCTATGGTGATGTGGAAAGTAGTCAGAGAGTACAGGCACTCCTGTGGTGATGTGGAAAGGGGTCAGAGAATACAGACACTCCTGTGGTGATATGGAAAGGAGTCAGAGAGTACAGGCACTCCTGTGGTGATGTGGTAATGAGTCAGAGAGTACAGACACTCCTGTGGTGTTATGGAAAGGAATGAGATAGTACAGGTACTCCTGTGGTGATATGGAAAGGAGTCAGAGAGTACAGGCACTCTTGTGGTGATATGGATAGGAGTCAGAGAGTACAGGAACTCCTGTGGTGATGTGGTAAGGAGTCAGAGAGTACAGGCACACCTGTGGTGATGTGGAAAGGAGTCAGAGTGTACAGACACTCTTGTGATGATATGGAATGGAGTCAGAGAGTACAGACACTTCTGTGGTGATATGGAAAGGAGTCAGAGAGTACAGGCACTCCTGTGGTGATGTTGAAAGGAGTCAGGTAGTACAGGCACTCCTGTGGTGATATGGATAGAAGTCAGAGAGTACAGACACTCCTGTGCCAATGTGGAACTGAGTCAGAGAGTACAGACGCTCCTGTGGTGATGTGGAAAGGAGTTAGAGAGTACAGGCACTCTTGTGGTGATATGGAAAGGAGTTAGAGACTACAGACATTCCTGTGGTGTTATGGAAAGGATTCAGAGAGTACACGCACTCCTGTGGTGATGTGGAAAGGAGTAACAGAGTGCACGCACTCCTGTGGTGATATGGAAAGGAGTCAGAGAGTACAGGCACGCCTGTGGATGTTATGGAAAGGAGTCAGAAAGTACAGGCACTCCTGTGGTTTTATGGAAAGGAGTCAGAGTGTACAGGCAGTCCTGTGGTGATGTGGAAAGGAGTCAGAGAGTACAGACACACCTGTGGTGATGTGGAAAGGAGTCAGAGAGTACAGTCACTCTTGTGATGATATGGAAAGTAGTCAGAGAGTACAGACACTCCTCTGGTGATATGGAAAGGAGTCGAGAGTACAGGCACTCCTGTGGTGTTATGGAAAGTAGTCAGAGAGTACAGACACTCCTGTGGTGATGTGGAAAGGCGTCATATAGTACAGGCACTCCTGTGGTGATATGGAAAGAAGCCAGAGAGTACAGTCACTGCTGTGGTGATGTGGAACGGAGTTAGAGAGTACAGACGCTCCTGTGGTGATGTGGAAAGGAGTAAGAGATTCCAGGCAATCTTGTGGTGATATGGAAAGGAGTCAGAGAGTACAGATATTCCTGTGGTGCTATGGAAAGTAGTCAGAGAGTACAGGCACTCCTGTGGTGTTATGGAAAGTAGTCAGAGAGTACAGACACTCCTGTGGTGATGTGGAAAGGAGTCAGAGAGTACTGACACTCTTGTGATGATATGGAAAGTAGTCAGAGAGTACAGACACTCCTGTGTTGATATGGAAAAGAGTCGAGAGTACAGGCACTCCTGTGGTGATGTGGAAAGGAGTCAGATAGTACAGGCACTCCTTTGGTGATATGGAAAGAAGTCAGAGAGTACAGACACTCCTGTGGTGATGTGGAACAGAGTCAGAGAGTACAGACGCTCCTGTGGTGATGTGGAAAGGAGTAACAGAGTACAGGCACTCTTGTGGTGATGTGGAATGGAGTCAGAGAGTAGAGGCACTCCTGTGGTGATGTGGATAGGACTAAGAGAGTACAGGCACTCCTGTGGTTATATGGAAAGGTGTCAGAGAGTACAGACACTCCTGTGGTGATGTGGAAAGGAGTCAGAGAGTACAGGCACTCCTGTGGTTTTATGGAAAGGAGTCAGTGAGTACATACACGCCTGTGGTGATGTGGAAAGGCGTCAGAGAGTACAGATACTCTTGTGGTGATATGGAAAGGAGTAAGAGAGTAAAGATACTCCTGTGGTGATATGGAAAGGAGTCAGAGAGCACAGACACTCTTGTGGTGATATGGAAAGGAGTCAGAGAGTACAGGCACTCCTGTGGTGATGTGGTAAGGAGTCAGCGAGTACAGGCACTCCTGTGGTGATGTGGAAAGGGGTCAGAGAATACAGACACTCCTGTGGTGATATGGAATGGGGTCAGAGAATACAGACACTCCTGTGGTGTTGTGGTAAGGAGTGACCGAGTACAGACACTCCTGTGGTGTTATGGAAAGGAGTCGAGAGTACAGGCACTCATGTGGTGATGTGGAAAGGAGTCATATAGTACAGGCACTCCTGTGGTGATATGGAAAGTATTCAGAGAGTACAGACACTCCTGTGGTGATGTGGAAAGGAGTGAGAGCGTACAGGTACTCCTGTGGTGATGTGGAAAGGAGTAAGAGAGTACAGGCACTCTTGTGGTGATATGGAAATGAGTCAGAGAGTACAGGCATTCCTGAGATGATGTGGAAAGGTGTCTGAGACTACAGACACTCCTGTGGTGTTATGGAAAGGTGTGAGAGCGTACAGGTACTCCTGTGGTGATGTGGAAAGTACTAAGAGTGTACAGGCTCTCCTGTGGTGATATGGAAACGAGTCAGAGAATACAGACACTCCTGTGGTGATGTGGAAAGGAGTCAGAGAGTACAGACACTCCAGTGGTGTTATGGAAAGGAGTCAGAGAGTACAGACACTCCTGTGGTGATGTGGAAAGCAGTCAGAGAGTACAGACACTCTTGTGGTGATAAATAATAGGAGTCGGAGAGTACAGACACTCTTGTGGTGATATGGAAAGGAGTCAGAGAGTACAGGCACTCCTTTGGTGATGTGGAAAGGAGTCAGAGAATACAGGCACTCCTGTGATGATATGGAAAGGAGTCAGAGAGTACAGACACTCCTGTGGTTATATGGAAAGGAATCAGAGTGTACAGGCACTCCTGTGGTGATGTGGAAAGGAGTCAGATAGTACAGGCACTCCTGTGGTGATATGGAAAGCTGTCAGTGACTACAGGCACTCCTGTGGTGATGTGGAAAGGAGTCAGAGAGTACAGACACTCTTGCGGTCATGTGGAAAGGAGTCAGAGAGTAGAGACACTCCTGTAGTGATATGGAAAGGAGTCAGAGAGTACAGGCACGCCTGTGGTGTTATGGAAAGGTGTCAGAGAGTACAGGCACTCCTGTGGTGTTATGGAAAGGAGTCAGAGAGTGCTGGCACTCCTGTGCCGATGTGGAAAGGAGTCAGAGAGTACAGACACTCCTGTGGTGTTATGGAAAGGAATCAGAGAGTACAGACACTCTCTGTGGTGATGTGGAAATGAGTTACAGAGTACAGACACTCCTGTGGTGTTATGAAAAGGAGTCAGAGAGTAGAGGCACTCCTGTGGTGATGTGGAAATGAGTCAGAGAGTACAGGCACTCCTGTGGTGATGTGGAAAGGAGTCAGAGAGTACAGACACTCCTGTGGTGATGTGGAAAGGAGTCAGAGAGTACAGGCACTCCTGTGGTGTTATGGAAAGGAGACAGAAGTTCAGACCCTCCTGTGGTGATGTGGAAAGAAATTAGAGAGTACAGGCACTACTGTGGTGATGTGGAAAGGAGTCAGATAGTACAGGCACTCCTGTGGTGATATGGATAGAAGTCAGAGAGTACAGACACTCCTGTGCTAATGTGGAATGGAGTCAGAGAGTACAGATGCTCCTGTGGTGATGTGGAAAGGCGTAAGAGAGTACAGGCACACTTGTGGTGATATGGAAAGGAGTCAGAGACTACAGGCACTCCTGTGGTGATGTGGAAAGGAGTCAGATAGTACAGACACTCTTGCGGCGATGTGGAAAGGAGTCAGAGAGTAGAGACACTCCTGTGGTGATATGGAAAGGAGTCAGAGATTACAGGCACGCCTGTGGTGTCATGGAAAGGAGTCAAAGACTGCAGGGACTCCTGTGGTGTTATGGAAAGGAATCAGAGAGTACAGGCACTCCTGTGGTGATGTGGAAAGGAGTCAGAGAGTACAGACACTCCTTTGGTGTTATGGAAAGGAGTCAGAGAGTACACGCTCTCCTGTGGTGTTGTGGAAAGGAGTAAGAGAGTACAGGCACTCCTGTGGTGATGTGGAAAGGAGTCAGAGAGTACAGGCACTCCTGTGGTGATATGGAAAGGAGTCAGAGAGTACAGACACTCCTGTGGTGATGTGGAAAGGAGTCAAAGAGTACAGACATTCTCTGTGGTGATGTGGAAAGGAGTCAGAGAGTACAGGCACTTCTGTGGTGATGTGGAAAGGGGTCAGAGAATACAGACACTCCTGTGGTGATATGGAAAGGAGTCAGAGAGTACAGGCACTCCTGTGGTGATGTGGTAATGAGTCAGAGAGTACAGACACTCCTGTGGTGTTATGGAAAGGAATGAGATAGTACAGGTACTCCTGCGGTGATGTGGAAAGGAGTCAGAGAGTACAGGCACTCTTGTGGTGATATGGATAGGAGTCAGAGAGTACAGGAACTCCTGTGGTGATGTGGTAGGGAGTCAGAGAGTACAGGCACACCTGTGGTGATGTGGAAAGGAGTCAGAGTGTACAGACACTCCTGTGGTGATGTGGAAAGGAGTCAGAGAGTACAGACACTCTCTGTGGTGATGTGGAAAGGAGTCAGATAGTACAGGCACTCCTGTGGTGATGTGGAAAGGACTAAGAGAGTGCAGGCACTCCTGTGGTGATATGGAAAGGAGTCAGAGAGTACAGACACTCCTGTGGTGATGTGGAAAGGAGTCAGAGAGTACAGGCACTCCTGTGGTGTTATGGAAAGGAGACAGAGAGTACAGACACTCCTGTGGTGATATGGAAAGGAGTCAGATAGTACAGGCACTCCTGTGGTGATATGGAAAGCTGTCAGTGACTACAGGCACTCCTGTGGTGATGTGGAAAGGAGTCAGAGAGTACAGACACTCTTGCGGTCATGTGGAAAGGAGTCAGAGAGTAGAGACACTCCTGTAGTGATATGGAAAGGAGTCAGAGAGTACAGGCACGCCTGTGGTGTTATGGAAAGGAGTCAGAGAGTACAGGCACTCCTGTGGTGTTATGGAAAGGAGTCAGAGAGTGCTGGCACTCCTGTGCCGATGTGGAAAGGAGTCAGAGAGTACAGACACTCCTGTGGTGTTATGGAAAGGAATCAGAGAGTACAGACACTCTCTGTGGTGATGTGGAAATGAGTTACAGAGTACAGACACTCCTGTGGTGTTATGAAAAGGAGTCAGAGAGTAGAGGCACTCCTGTGGTGATGTGGAAATGAGTCAGAGAGTACAGGCACTCCTGTGGTGATGTGGAAAGGAGTCAGAGAGTACAGACACTCCTGTGGTGATGTGGAAAGGAGTCAGAGAGTACAGGCACTCCTGTGGTGTTATGGAAAGGAGACAGAAGTTCAGACCCTCCTGTGGTGATGTGGAAAGAAGTCAGAGAGTACAGGCACTACTGTGGTGATGTGGAAAGGAGTCAGATAGTACAGGCACTCCTGTGGTGATATGGATAGAAGTCAGAGAGTACAGACACTCCTGTGCTAATGTGGAATGGAGTCAGAGAGTACAGATGCTCCTGTGGTGATGTGGAAAGGCGTAAGAGAGTACAGGCACACTTGTGGTGATATGGAAAGGAGTCAGAGACTACAGGCACTCCTGTGGTGATGTGGAAAGGAGTCAGATAGTACAGACACTCTTGCGGCGATGTGGAAAGGAGTCAGAGAGTAGAGACACTCCTGTGGTGATATGGAAAGGAGTCAGAGATTACAGGCACGCCTGTGGTGTCATGGAAAGGAGTCAAAGACTGCAGGGACTCCTGTGGTGTTATGGAAAGGAATCAGAGAGTACAGGCACTCCTGTGGTGATGTGGAAAGGAGTCAGAGAGTACAGACACTCCTTTGGTGTTATGGAAAGGAGTCAGAGAGTACACGCTCTCCTGTGGTGTTGTGGAAAGGAGTAAGAGAGTACAGGCACTCCTGTGGTGATGTGGAAAGGAGTCAGAGAGTACAGGCACTCCTGTGGTGATATGGAAAGGAGTCAGAGAGTACAGACACTCCTGTGGTGATGTGGAAAGGAGTCAAAGAGTACAGACATTCTCTGTGGTGATGTGGAAAGGAGTCAGAGAGTACAGGCACTCCTGTGGTGATGTGGAAAGGGGTCAGAGAATACAGACACTCCTGTGGTGATATGGAAAGGAGTCAGAGAGTACAGGCACTCCTGTGGTGATGTGGTAATGAGTCAGAGAGTACAGACACTCCTGTGGTGTTATGGAAAGGAATGAGATAGTACAGGTACTCCTGCGGTGATGTGGAAAGGAGTCAGAGAGTACAGGCACTCTTGTGGTGATATGGATAGGAGTCAGAGAGTACAGGAACTCCTGTGGTGATGTGGTAGGGAGTCAGAGAGTACAGGCACACCTGTGGTGATGTGGAAAGGAGTCAGAGTGTACAGACACTCCTGTGGTGATGTGGAAAGGAGTCAGAGAGTACAGACACTCTCTGTGGTGATGTGGAAAGGAGTCAGATAGTACAGGCACTCCTGTGGTGATGTGGAAAGGACTAAGAGAGTGCAGGCACTCCTGTGGTGATATGGAAAGGAGTCAGAGAGTACAGACACTCCTGTGGTGATGTGGAAAGGAGTCAGAGTGTACAGGCACTCCTGTGGTGTTATGGAAAGGAGACAGAGAGTACAGACACTCCTGTGGTGATGTGGAAAGGAGTCAGAGAGTACTGGCACTCCTGTGGTGATGTGGAAAGGAGTCAGATAGTACAGGCACTCCTGTGGTGATATGGATAGAAGTCAGAGAGTACAGACACTCCTGTGCTAATGTGGAATGGAATCAGAGAGTACAGACGCTCCTGTGGTGATGTGGAAAGGAGTCAGAGAGTACAGGCCCTCATGTGGTGATATGGAAAGGAGTCAGAGACTTCAGGCACTCCTGTGGTGATGTGAAAAAAAGTCAGATAGTACAGACTCTCTTGCGGTGATGTGGAAAGGAGTCAGAGTGTAGAGACACTCCTGTGGTGATATGGAAAGGAGTCAGAGAGTACAGGCACGCCTATGGTGTTATGGAAAGGAGTCAGAGAGTACAGGCCCTCCTGTGGTGTTATGGAAAGGAATCAGAGAGTACAGGCACTCCTGTGGTGATGTGGAAAGGAGTCAGAGATTACAGACACTCCTGTGGTGTTATGGAAAGGCGTCAGAGAGTACACGCTCTCCTGTGGTGATGTGGAAAGGAGTAAGAGAGTACAGGCACTCCTGTGGTGATATGGAAAGGAGTCAGAGAGTACAGGCACTCTTGTGGTGATATGGATAGGAGTCAGAGAGTACAGGAACTCCTGTGGTGATGTGGTAAGGAGTCAGAGAGTACAGGCACACCTGTGGTGATGTGGTAAGGAGTCAGAGAGTACAGGCACACCTGTGGTGATGTGGAAAGGAGTCAGAGTGTACAGACACTCTTGTGATGATATGGAATGGAGTCAGAGAGTACAGACACTTCTGTGGTTATATGGAAAGGAGTCAGAGAGTACAGGCACTCCTGTGGTGATGTGGAAAGGAGTTAGAGAGTACAGGCACTCTTGTGGTGATATGGAAAGGAGTTAGAGACTACAGACATTCCTGTGGTGTTATGGAAAGGATTCAGAGAGTACACGCACTCCTGTGGTGATGTGGAAAGGAGTAACAGAGTACACGCACTCCTGTGGTGATATGGAAAGGAGTCAGAGAGTACAGGCACGCCTGTGGATGTTATGGAAAGGAGTCAGAAAGTACAGGCACTCCTGTGGTTTTATGGAAAGGAGTCAGAGTGTACAGGCAGTCCTGTGGTGATGTGGAAAGGAGTCAGAGAGTACAGACACTCCTGTGGTGTTATGGAAAGGAGTCAGAGAGCACAGGCACTCCTGTGGTGATGTGGAAAGGAGTAAGAGAGTACAGGCATTCCTGTGGTGATATGGAAAGGAGTCAGAGAGTACAGACACTCCTGTGGTGAAGTGAAAAGGTGTCAGCGTGTAGAGGCACTCCTGTGGTGATGTGGAAAGGAGTCAGAGAGTACAGACACTATCTGTGGTGATGTGGAAAGGAGTCAGAGAGCACAGGCACTCCTATGGTGATGTGGAAAGGAGTCAGAAAATACAGACACTCCTGTGTTGATATGGAAAGGATTCAGAGAGTCCAGGCACTCCTGTGGTGATGTCGTAATTAGTCAGAGAGTACAGGCACACCTGTGGTGATGTGGAAAGGACTCAGAGAGTACAGACACTCTTGTGATGATATGGAAAGTAGTCAGAGAGTACAGACACTCCTGTGGTGATATGGAAAGGAGTCGAGAGTACAGGCACTCCTGTGGTGTTATGGAAAGTAGTCAGAGAGTACAGACACTCCTGTGGTGATGTGGAAAGGCGTCATATAGTACAGGCACTCCTGTGGTGATATGGAAAGAAGCCAGAGAGTACAGACACTGCTGTGGTGATGTGGAACGGAGTTAGAGAGTACAGACGCTCCTGTGGTGATGTGGAAAGGAGTAAGAGATTCCAGGCAATCTTGTGGTGATAATGAAAGGAGTCAGAGAGTACAGATATTCCTGTGGTGCTATGGAAAGTAGTCAGAGAGTACAGGCACTCCTGTGGTGTATTGGAAAGTAGTCAGAGAGTACAGACACTCCTGTGGTGATGTGGAAAGGAGTCAGAGAGTACTGACACTCTTGTGATGATATGGAAAGTAGTCAGAGAGTACAGACACTCCTGTGTTGATATGGAAAAGAGTCGAGAGTACAGGCACTCCTGTGGTGATGTGGAAAGGAGTCAGATAGTACAGGCACTCCTTTGGTGATATGGAAAGAAGTCAGAGAGTACAGACACTCCTGTGGTGATGTGGAACAGAGTCAGAGAGTACAGACGCTCCTGTGGTGATGTGGAAAGGAGTAACAGAGTACAGGCACTCTTGTGGTGATGTGGAATGGAGTCAGAGAGTAGAGGCACTCCTGTGGTGATGTGGATAGGACTAAGAGAGTACAGGCACTCCTGTGGTTATATGGAAAGGTGTCAGAGAGTACAGACACTCCTGTGGTGATGTGGAAAGGAGTCAGAGAGTACAGGCACTCCTGTGGTTTTATGGAAAGGAGTCAGTGAGTACATACACGCCTGTGGTGATGTGGAAAGGCGTCAGAGAGTACAGATACTCTTGTGGTGATATGGAAAGGAGTAAGAGAGTAAAGATACTCCTGTGGTGATATGGAAAGGAGTCAGAGAGCACAGACACTCTTGTGGTGATATGGAAAGGAGTCAGAGAGTACAGACACTCCTGTGGTTACATGGAAAGGAATCAAAGAGTACAGGCACTCCTGTGGTGATGCGGAAAGGAGTCAGATATTACAGGCACTCCTGTGGTGATATGGATAGATGTCAGAGAGTACAGACGCTCCTGCGGTGATGTGGAAAGGAGTAAGAGTGTAAAGGCACTCTTGTGGTGATATGGAAAGGAATCAGAGACTACAGGCACTCCTGTGGTGATGTGGAAAGGAGTCAGAGAGTACAGACACTCTTGCGGTGATGTGGAAAGGAGTCAGAGAGTAGAGACTCTCCTGTGCTGATATGGAAAGGTGCCAGAGAGTACAGGCACTCCTGTGGTGATGTGGAAAGGAGTCAGAGAGTACAGACACTCCTGTGGTGTTATGGAAAGGAGTCAGAGAGTACACGCACTCCTGTGGTGATGTGGAAAGGATTAAGAGAGTACAGGCACTCCTGTGGTGATATGGAAAGGAGTCAGAGAGTACAGACACTCCTGTGGTGATGTGGAAAGTAGTCAGCGTGTACAGGCACTCCTGTGGTGATGTGGAAAGGAGTCAGAGAGTACAGACACTCTCTGTGGTGATGTGGAAAGGAGTCAGAGGGTACAGGCGCTCCTGTGGTGATGTGGAAAGGAGTCAGAGAGTACAGACACTCCTGTGGTGATGTGGAACGGAGTCAGAGAGTACAGACGCTCCTGTGGAGATGTGGAAAGGAGTAAGACTGTACAGGCACTCTTGTGGTGATATGCACAGGAGACAGAGAGTACAGGCACTCCTGTGGTGATGTGGAAAGGAGTCAGACAGTACAGACACTCCTGTGGTGTTATGGAAAGGAATGAGAGAGCACAGGCACTCCTGTGGTGATGTGGAAAGGACTATGAGAGTTCAGGCACTTCTGTGGTGATATGGAAAGGAGTCAGAGAGTACAGACACTCCTGTGGTGATGTGGAAAGGAGTCAGCGTGTACAGGCACTCCTGTGGTGATGTGGAAAGGAGTCAGAGAGTACAGACACTCTCTGTGGTGATGTGGAAAGGAGTCAGAGAGTACAGGCGCTCCTGTGGTGATGTGGAAAGTAGTCAGAGAGTACAGACACTCCTGTGGTGAGATGGAAAGGAGTCAGAGAGTACAAGCGCTCCTGTGGTGTTATGGAAAGGAGTCAGAGAGTACAGGCACTCCTGTGGTGTTATGGAAAGAAGTCAGAGAGTACAGGCACTCCTGTGGTGATGTGGAAAGGGGTCATAGAGTACAGACACTCCTGTGGTGTTATGGAAAGGAGTCAGAGAGGACACGCACTCCTGTGGTGATGTGGAAAGGAGTAAGAGAGTACAGGCACTCCTGTGGTGATATGGAAAGAAGTCAGAGAGTACAAACACTCCTGTGGTGATGTGGAAAGGAGTCAGCGTGTACAGGCACTCCTGTGGTGATGTGGAAAGGAGTCAGAGAGTACAGACACTCTCTGTGGTGATGTGGAAAGGAGTCAGAGAGTGCAGGCACTACTGTGGTGATGTGGAAAGGAGTCAGAGAATACCCACACTCCTGTGGTGATATGGATAGGAGTCAGAGAGTAGAGGCACTCCTGTGGTGATGTGGTAAGGAGTCAGAGAGTACAGACACTCTTGTGATGATATGGAAAGGAGTCCGATAGTACAGACACTCCTGTGGTGATATGGAATGGAGTCGAGACTACAGGCACTCCTGTGGTGATGTGGAACGGAGTCAGAGAGTACATTCGCTACTGTGGAGATGTGGAAAGGAGTAAGAGTGTACAGGCACTCTTGTGGTGATATGCACAGGAGACAGAGAGTACAGGCACTCCTGTGGTGATGTGGAAAGGAGTCAGAGAGTACAGACACTCCTGTGGTGTTGTGGAAAGCAATGAGAGAGCACAGGCACTCCTGTGGTGTTGTGGAAAGGACTATGACAGTTCAGGCACTTCTGTGGTGATATGGAAAGGAGTCAGAGAGTTCAGACACTCCTGTGGTGATGTGGAAAGAAGTCAGAGAGCACAGGCTATCCTGTGGTGTTATGGAAAGGAGACAGAGAGTACAGACACTCCTGTGGTGATGTGGAAAGGAGTCAGAGAGTACAGGCAATCCTGTGGAGATGTGGAAAGACGTCAGATAGTACAGGCACTCCTGTGGTGATATGGATAGCAGTCAGAGAGTACAGACACTCCTGTGCTAATGTGGAATGGAGTCAGAGAGTACAGACGCTCCTGTGGTGATGTGGAAAGGAGTAAGAGAGTACAGGCACTCTTGTGGTGATATGGAAAGGAGTCAGAGACTACAGGCACACCTGTGGTGATGTGGAAAGGAGTCAGAGAGTACAGGCGCTCCTGTGGTGATGTGGAATGTAGTCAGATAGTACAGACACTCCTGTGGTGCTATGGAAAGGAGTCAGAGAGTACACGCACACCTGTGGTGATGTGGAAAGGATTAAGAGAGTACAGGCACTCCTGTGGTGATATGGAAAGGAGTCAGAGAGTACAGACACTCCTGTGGTGATGTGGAAAGGAGTCAGCGTGTACAGGCACTCCTGTGGTGATGTGGAAAGGAGTCAGAGAGTACAGACACTCTCTGTGGTGATGTGGAAAGGAGTCAGAGGGTACAGGCGCTCCTGTGGTGATGTGGAAAGGAGTCAGAGAGTACAGACACTCCTGTGGTGATGTGGAACGGAGTCAGAGAGTACAGACGCTCCTGTGGAGATGTGGAAAGGAGTAAGAGTGTACAGGCACTCCTGTGGTGATGTGGAAAGGAGTCAGACAGTACAGACACTCCTGTGGTGTTATGGAAAGGAATGAGAGAGCACAGGCACTCCTGTGGTGATGTGGAAAGGACTATGAGAGTTCAAGCACTTCTGTGGTGATATGGAAAGGAGTCAGAGAGTACAGACACTCCTGTGGTGATGTGGAAAGGAGTCAGCGTGTACAGGCACTCCTGTGGTGATGTGGAAAGAAGTCAGAGAGTAAAGACACTCTCTGTGGTGATGTGGAAAGGAGTCAGAGAGTACAGGCGCTCCTGTGGTGATGTGGAAAGTAGTCAGAGAGTACAGACACTCCTGTGGTGAGATGGAAAGGAGTCAGAGAGTACAAGCGCTCCTGTGGTGTTATGGAAAGGAGTCAGAGAGTACAGGCACTCCTGTGGTGTTATGGAAAGAAGTCAGAGAGTACAGGCACTCCTGTGGTGATGTGGAAAGGGGTCATAGAGTACAGACACTCCTGTGGTGTTATGGAAAGGAGTCAGAGAGGACACGCACTCCTGTGGTGATGTGGAAAGGAGTAAGAGAGTACAGGCACTCCTGTGGTGATATGGAAAGAAGTCAGAGAGTACAAACACTCCTGTGGTGATGTGGAAAGGAGTCAGCGTGTACAGGCACTCCTGTGGTGATGTGGAACGGAGTCAGAGAGTACAGTCGCTACTGTGGAGATGTGGAAAGGAGTAAGAATGTACAGGCACTCTTGTGGTGATATGCACAGGAGACAGAGAGTACAGGCACTCCTGTGGTGATGTGGAAAGGTGTCAGAGAGTACAGACACTCCTGTGGTGTTATGGAAAGGAATGAGAGAGCACAGGCAATCCTGTGGTGATGTGGAAAGGACTATGACAGTTCAGGCACTTCTGTGGTGATATGGAAAGGAGTCAGAGAGATCAGACACTCCTGTGGTGATGTGGAAAGAAGTCAGAGAGCACAGGCTCTCCTGTGGTGTTATGGAAAGGAGACAGAGAGTACAGACACTCCTGTGGTGATGTGGAAAGGAGTCAGAGAGTACAGGCAATCCTGTGGTGATGTGGAAAGACGTCAGATAGTACAGGCACTCCTGTGGTGATATGGATAGCAGTCAGAGAGTACAGACACTCCTGTGCTAATGTGGAATGGAGTCAGAAAGTACAGACGCTCCTGTGGTGATGTGGAAAGGAGTAAGAGAGTACAGCAACTCTTGTGGTGATATGGAAAGGAGTCAGAGACTACAGGCACACCTGTGGTGATGTGGAAAGGAGTCAGATAGTTGAGACACTCTTGAGGAGATGTGGAAAGGATGCAGAGAGTAGAGACACTCCTGTGGTGATATTGAAAGGAGTCAGAGAGTACAGGCACGCCTGTGGTGTTATGGAAAGGAGTCAGAGAGTACAGGCACTCCTGTGGTGTTATGGAAAGGATTCAGAGAGTACAGGCACTCCTGTGGTGATGTGGAAAGGAGTCAGAGAGTACAGACACTCCTGTGGTGTTATGGAAAGGAGTCAGAGAGTACACGCTCACCTGTGGTGATGTGGAAAGGAGTAACAGAGTACAGGCACACCTGTGGTAATATGGAAAGGAGTCAGAGAGTACAGACACTCCTGTGGTGATGTGGAAATGAGTCAGAGAGTACTTACACTCTCTGTGGTGATTTGGAAAGGAGTCAGAGAGTACAGGCACTCCTGTGGTGATGTGGAAAGGGGTCAGAGAATACAGACACTCCTGTGGTGATATGGAATGTATTCATAGAGTACAGGCACTCCTGTGGTGATGTTGTAAGTAGTCAGAGAGTACAGGCACACCTGTGGTGATGTGGAAAGGAGTCAGAGAGTACACACACTCTTGTGATGATATGGAACGGAGTCAGAGAGTACAGACACACCTGTAGTGATATGGAAAGGAGTCGAGAGTACAGGCACTCCTGTGGTAAGGTGGAAAGGAGTCATATAATAAGGGCGCTCCTGTGGTGATTTGGAAAGAAGTCAGAGAGTACAGGCACTCCTCTGGTGATGTGGAACGGAGTCGGAGAGTACAGACACTCCTGTGGTGTTATGGAAAGGAGGCAGAGAGTACAGGTACTCCTGTGGTGATGTGGAAAGGAGTAAGAGAGTACAGGCACTCTTGTGGTGATATGGAAAGGAGTCAGAGAGTACAGGCAGTCCTGTGGTGATATGGATAGCAGTCAGAGAGTACAGACACTCCTGTGCTAATGTGGAATGGAGTCAGAAAGTACAGACGCTCCTGTGGTGATGTGGAAAGGAGTAAGAGAGTACATGAACTCTTGTGGTGATATGGAAAGGAGTCAGCGACTACAGGCACTCCTGTGGTGATGTGGAAAGGACTATGACAGTTCAGGCACTTCTGTGGTGATATGGAAAGGAGTCAGAGAGTTCAGACACTCCTGTGATGATGTGGAAAGAAGTCAGAGAGCACAGGCTCTCCTGTGGTGTTATGGAAAGGAGACAGAGAGTACAGACACTCCTGTGGTGATGTGGAAAGGAGTCAGAGAGTACAGGCAATCCTGTGGTGATGTGGAAAGACGTCAGATAGTACAGGCACTCCTGTGGTGATATGGATAGCAGTCAGAGAGTACAGACACTCCTGTGCTAATGTGGAATGGAGTCAGAAAGTACAGACGCTCCTGTGGTGATGTGGAAAGGAGTAAGAGAGTACAGGAACTCTTGTGGTGATATGGAAAGGAGTCAGAGACTACAGGCACACCTGTGGTGATGTGGAAATGAGTCAGATAGTTGAGACACTCTTGAGTTGATGTGGAAAGGAGGCAGAGAGTAGAGACACTCCTGTGGTGATATTGAAAGGAGTCAGAGAGTACAGGCACGCCTGTGGTGTTATGCAAAGGAGTCAGAGAGTACAGGCACTCCTGTGGTGTTATGGAAAGGATTCAGAGAGTACAGGCACTCCTGTGGTGATGTGGAAAGGAGTCAGAGAGTACAGACACTCCTGTGGTGTTATGGAAAGGAGTCAGAGAGTACACGCTCACCTGTGGTGATGTGGAAAGGAGTAACAGAGTACAGGCACACCTGTGGTAATATGGAAAGGTGTCAGAGAGTACAGACACTCCTGTGGTGATGTGGAAATGAGTCAGAGAGTACTTACACTCTCTGTGGTGATTTGGAAAGGAGTCAGAGAGTACAGGCACTCCTGTGGTGATGTGGAAAGGGGTCAGAGAATACAGACACTCCTGTGGTGATATGGAATGTATTCATAGAGTACAGGCACTCCTGTGGTGATGTTGTAAGGAGTCAGAGAGTACAGGCACACCTGTGGTGATGTGGAAAGGAGTCAGAGAGTACACACACTCTTGTGATGATATGGAACGGAGTCAGAGAGTACAGACACTCCTGTAGTGATATGGAAAGGAGTCGAGAGTACAGGCACTCCTGTGGTAAGGTGGAAAGGAGTCATATAATAAGGGCACTCCTGTGGTGATATGGAAAGAAGTCAGAGAGTACAGGCACTCCTGTGGTGATGTGGAACGGAGTCGGAGAGTACAGACACTCCTGTGGTGTTATGGAAAGGAGGCAGAGAGTACAGGTACACCTGTGGTGATGTGGAAAGGAGTAAGAGAGTACAGGCACTCTTGTGGTGATATGGAAAGGAGTCAGAGAGTACAGGCAGTCCTGTGGTGATGTGGAAAGGAATCTGAGAGTACAGACACTCCTGTGGTGTTATGGAAAGGAGTGAGAGAGTACAGGTACTCCTGTGGTGATGTGGAAAGGACTAAGAGAGTACAGGCACTCCTTTGGTGATATGGAAAGGAGTCAGAGATTACAGACACTCCTGTGGTGATGTGGAAAGGAGTCAGAGAGTACAGGCACTCCTGTGGTGTTATGGAAAGGAGACAGAGAGTACAGACACTCCTGTGCTGATCTGGAAAGGATTCAGAGAGTACAGACACTCTTGTGGTGATATTGAACGGAGTCAGAGTGTACAGATACTCCGGTGGTGATATAGAAAGTAGTCAGAGAGTACAGACACTCCTGTGGTGTTATGGAAAGGAGTCAGAGAGTACAGACACTCATGTGGTGATGTGCAAAGGAGTCAGAGAGTACAGTCACTCCTGTGGTTATGTGGAAAGGAGTCAGAGAGTACAGACACTCTTGTGGTGATATGCAAAGTAGTCAGAGAGTACAGACACTCCTGTGGTGATGTGGAATGGAGTCAGAGAGTACAGACACTCTTGTGGTGATATGAAAAGGAGTCAGAGAGTACAGATACTCCTGTGGTGATATGGAAAGGAGTCAGAGAGTACAGACACTCTAGTGATGATATGGATAGTAGTCAGAGAGTACAGTCACTCCTGTGGTGATATGGAACGGAGTCAGAGAGTACAGATACTCCGGTGGTGATATAGAAAGTAGTCAGAGAGTACAGACACTCCTGTGGTGTTATGGAAAGGAGTCAGAGAGTACAGACACTCATGTGGTGATGTGGAAAGGAGTCAGAGAGTACAGTCACTCCTGTGGTTATGTGGAAAGGAGTCAGAGAGTACAGACACTCTTGTGGTGATATGCAAAGTAGTCAGAGAGTACAGACACTCCTGTGGTGATGTGGAAAGGAGTCAGAGAGTACAGACACTCTTGTGGTGATATGAAAAGGAGTCAGAGAGTACAGATACTCCTGTGGTGATATGGAAAGGAGTCAGAGAGTACAGACACTCTAGTGATGATATGGATAGTAGTCAGAGAGTACAGACACTCTTGTGGTGATATGGAAAGGAGTCAGAGAGTACAGACACTCCTGTAGTGATATGGAAAGGAGTCGAGAGTACAGGCACTCCTGTGGTAAGGTGGAAAGGAGTCATATAATAAGGGCGCTCCTGTGGTGATATGGAAAGAAGTCAGAGAGTACAGGCACTCCTGTGGTGATGTGGAACGGAGTCGGAGAGTACAGACACTCCTGTGGTGTTATGGAAAGGAGGCAGAGAGTACAGGTACTCCTGTGGTGATGTGGAAAGGAGTAAGAGAGTACAGGCACTCTTGTGGTGATACGGAAAGGAGTCAGAGAGTACAGGCAGTCCTGTGGTGATGTGGAAAGGAATCTGAGAGTACAGACACTCCTGTGGTGATGTGGAAAGGACTATGACAGTTCAGGCACTTCTGTGGTGATATGGAAAGGAGTCAGAGAGTTCAGACACTCCTGTGATGATGTGGAAAGAAGTCAGAGAGCACAGGCTCTCCTGTGGTGTTATGGAAAGGAGACAGAGAGTACAGACACTCCTGTGGTGATGTGGAAAGGAGTCAGAGAGTACAGGCAATCCTGTGGTGATGTGGAAAGACGTCAGATAGTACAGGCACTCCTGTGGTGATATGGATAGCAGTCAGAGAGTACAGACACTCCTGTGCTAATGTGGAATGGAGTCAGAAAGTACAGACGCTCCTGTGGTGATGTGGAAAGGAGTAAGAGAGTACAGGAACTCTTGTGGTGATATGGAAAGGAGTCAGAGACTACAGGCACACCTGTGGTGATGTGGAAAGGAGTCAGATAGTTGAGACACTCTTGAGTTGATGTGGAAAGGAGGCAGAGAGTAGAGACACTCCTGTGGTGATATTGAAAGGAGTCAGAGAGTACAGGCACGCCTGTGGTGTTATGGAAAGGAGTCAGAGAGTACAGGCACTCCTGTGGTGTTATGGAAAGGATTCAGAGAGTACAGGCACTCCTGTGGTGATGTGGAAAGGAGTCAGAGAGTACAGACACTCCTGTGGTGTTATGGAAAGGAGTCAGAGAGTACACGCTCACCTGTGGTGATGTGGAAAGGAGTAACAGAGTACAGGCACACCTGTGGTAATATGGAAAGGTGTCAGAGAGTACAGACACTCCTGTGGTGATGTGGAAATGAGTCAGAGAGTACTTGCACTCTCTGTGGTGATTTGGAAAGGAGTCAGAGAGTACAGGCACTCCTGTGGTGATGTGGAAAGGGGTCAGAGAATACAGACACTCCTGTGGTGATATGGAATGTATTCATAGAGTACAGGCACTCCTGTGGTGATGTTGTAAGGAGTCAGAGAGTACAGGCACACCTGTGGTGATGTGGAAAGGAGTCAGAGAGTACACACACTCTTGTGATGATATGGAACGGAGTCAGAGAGTACAGACACTCCTGTAGTGATATGGAAAGGAGTCGAGAGTACAGGCACTCCTGTGGTAAGGTGGAAAGGAGTCATATAATAAGGGCACTCCTGTGGTGATATGGAAAGAAGTCAGAGAGTACAGGCACTCCTGTGGTGATGTGGAACGGAGTCGGAGAGTACAGACACTCCTGTGGTGTTATGGAAAGGAGGCAGAGAGTACAGGTACTCCTGTGGTGATGTGGAAAGGAGTAAGAGAGTACAGGCACTCTTGTGGTGATATGGAAAGGAGTCAGAGAGTACAGGCAGTCCTGTGGTGATGTGGAAAGGAATCTGAGAGTACAGACACTCCTGTGGTGTTATGGAAAGGTGTGAGAGAGTACAGGTACTCCTGTGGTGATGTGGAAAGGACTAAGAGAGTACAGGCACTGCTTTGGTGATATGGAAAGGAGTCAGAGAGTACAGACACTCCTGTGGTGATGTGGAAAGGAGTCAGAGAGTACAGGCACTCCTGTGGTGTTATGGAAAGGAGACAGAGAGTACAGACACTCCTGTGCTGATCTGGAAAGGATTCAGAGAGTACAGACACTCTTGTGGTGATATTGAACGGAGTCAGAGAGTACAGATACTCCGGTGGTGATATAGAAAGTAGTCAGAGAGTACAGACACTCCTGTGGTGTTATGGAAAGGAGTCAGAGAGTACAGACACTCATGTGGTGATGTGCAAAGGAGTCAGAGAGTACAGTCACTCCTGTGGTTATGTGGAAAGGAGTCAGAGAGTACAGACACTCTTGTGGTGATATGCAAAGTAGTCAGAGAGTACAGACACTCCTGTGGTGATGTGGAATGGAGTCAGAGAGTACAGACACTCTTGTGGTGATATGAAAAGGAGTCAGAGAGTACAGATACTCCTGTGGTGATATGGAAAGGAGTCAGAGAGTACAGACACTCTAGTGATGATATGGATAGTAGTCAGAGAGTACAGTCACTCCTGTGGTGATATGGAACGGAGTCAGAGAGTACAGATACTCCGGTGGTGATATAGAAAGTAGTCAGAGAGTACAGACACTCCTGTGGTGTTATGGAAAGGAGTCAGAGAGTACAGACACTCATGTGGTGATGTGGAAAGGAGTCAGAGAGTACAGTCACTCCTGTGGTTATGTGGAAAGGAGTCAGAGAGTACAGACACTCTTGTGGTGATATGCAAAGTAGTCAGAGAGTACAGACACTCCTGTGGTGATGTGGAAAGGAGTCAGAGAGTACAGACACTCTTGTGGTGATATGAAAAGGAGTCAGAGAGTACAGATACTCCTGTGGTGATATGGAAAGGAGTCAGAGAGTACAGACACTCTAGTGATGATATGGATAGTAGTCAGAGAGTACAGACACTCTTGTGGTGATATGGAAAGGAGTCAGAGAGTACAGACACTCCTGTGGTTATATGGAAAGGAATCAGAGAGTACAGGCACACCTGTGGTGATGTGGAAAGGAGTCAGATAGTACAGGCACTCTTGTGGTGATATGGATAGATGTCAGAGGGTACAGACACTCCTGTGGTGATGTGGAACGGAGTCAGAGAGTGCAGACGCTCCTGTGGTGATGTGGAAAGGAGTAAGAGTGTACAAGCACTCCTGTGGTGATATGGAAAGGAGTCAGTGACTACAGTCACTCCTATCGTGATGTGGAAAGGAGTCAGAGAGTACAGACACTCTTGCGGTGATTTGGAAAGGAGTCAGAGAGTAGAGGAACTCCTGTGGTGACATTGAAAGGAGTCAGAGAGTACAGGCACGCCTGTGGTGTTATGGAAAGGAGTCAGAGAGTACAGGCACTCCTGTGGTGTTATGGAAAGGAGTCAGAGAGTGCAGGCACTCCTGTGGTGATGTGGAAAGGAGTCAGAGAGTACAGGCACTCCTGTGGTGATGTGGAAAGGGGTCAGAGAATACAGACACTCCTGTGGCGATATGGAAAGGAGTCAGCGAGTACAGGCACTCCTGTGGTGATGTGGTAAGGAGCCAGAGAGTACAGGCACACCTGTGGTGATGTGGAAAGGAGTCAGAGTGTACACACACTCTAGTGATGATATGGAAAGGAGTCAGAGAGTACAGACACTCCTGTGGTGATATGGAAAGGAGTCGAGAGTACAGGCACTCCTGTGGTGATGTGGAAATGAGTCATATAGTACAGGCACTCCTGTGGTGATATGGAAAGAAGTCAGAGAGTACAGACACTCCTGTGGTGATGTGGAACGGAGTCAGAGAGTACAGACGCTCCTGTGGTGATGTGGAAAGTAATAAGAGAGTACAGGCACTCTTGTGGTGATATGGAATGGTGTAGGAGAGTACAGGCACTCCTGTGGTGATGTGGAAAGGAGTCAGAAAGTCCAGACACTCTTGCGGTGATGTGGAAAGAAGTCAGAGAGTAGAGACACTCCTGTGCTGATAAGGAAAGGAGCCAGAGAGTACAGGCACTCCTGTGGTGATGTGGAAAGGAGTCAGAGAGTACAGACTCTCCTGTGTTGTTATGGAAAGGAGTCAGAGAGTACACGCACTCCTGTGGTGATGTGGAAAGGAGTATGAGAGTACAGGCACTCCTGTGGCGATTTGGAAAGGAGTCAGAGATTACAGACACTCCTGTGGTGATGTGGAAAGGAGTCAGCGTATACAGGCACTCCTGTGGTGATGTGGAAAGGAGTCAGAGAGTACAGGCACTCCTTTGGTGATGTGGAAAGGAGTCAGATAGTACAGGCACTCCTGTGATGATATGGAAAGGAGTCAGAGAGTACAGACACTCCTGTGGTGATATGGAAAGGAATCAGAGTGTACAGGCACTCCGGTGGTGATGTGGAAAGGTGTCAGTAACTATAGGCACTCCTGTGGTGATGTGGAAAGGAGTCAGAGAGTACAGACACTCTCTGTGGTGATGTGGAAAGGAGTCAGAGAGTACAGGCACACCTGTGGTGATGTGGAAAGGGGTCAGAGAATACAGACACTCCTGTGGTGATATGGAAAAAAGTCAGAGAGTACAGGCACTCCTGTGGTGATGTGGTAAGGAGTCAGAGAGTGCAGGCACACCTGTGGTGATGTGGAAAGGAGTCAGAGAGTACACACACTCTTGTGATGATATCGATAGGAGTCAGAGAGTACAGACACTCCTGTGGTGATATGGAAAGGAGTCGAGAGTACAGGCACTCCTGTGGTGTTATGGAAAGGAGTCATATTGTACAGGCACTCCTGTGGTGATGTGGAAAGGAGTCAGAGAGTACACACACTCTTGTGATGATATCGATAGGAGTCAGAGAGTACAGGCACGCCTGTGGTGTTATGGAAAGGAGTCAGAGAGTACAGGCACTCCTGTGGTGTTATGGAAAGGAGTCAGGGAGTGCAGGCACTCCTGTGGTGATGTGGAAAGTAGTCGGAGAGTACAGACACTCCTGTGGTGTTATGGAAACGAATCAGAGAGTACAGACACTCCTCTGGTGATGTGGAAAGGAGTCAGCGTGTACAGGCACTCCTGTGGTGATGTGGAAAGCAGTCAGAGAGTACAGACACTCTCTGTAGTGATGTGGAAATGAGTCAGAGAGTACAGGCACTCCTGTGGTGATGTGGAAAGGAGTCAGAGAGTACAGACACTCCTGTGGTGATGTGGAAAGGAGTCAGAGAGTACAGGCACTCCTGTGGTGTTATGGAAAGTAGACAGAGAGTACAGACACTCCTGTGGTGTTGTGGAAAGGAGTCAGAGAGTACAGGCACTACTGTGGTGATGTGGAAAGGAGTCAGAGAGTACAGACACACTTGTGATGATATGGATAGTAGTCAGAGAGTGCAGACACTCTTGTGGTGATATGGAAAGGAGTCAGAGAGTACAGACACTTCTGTGGTTATATGGAAAGGAATCAGAGAGTACAGGCACTCCTGTGGTGATGTGGAAAGGAGTCAGATAGTACAGGCACTCTTGTGGTGATATGGATAGATGTCAGAGGGTACAGACACTCCTGTGGTGATGTGGAACGGAGTCAGAGAGTGCAGACGCTCCTGTGGTGATGTGGAAAGGAGTAAGAGTGTACAAGCACTCCTGTGGTGATATGGCAAGGAGTCAGTGACTACAGGCACTCCTATGGTGATGTGGAAAGGAGTCAGAGAGTACAGACACTCTTGCGGTGATTTGGAAAGGAGTCAGAGAGTTGAGGCACTCCTCTGGTGACATTGAAAGGAGTCAGAGAGTACAGGCACGCCTGTGGTGTTATGGAAAGGAGTCAGAGAGTACAGGCACTCCTGTGGTGTTACGGAAAGGAGTCAGAGAGTGCAGGCACTCCTGTGGTGATGCGGAAAGGAGTCGGAGAGTACAGACACTCCTGTGGTGTTATGGAAAGGAATCAGAGAGTACAGACACTCCTATGGTGATGTGGAAAGGAGTCAGCGTGTACAGGCACTCCTGTCGTGATGTGGAAAGCAGTCACAGAGTACAGACACTCTCTGTAGTGATGTGGAAATGAGTCAGAGAGTACAGGCACTCCTGTGGTGATGTGGAAAGGGGTCAGAGAGTACAGACACTCCTGTGGTGATGTGGAAAGGAGTCAGAGAGTACAGGCACTCCTGTGGTGATGTTGAAAGTAGACAGAGAGTACAGACACTCCTGTGGTGTTGTGGAAAGGAGTCAGAGAGTACAGGCACTACTGTGGTGATGTGGAAAGGAGTCAGAGAGTACAGACACTCTTGTGATTATATGGATAGTAGTCAGAGAGTACAGACACTCTTGTGGTGATATGGAAAGGATTCAGAGAGTACAGACACTCCTGTGGTTATATGGAAAGGAATCAGAGAGTTTAGGCACTCTTGTGGTGATATGGATAGATTTCAGAGGGTACAGACACTCCTCTGGAGATGTGGAACGGAGTCAGAGAGTGCAGACGCTCCTGTGGTGATGTGGAAAGGAGTAAGAGTGTACAAGCACTCCTGTGGTGATATGGCAAGGAGTCAGTGACTACAGGCACTCCTATGGTGATGTGGAAAGGAGTCAGAGAGTACAGACACTCTTGCGGTGATTTGTAAAGGAGTCAGAGAGTAGAGGCACTCCTGTGGTGACATTGAAAGGAGTCAGAGAGTACAGGCACGCCTGTGTTGTTATGGAAATGTGTCAGAGAGTACAGGCACTCCTGTGGTGTTATGGAAAGGAGTCAGAGAGTGCAGGCACTCCTGTGGTGATGTGGAAAGGAGTCGGAGAGTACAGACACTCCTGTGGTGTAATGGAAAGGAATCAGAGAGTACAGACACTCCTGTGGTGATGTGGAAAGCAGTCAGAGAGTACAGGCACTCTTGTGGTGTTTTGGAAAGGAGACAGAGAGTACAGACACTCCTGTGGTGTTGTGGAAAGGAGTCAGAGAGTACAGGCACTACTGTGGTGATGTGGAAAGGAGTCAGATAGTACAGGCACTCATGTGGTGATATGGATAGAAGTCAGAGAGTACAGACACTCCTGTGCTAATGTGGAATGGAGTCAGAGAGTACAGACGCTCCTGTGGTGATGTTGAAAGGAGTAAGAGAGTACAGGCGCTCTTGGGGTGATATGGAAAGGAGTCAGCGACTACAGGCACTCCTGTGGTGATGTGGAAAGGAGTCAGAGAGTACAGACACTCCTGTGGTGATGTGGAAAGCAGTCAGAGAGTACAGACACTCTCTGTAGTGATGTGGAAATGAGTCAGAGAGTACAGGCACTCCTGTGGTGATGTGGAAAGGAGTCAGAGAGTACAGACACTCCTGTGGTGATGTGGAAAGGAGTCAGAGAGTACAGGCACTCCTGTGGTGTTATGGAAAGTAGACAGAGAGTACAGACACTCCTGTGGTGTTGTGGAAAGGAGTCAGAGAGTACAGGCACTACTGTGGTGATGTGGAAAGGAGTCAGAGAGTACAGACACTCTTGTGATGATATGGATAGTAGTCAGAGAGTACAGACACTCTTGTGGTGATATGGAAAGGAGTCAGAGAGTACAGACACTCCTGTGGTTATATGGAAAGGAATCAGAGAGTACAGGCACTCCTGTGGTGATGTGGAAAGGAGTCAGATAGTACAGGCACTCTTGTGGTGATATGGATAGATTTCAGAGGGTACAGACACTCCTGTGGTGATGTGGAACGGAGTCAGAGAGTGCAGACGCTCCTGTGGTGATGTGGAAAGGAGTAAGAGTGTACAAGCACTCCTGTGGTGATATGGCAAGGAGTCAGTGACTACAGGCACTCCTATGGTGATGTGGAAAGGAGTCAGAGAGTACAGACACTCTTGCGGTGATTTGTAAAGGAGTCAGAGAGTAGAGGCACTCCTGTGGTGACATTGAAAGGAGTCAGAGAGTACAGGCACGCCTGTGGTGTTATGGAAAGGAGTCAGAGAGTACAGGCACTCCTGTGGTGTTATGGAAAGGAGTCAGAGAGTGCAGGCACTCCTGTGGTGATGTGAAAAGGAGTCGGAGAGTACGGACACTCCTGTGGTGTTGTGGAAAGGAGTCAGAGAGTACAGGCACTACTGTGGTGATGTGGAAAGGAGTCAGATAGTACAGGCACTCATGTGGTGATATGGATAGAAGTCAGAGAGTACAGACACTCCTGTGCTAATGTGGAATGGAGTCAGAGAGTACAGACGCTCCTGTGGTGATGTTGAAAGGACTAAGAGAGTACAGGCGCTCTTGGGGTGATATGGAAAGGAGTCAGCGACTACAGGCACTCCTGTGGTGATGTGGAAAGGAGTCAGAGAGTACAGACACTCTTGCGGTGATGTGGAAAGGAGTCAGAGAGTAGAGACACGCCTGTGGTGATATGGAAAGGAGTCAGAGAGTACATGCACGCCTGTGGTGTTATGGAAAGGAGTCAGAGAGTACACGCACTCCTGTGGTGATATGGAAAGAAGTCAGAGAGTACAGACACTCCTGTGGCGATATGGAACGGAGTCAGAGAGTACAGACGCTACTGTGGTGATCTGGAAAGGAATAAGAGAGTACAGGCACGCTTGTGGTGATATGGAAAGGAGTCAGAGAGTACATGCACGCCTGTGGTGTTATGGAAAGGAGTCAGAGAGTACAGACACTCCTGTGGCGATATGGAACGGAGTCAGAGAGTACAGACGCTACTGTGGTGATCTGGAAAGGAATAAGAGAGTACAGGCACGCTTGTGGTGATATGGAATGGTGTAGGAGAGTACAGGCACTCCTGTGGTGATGTGGAAAGGAGTCAGAAAGTCCAGACACTCTTGCGGTGATGTGGAAAGGAGTCAGAGAGTAGAGACACTCCTGTGCTGATAAGGAAAGCAGCCAGAGAGTACAGGCACTCCTGTGGTGATGTGGAAAGGAGTCAGAGAGTACAGACTCTCCTGTGTTGTTATGGAAAGGAGTCAGAGTGTACACGCACTCCTGTGGTGATGTGGAAAGGAGTATGAGAGTACAGGCACTCCTGTGGCGATTTGGAAAGGAGTCAGAGATTACAGACACACCTGTGGTGATGTGGAAAGGAGTCAGCGTATACAGGCACTCCTGTGGTGATGTGGAAAGGAGTCAGAGAGTACAGGCACTCCTTTGGTGATGTGGAAAGGAGTCAGAGAGTACAGGCACTCCTGTGATGATAAGAAAAGGAGTCAGAGAGTACAGACACTCCTGTGGTTATATGGAAAGGAATCAGAGTGTACAGGCACTCCGGTGGTGATGTGGAAAGGAGTCAGATAGTACAGGCACTCCTGTGGTGATATGGAAAGGTGTCAGTAACTATAGGCACTCCTGTGGTGATGTGGAAAGAAGTCAGAGAGTACAGACACTCTCTGTGGTGATGTGGAAAGGAGTCAGAGAGTACAGGCACTCCTGTGGTGATATGGAAAGGGGCAGAGAATACAGACACTCCTGTGGTGATATGGAAAGGAGTCAGAGAGCACAGGCACTCCTGTGGTGATGTGGTAAGGAGTCAGAGAGTGCAGGCACACCTGTGGTGATGTGGAAAGGAGTCAGAGAGTACACACACTCTTGTGATGATATCGATAGGAGTCAGAGAGTACAGACACTCCTGTGGTGATATGGAAAGGAGTCGAGAGTACAGGCACTCCTGTGGTGATGTGGAAAGGAGTCATATTGTACAGACACTCCTGTGGTGATGTGGAAAGGAGTCAGAGAGTACAGGCACTCCTGTGGTGTTATTGAGAGGAGACAGAGAGTACAGACACTCCTGTGGTGTTGTGGAAAGGAGTCAGAGAGTACAGGCACTACTGTGGTGACGTGGAAAGGAGTCAGAGAGTACAGACACTCTTGTGATGATATGGATAGTAGTCAGAGAGTACAGACACTCTTGTGGTGATATGGAAAGGAGTCAGAGAGTACAGACACTCCTGTGGTTATATGGAAAGGAATCAGAGATTACAGGCACTCCTGTGGTGATGTGGAAAGGAGTCAGATAGTACAGGCACTCTTGTGGTGATATGGATTGATGTCAGAGGGTACAGACACTCCTGTGGTGATGTGGAACGGAGTCAGAGAGTGCAGACGCTCCTGTGTTGATGTGGAAAGGAGTAAGAGTGTACAAGCACTCCTGTGGTGATATGGCAAGGAGTCAGTGACTACAGGCACTCCTATGGTGATGTGGAAAGGAGTCAGAGAGTACAGACACTCTTGCGGTGATTTGTAAAGGAGTCAGAGAGTAGAGGCACTCCTGTGGTGACATTGAAAGGCGTCAGAGAGTACAGGCACGCCTGTGGTGTTATGGCATGTGTCAGAGAGTACAGGCACTCCTGTGGTGTTATGGAAAGGAGTCAGAGAGTGCAGGCACTCCTGTGGTGATGTGGAATGGAGTCGGAGAGTACAGACACTCCTGTGGTGTTATGGAAAGGAATCAGAGAGTACAGACACTCCTGTGGTGATGTGGAAAGGAGTCAGAGAGTACAGGCACTCCTGTGGTGTTTTGGAAAGGAGACAGAGAGTACAGACTCTCCTGTGGTGTTGTGGAAAGGAGTCAGAGAGTACAGGCACTCATGTGGTGATATGGATAGAAGTCAGAGAGTACAGACACTCCTGTGCTAATGTGGAATGGAGTCAGAGAGTACAGACGCTCCTGTGGTGATGTTGAAAGGAGTAAGAGAGTACAGGCGCTCTTGTGGTGATATGGAAAGGAGTCAGCGACTACAGGCACTCCTGTGGTGATGTGGAAAGGAGTCAGAGAGTACAGACACTCTTGCGGTGATGTGGAAAGGAGTCAGAGAGTAGAGACACTCCTGTGGTGATATGGAAAGGAGTCAGAGAGTACATGCACGCCTGTGGTGTTATGGAAAGGAGTCAGAGAGTACACGCACTCCTGTGGTGTAATGGAAAGGAGTCAGAGAGTAGAGACACTCCTGTGGTGATATGGAAAGGAGTCAGAGAGTACATGCACGCCTGTGGTGTTATGGAAAGGAGTCAGAGAGTACACGCACTCCTGTGG
The DNA here is from genome assembly GCF_964194155.1 of Cetorhinus maximus. NCBI lineage: Eukaryota > Metazoa > Chordata > Chondrichthyes > Lamniformes > Cetorhinidae > Cetorhinus > Cetorhinus maximus. The sequence goes on from NW_027596323.1 coordinate 247,365, forward strand.
TGTAATGGAAAGGAGTCAGAGAGTACAGACACTCCTGTGGTGTTATGGAAAGGAGTCAGAGAGTACACGCTCTCCTGTGGTGATGTGGAAAGGAGTAAGAGAGTACAGGCACTCCTGTGGTAATATGGAAAGGAGTCAGAGAGTACAGACACTCTCTGTGGTGATGTGGAAAGGAGTCAGAGAGTACAGGCACTCCTGTGGTGATGTGGAAAGGGGTCAGAGAATACAGACACTCCTGTGGTGATATGGAAAGGAGTCAGCGAGTACAGGCACTCCTGTGGTGATGTGGGAAGGAGCCAGAGAGTACAGGCACACCTGTGGTGATGTGGAAAGGAGTCAGAGAGTACACACACTCTAGTGATGATATGGAAAGGAGTCAGAGAGTACGGACACTCCTGTGGTGATATGGAAAGGAGTCGAGAGTACAGGCACTCCTGTGGTGATGTGGAAATGAGTCATATAGTACAGGCACTCCTGTGGTGATATGGAAAGAAGTCAGAGAGTACAGACACTCCTGTGGTGATGTGGAACGGAGTCAGAGAGTACAGACGCTCCTGTGGTGATGTGGAAAGGAATAAGAGAGTACAGGCACTCCTGTGCTGATATGGAATGGTGTAGGAGAGTACAGGCACTCCTGTGGATATGTGGAAAGGAGTCAGAGAGTACAGACTCTCCTGTGTTGTTATGGAAAGGAGTCAGAGAGTACACGCACTCCTGTGGTGATGTGGAAAGGAGTATGAGAGTACAGGCACTCCTGTGGCGATTTGGAAAGGAGTCAGAGATTACAGACACTCCTGTGGTGATGTGGAAAGGAGTCAGCGTGTACAGGCACTCCTGTGGTGATGTGGAAAGGAGTCAGAGAGTACAGGCACTCCTTTGGTGATGTGGAAAGGAGTCAGAGAGTACAGGCACTCCTGTGATGATATGGAAAGGAGTCAGAGAGTACAGACACTCCTGTGGTTATATGGAAAGGAATCAGAGTGTACAGGCACTCCGGTGGTGATGGGGAAAGGAGTCAGATAGTACAGGCACTCCTGTGGTGATATGGAAAGGAGTCAGAGAGTACAGGCACTCCTGTGGTGATGTCGTAAGGAGTCAGAGAGTGTAGGCACACCTGTGGTGATGTGGAAAGGAATCAGAGAGTACAGACACTCTTGTGATGATATGGAAAGGAGTCAGAGAGTACAGACACTCCTGTGGTTATATGGAAAGGAGTCAGAGAGTACAGGCACTCCTGTGATGATGTTGAAAGGAGTCAGGTAGTACAGGCACTCCTGTGGTGATATGGATAGAAGTCAGAGAGTACAGACACTCCTGTGCCAATGTGGAACGGAGTCAGAGAGTACAGACGGTCCTGTGGTGATGTGGAAAGGAGTTAGAGAGTACAGGCACTCTTGTGGTGATATGGAAAGGAGTTAGAGACTACAGACACTCCTGTGGTGTTATGGAAAGGAGTCAGAGAGTACACGCACTCCAGTGGTGATGTGGAAAGGAGTAAGAGAGTACAGGCACTCCTGTGGTGATATGGAAAGGAGTCAGAGAGTACAGGCACGCATGTGGATGTTATGGAAAGGAGTCAGAAAGTACAGGCACTCCTGTGGTGTTATGGAAAGGAGTCAGAGTGTACAGGCAGTCCTGTGGTGATGTGGAAAGGAGTCAGAGAGTACAGACACTATCTGTGGTGATGTGGAAAGGAGTCAGAGAGTACACACACTCTTGTGATGATATGGAACGGAGTCAGAGAGTACAGACACTCCTGTAGTGATATGGAAAGGAGTCGAGAGTGCAGGCACTCCTGTGGTAAGGTGGAAAGGAGTCATATAATAAGGGCACTCCTGTGGTGATATGGAAAGAAGTCAGAGAGTACAGGCACTCCTGTGGTGATGTGGAACGGAGTCGGAGAGTACAGACACTCCTGTGGTGTTATGGAAAGGAGGCAGAGAGTACAGGTACTCCTGTGGTGATGTGGAAAGTAGTAAGAGAGTACAGGCACTCTTGTGGTGATATGGAAAGGAGTCAGAGAGTACAGGCACTCTTGTGGTGATGTGGAAAGGATTCTGAGAGTACAGACACTCCTGTGGTGTTATGGAAAGGAGTGAGAGAGTACAGGTACTCCTGTGGTGATGTGGAAAGGACTAAGAGAGTACAGGCACTCCTTTGGTGATATGGAAAGGAGTCAGAGAGTACAGACACTCCTGTGGTGATGTGGAAAGGAGTCAGAGAGTACAGGCACTCCTGTGGTGTTATGGAAAGGAGACAGAGAGTACAGACACTCCTGTGCTGATCTGGAAAGGATTCAGAGAGTACTGACACTCTTGTGGTGATATTGAACGGAGTCAGAGAGTACAGATACTCCGGTGGTGATATAGAAAGTAGTCAGAGAGTACAGACACTCCTGTGGTGTTATGGAAAGGAGTCAGAGAGTACAGACACTCATGTGGTGATGTGCAAAGGAGTCAGAGAGTACAGTCACTCCTGTGGTTATGTGGAAAGGAGTCAGAGAGTACAGACACTCTTGTGGTGATATGCAAAGTAGTCAGAGAGTACAGACACTCCTGTGGTGATGTGGAATGGAGTCAGAGAGTACAGACACTCTTGTGGTGATATGAAAAGGAGTCAGAGAGTACAGATACTCCTGTGGTGATATGGAAAGGAGTCAGAGAGTACAGACACTCTAGTGATGATATGGATAGTAGTCAGAGAGTACAGACACTCCTGTGGTGATATGGAATGGAGTCAGAGAGTACAGATACTCCGGTGGTGATATAGAAAGTAGTCAGAGAGTACAGACACTCCTGTGGTGTTATGGAAAGGAGTCAGAGAGTACAGACACTCATGTGGTGATGTGGAAAGGAGTCAGAGAGTACAGTCACTCCTGTGGTTATGTGGAAAGGAGTCAGAGAGTACAGACACTCTTGTGGTGATATGCAAAGTAGTCAGAGAGTACAGACACTCCTGTGGTGATGTGGAAAGGAGTCAGAGAGTAAAGACACTCTTGTGGTGATATGAAAAGGAGTCAGAGAGTACAGATAATCCTGTGGTGATATGGAAAGGAGTCAGAGAGTACAGACACTCTTGTGATGATATGGATAGTAGTCAGAGAGTACAGACACTCTTGTGGTGATATGGAAAGGAGTCAGAGAGTACAGACACTCCTGTGGTTATATGGAAAGGAATCAGAGAGTACAGGCACACCTGTGATGATGTGGAAAGGAGTCAGATAGTACAGGCACTCTTGTGGTGATATGGATAGATGTCAGAGGGTACAGACACTCCTGTGGTGATGTGGAACGGAGTCAGAGAGTGCAGACGCTCCTGTGGTGATGTGGAAAGGAGTAAGAGTGTACAAGCACTCCTGTGGTGATATGGAAAGGAGTCAGTGACTACAGGCACTCCTATGGTGATGTGGAAAGGAGTCAGAGAGTACAGACACACTTGCGGTGATTTGGAAAGGAGTCAGAGAGTAGAGGAACTCCTGTGGTGACATTGAAAGGAGTCAGAGAGTACAGGCACGCCTGTGGTGTTATGGAAAGGAGTCAGAGAGTACAGGCACTCCTGTGGTGTTATGGAAAGGAGTCAGAGAGTGCAGGCACTCCTGTGGTGATGTGGAAAGGAGTCAGAGAGTACAGGCACTCCTGTGGTGATGTGGAAAGGGGTCTGAGAATACAGACACTCCTGTGGCGATATGGAAAGGAGGCAGCGAGTACAGGCACTCCTGTGGTGATGTGGTAAGGAGCCAGAGAGTACAGGCACACCTGTGGTGATGTGGAAAGGAGTCAGAGTGTACACACACTCTAGTGATGATATGGAAAGGAGTCAGAGAGTACAGACACTCCTGTGGTGATATGGAAAGGAGTCGAGAGTACAGGCACTCCTGTGGTGATGTGGAAATGAGTCATATATTACAGGCACTCCTGTGGTGATATGGAAAGAAGTCAGAGAGTACAGACACTCCTGTGGTGATGTGGAACGGTGTCAGAGAGTACAGACGCTACTGTGGTGATGTGGAAAGTAATAAGAGAGTACAGGCACTCTTGTGGTGATATGGAATGGTGTAGGAGAGTACAGGCACTCCTTTGGTGATGTGGAAAGGAGTCAGAAAGTCCAGACACTCTTGCGGTGATGTGGAAAGAAGTCAGAGAGTAGAGACACTCCTGTGCTGATAAGGAAAGCAGCCAGAGAGTACAGGCACTCCTGTGGTGATGTGGAAAGGAGTCAGAGAGTACAGACTCTCCTGTGTTGTTATGGAAAGGAGTCAGAGAGTACACGCACTCCTGTGGTGATGTGGAAAGGAGTATGAGAGTACAGGCACTCCTGTGGCGATTTGGAAAGGAGTCAGAGATTACAGACACTCCTGTGGTGATGTGGAAAGGAGTCAGCGTATACAGGCACTCCTGTGGTGATGTGGAAAGGAGTCAGAGAGTACAGGCACTCCTTTGGTGATGTGGAAAGGAGTCAGAGAGTACAGGCACTCCTGTGATGATATGGAAAGGAGTCAGAGAGTACAGACACTCCTGTGGTTATATGGAAAGGAATCAGAGTGTACAGGCACTCCGGTGGTGATGTGGAAAGGAGTCAGATAGTACAGGCACTCCTGTGGTGATATGGAAAGGTGTCAGTAACTATAGGCACTCCTGTGGTGATGTGGAAAGGAGTCAGAGAGTACAGACACTCTCTGTGGTGATGTGGAAAGGAGTCAGAGAGTACAGGCACTCCTGTGGTGATGTGGAAAGGGGTCAGAGAATACAGACACTCCTGTGGTGATATGGAAAAAAGTCAGAGAGTACAGGCACTCCTGTGGTGATATGGATAGATGTCAGAGGGTACAGACACTCCTGTGGTGATGTGGAACGGAGTCAGAGAGTGCAGACGCTCCTGTGGTGATGTGGAAAGGAGTAAGAGTGTACAAGCACTCCTGTGGTGATATGGCAAGGAGTCAGTGACTACAGGCACTCCTATGGTGATGCGGAAAGGAGTCAGAGAGTACAGACACTCTTGCGGTGATTTGGAAAGGAGTCAGAGAGTTGAGGCACTCCTCTGGTGACATTGAAAGGAGTCAGAGAGTACAGGCACGCCTGTGGTGTTTTGGAAAGGAGTCAGAGAGTACAGGCACTCCTGTGGTGTTATGGAAATGAGTCAGAGAGTGCAGGCACACCTGTGGTGATGTGGAAAGGAGTCAGAGAGTACACACACTCTTGTGATGATATCGATAGGAGTCAGAGAGTACAGACACTCCTGTGGTGATATGGAAAGGTGTCGAGAGTACAGGCACTCCTGTGGTGATGTGGAAAGGAGTCATATTGTACAGGCACTCCTGTAGTGATGTGGAAAGGAGTCAGAGAGTACACACACTCTTGTGATGATATCGATAGGAGTCAGAGAGTACAGGCACGCCTGTGGTGTTATGGAAAGGAGTCAGAGAGTACAGGCACTCCTGTGGTGTTATGGAAAGGAGTCAGAGAGTGCAGGCACTCCTGTGGTGATGTGGAAAGGAGTCGGAGAGTGCAGACACTCCTGTGGTGTTATGGAAACGAATCAGAGAGTACAGACACTCCTCTGGTGATGTGGAAAGGAGTCAGCGTGTACAGGCACTCCTGTGGTGATGTGGAAAGCAGTCACAGAGTAAAGACACTCTCTGTAGTGATGTGGAAATGAGTCAGAGAGTACAGGCACTCCTGTGGTGATGTGGAAAGGAGTCAGAGAGTACAGACACTCCTGTGGTGATGTGGAAAGGAGTCAGAGAGTACAGGCACTCCTGTGGTGTTATGGAAATTAGACAGAGAGTACAGACACTCCTGTGGGGTTGTGGAAAGGAGTCAGAGAGTACAGGCACTACTGTGGTGATGTGGAAAGGAGTCAGAGAGTACAGACACTCTTGTGATGATATGGATAGTAGTCAGAGAGTACAGACACTCCTGTGGTGATATGGAAAGGAGTCAGAGAGTACAGACACTCCTGTGGTTATATGGAAAGGAATCAGAGAGTACAGGCACTCCTGTGGTGATGTGGAAAGGAGTCAGATAGTACAGGCACTCTTGTGGTGATATGGATAGATGTCAGAGGGTACAGACACTCCTGTGGTGATGTGGAACGGAGTCAGAGAGTGCAGACGCTCCTGTGGTGATGTGGAAAGGAGTAAGAGTGTACAAGCACTCCTGTGGTGATACGGCAAGGAGTCAGTGACTACAGGCACTCCTATGGTGATGTGGAAAGGAGTCAGAGAGTACAGACACTCTTGCGGTGATTTGGAAAGCAGTCAGAGAGTAGAGGCACTCCTGTGGTGACATTGAAAGGAGTCAGAGAGTACAGGCACGCCTGTGGTGTTATGGAAAGGAGTCAGAGAGTACAGGCACTCCTGTGGTGTTATGGAAAGCAGTCAGAGAGTGCAGGCACTCCTGTGGTGATGTGGAAAGGAGTCGGAGAGTACAGACACTCCTGTGGTGTTATGGAAAGGAATCAGAGAGTACAGAGACTCCTCTGGTGATGTGGAAAGGAGTCAGCGTGTACAGGCACTCCTGTGGTGATGTGGAAAGCAGTCAGAGAGTACAGACACTCTCTGTAGTGATGTGGAAATGAGTCAGAGAGTACAGGCACTCCTGTGGTGATGTGGAAAGGAGTCAGAGAGTACAGACACTCCTGTGGTGATGTGGAAAGGAGTCAGAGAGTACAGGCACTCCTGTGGTGTTATGGAAAGTAGACAGAGAGTACAGACACTCCTGTGGTGTTGTGGAAAGGAGTCAGAGAGTACAGGCACTACTGTGGTGACGTGGAAAGGAGTCAGAGAGTACAGACACTCTTGTGATAATATGGATAGTAGTCAGAGAGTACAGACACTCTTGTGGTGATATGGAAAGGAGTCAGAGAGTACAGACACTCCTGTGGTTATATGGAAAGGAATCAGAGAGTACAGGCACTCCTGTGGTGATGTGGAAAGGAGTCAGATAGTACAGGCACTCTTGTGGTGATATGGATTGATGTCAGAGGGTACAGACACTCCTGTGGTGATGTGGAACGGAGTCAGAGAGTGCAGACGCTCCTGTGTTGATGTGGAAAGGAGTAAGAGTGTACAAGCACTCCTGTGGTGATATGGCAAGGAGTCAGTGACTACAGGCACTCCTATGGTGATGTGGAAAGGAGTCAGAGAGTACAGACACTCTTGCGGTGATTTGTAAAGGAGTCAGAGAGTAGAGGCACTCCTGTGGTGACATTGAAAGGAGTCAGAGAGTACAGGCACGCCTGTTGTGTTATGGCATGTGTCAGAGAGTACAGGCACTCCTGTGGTGTTATGGAAAGGAGTCAGAGAGTGCAGGCACTCCTGTGGTGATGTGGAAAGGAGTCGGAGAGTACAGACACTCCTGTGGTGTTATGGAAAGGAATCAGAGAGTACAGACACTCCTGTGGTGATGTGGAAAGGAGTCAGAGAGTACAGGCACTCCTGTGGTGTTTTGGAAAGGAGACAGAGAGTACAGACTCTCCTGTGGTGTTGTGGAAAGGAGTCAGAGAGTACAGGCACTCATGTGGTGATATGGATAGAAGTCAGAGAGTACAGACACTCCTGTGCTAATGTGGAATGGAGTCAGAGAGTACAGACGCTCCTGTGGTGATGTTGAAAGGAGTAAGAGAGTACAGGCGCTCTTGTGGTGATATGGAAAGGAGTCAGCGACTACAGGCACTCCTGTGGTGATGTGGAAAGGAGTCAGAGAGTACAGACACTCTTGCGGTGATGTGGAAAGGAGTCAGAGAGTAGAGACACTCCTGTGGTGATATGGAAAGGAGTCAGAGAGTACATGCGCGCCTGTGGTGTTATGGAAAGGAGTCAGAGAGTACACGCACTCCTGTGGTGTAATGGAAAGGAGTCAGAGAGTAGAGACACTCCTGTGGTGATATGGAAAGGAGTCAGAGAGTACATGCACGCCTGTGGTGTTATGGAAAGGAGTCAGAGAGTACACGCACTCCTGTGGTGTAATGGAAAGGAGTCAGAGAGTACAGACACTCCTGTGGTGTTATGGAAAGGAGTCAGAGAGTACACGCTCTCCTGTGGTGATGTGGAAAGGAGTAAGAGAGTACAGGCACTCCTGTGGTAATATGGAAAGGAGTCAGAGAGTACAGACACTCTCTGTGGTGATGTGGAAAGGAGTCAGAGAGTACAGGCACTCCTGTGGTGATGTGGAAAGGGGTCAGAGAATACAGACACTCCTGTGGTGATATGGAAAGGAGTCAGCGAGTACAGGCACGCCTGTGGTGATGTGGTAAGGAGCCAGAGAGTACAGGCACACCTGTGGTGATGTGGAAAGGAGTCAGAGAGTACACACACTCTAGTGATGATATGGAAAGGAGTCAGAGAGTACAGACACTCCTGTGGTGATATGGAAAGGAGTCGAGAGTACAGGCACTCCTGTGGTGATGTGGAAATGAGTCATATAGTACAGGCACTCCTGTGGTGATATGGAAAGAAGTCAGAGAGTACAGACACTCCTGTGGTGATGTGGAACGGAGTCAGAGAGTACAGACGCTCCTGTGGTGATGTGGAAAGGAATAAGAGAGTACAGGCACTCTTGTGGTGATATGGAATGGTGTAGGAGAGTACAGGCACTCCTGTGGTGATGTGGAAAGGAGTCAGAAAGTCCAGACACACTTGCGGTGATGTGGAAAGGAGTCAGAGAGTAGAGACACTCCTGTGCTGATATGGAAAGGAGCCAGAGAGTACAGGCACTCCTGTGGTGATGTGGAAAGGAGTCAGAGAGTACAGACTCTCCTGTGTTGTTATGGAAAGGAGTCAGAGAGTACACGCACTCCTGTGGTGATGTGGAAAGGAGTATGAGAGTACAGGCACTCCTGTGTCGATTTGGAAAGGAGTCAGAGATTACAGACACTCCTGTGGTGATGTAGAAAGGAGTCAGCGTGTACAGCCACTCCTGTGGTGATGTGGAAAGGAGTCAGAGAGTACAGGCACTCCTTTGGTGATGTGGAAAGGAGTCAGAGAGTACAGGCACTCCTGTGATGATATGGAAAGGAGTCAGAGAGTACAGACACTCCTGTGGTTATATGGAAAGGAATCAGAGTGTACAGGCACTCCGGTGGTGATGGGGAAAGGAGTCAGATAGTACAGGCACTCCTGTGGTGATATGGAAAGGTGTCAGTAACTATAGGCACTCCTGTGGTGATATGGAAAGGAGTCAGAGAGTACAGGCACTCCTGTGGTGATGTCGTAAGGAGTCAGAGAGTGCAGGCACACCTGTGGTGATGTGGAAAGAAGTCAGAGAGTGCACACACTCTTGTGATGATATCGATAGGAGTCAGAGAGTACAGACACTCCTGTGGTGATATGGAAAGGAGTCGAGAGTACAGGCACTCCTGTGGTGATGTGGAAAGGAGTCATATTGTACAGGAACTCCTGTGGTGATATGGAAAGAAGTCAGAGAGTACAGACACTCCTGTGGTGATGTGGAACGGAGTCAGAGAGTACAGACACTCCTGTGGTGTTATGGAAAGGAGTGAGATAGTACAGGTACTCCTGTGGTGATGTGGAAAGGAGTAAGAGAGTACAGGCACTCTTGTGGTGATATGGATAGGTGTCAGATAGTACAGGAACTCCTGTGGTGATGTGGTAAGGAGTCAGAGAGTACAGGCACACCTGTGGTGATGTGGAAAGGAATCAGAGAGTACAGACACTCTTGTGATGATATGGAAAGGAGTCAGAGAGTACAGACACTCCTGTGGTTATATGGAAAGGAGTCAGAGAGTACAGGCACTCCTGTGATGATGTTGAAAGGAGTCAGGTAGTACAGGCACTCCTGTGGTGATATGGATAGAGGTCAGAGAGTACAGACACTCCTGTGCCAATGTGGAACGGAGTCAGAGAGTACAGACGCTCCTGTGGTGATGTGGAAAGGAGTTAGAGAGTACAGGCACTCTTGTGGTGATATGGAAAGGAGTTAGAGACCACAGACACTCCTGTGGTGTTATGGAAAGGAGTCAGAGAGTACACGCACTCCTGTGGTGATGTGGAAAGGAGTAAGAGAGTACAGGCACTCCTGTGGTGATATGGAAAGGAGTCAGAGAGTACAGGCACGCATGTGGATGTTATGGAAAGGAGTCAGAAAGTACAGGCACTCCTGTGGTGTTATGGAAAGGAGTCAAGGTGTACAGGCAGTCCTGTGGTGATGTGGAAAGGAGTCAGAGAGTACAGACACTATCTGTGGTGATGTGGAAAGGAGTCAGAGAGCACAGGCACTCCTATGGTGATGTGGAAAGGAGTCAGAGAATACAGACACTCCTGTGGTGATATGGAAAGGAGTCAGACAGTCCAGGCACTCCTGTGGTGATGTCGTAATTAGTCAGAGAGTACAGGCTCACCTGTGGTGATGTGGAAAGTAGTCAGAGAGTACAGACACTCTTGTGATGATATGGAAAGTAGTCAGAGAGTACAGACACTCCTGTGGTGTTATGGAAAGGAGTCAGAGAGTACAGACACTCCTGTGGTGAAGTGAAAAGGAGTCAGCGTGTACTGGCACTCCTGTGGTGATGTGGAAAGGAGTCAGAGAGTACAGACACTATTTGTGGTGATGTGGAAAGGAGTCAGAGAGCACAGGCACTCCTATGGTGATGTGGAAAGGAGTCAGAGAATACAGACACTCCTGTGGTGATATGGAAAGGAGTCAGACAGTCCAGGCACTCCTGTGGTGATGTCGTAATTAGTCAGAGAGTACAGGCTCACCTGTGGTGATGTGGAAAGTAGTCAGAGAGTACAGACACTCTTGTGATGATATGGAAAGTAGTCAGAGAGTATTGACACTCCTGTGGTGATATGGAAAGGAGTCGAGAGTACTGGCACTCCTGTGGTGATGTGGAAAGGCGTCATATAGTACAGGCACTCCTGTGGTGATATGGAAAGAAGCCAGAGAGTACAGACACTGCTATGGTGATGTGGAACGGAGTTAGAGAGTACAGACGCTCCTGTGGTGATGTGGAAAGGAGTAAGAGAGTACAGGCACTCTTGTGGTGATATGGAAAGGAGTCAGAGAGTACAGATATTCCTGTGGTGATATGGAAAGTAGTCAGAGAGTACAGGCACTCCTGTGGTGTTATGGAATGTAGTCAGAGAGTACAGACACTCCTGTGGTGATGTGGAAAGGAGTCAGAGAGTACTGACACTCTTGTGGTGATATGGAAAGGAGTCAGAGAGTACAGACACTCCTGTGTTGATATGGATAGGAGTCGAGAGTACAGGCACTCCTGTGGTGATGTGGAATGGAGTCAGATAGTACAGGCACTCCTGTGGTGATATGGAAAGAAGTCAGAGAGTTCAGACACTCCTGTGGTGATGTGGAACAGAGTCAGAGAGTACAGACGCTCCTGGGGTGATGTGGAAAGGAGTAACAGAGTACAGGCACTCTTGTGGTGATATTCGAATGGAGTCAGAGAGTAGAGGCACTCCTGTGGTGATGTGGAAAAGAGTCAGAGAGTACAGACACTGCTGTGTTGTTATGGAAAGGAGTGAGAGAGTACAGGCACTCCTGTGGTGATGTGGATAGGACTAAGAGAGAACAATCACTCCTGTGGTTATATGGAAAGGTGTCAGAGAGTGCAGACACTCCTGTGGTGATGTGGAAAGGAGTCAGAGAGTACAGGCAATCCTGTGGTGTTATGGAAAGGAGTCAGTGAGTACATACACTCCTGTGGTGATGTGGAAAGGAGTCAGAGAGTACAGATACTCTTGTGGTGATATGGAAAGCAGTAAGAGAGTATAGATACTCCTGTGGTGATATGGAAAGGAGTCAGAGAGCACAGACACTCTTGTGGTGATATGGATAGGAGTCAGAGAGTCCAGACACTCTTGTGGTGATATGGAAAGGAGTCAGAGAGTACAGACACTCCTGTGGTTACATGGAAAGGAATCAAAGATTACAGGCACTCCTGTGGTGATGCGGATAGGAGTCAGATAGTACAAGCACTCCTGTGGTGATATGGATAGATGTCAGAGAGTACAGACGCTCCTGCGGTGATGTGGAAAGGAGTAAGAGTGTAAAGGCACTCTTGTGGTGATATGGAAAGGAATCAGAGACTACAGGCACTCCTGTGGTGATGTGGAAAGGAGTCAGAGAGTACAGACACTCTTGCGGTGATGTGGAAAGGAGTCAGAGAGTAGAGACACTCCTGTGCTGATATGGAAAGTTGCCAGAGAGTACAGGCACTCCTGTGGTGATGTGGAAAGGAGTCAGAGAGTACAGACACTCCTGTGGTGTTATGGAAAGGAGTCAGAGAGTACACGCACTTCTGTGGTGATGTGGAAAGGAGTAAGAGAGTACAGGCACTCCTGTCGTGATATGGAAAGGAGTCAGAGAGTACAGACACTCCTGCGGTGATGTGGAAAGGAGTCAGCGTGTACAGGCACTCCTGTGGTGATGTGGAAAGGAGTCAGAGAGTACAGACACTCTCTGTGGTGATGTGGAAAGGAGTCAGAGAGTACAGGCGCTCCTGTGGTGATGTGGAAAGGAGTCAGAGAGTACAGACACTCCTGTGGTGATATGGAAAGGAGTCAGAGAGTACAAGCACTCCTGTGGTGCTATGGAAAGGAGTCAGAGAGTACAGGCACTCCTGTGGTGTTATGGAAAGAAGTCAGAGAGTACAGGCACTCCTGTGGTGATGTGGAAAGGGGTCAGAGAGTACAGACACTACTGTGGTGTTATGGAAAGGAGTCAGAGAGTACACGCACTCCTGTGGTGATGTGGAAAGGAGTAAGAGAGTACAGGCACTCCTGTGGTGATATGGAAAGGAGTCAGAGAGTACAGACACTCCTGTGGTGATGTGTAAAGGAGTCAGCGTGTACAGGCACTCCTGTGGTGATGTGGAAAGGAGTCAGAGAGTACAGACACTCTCTGTGGTGATGTGGAAAGGAATCAGTGAGTACAGGCACTCCTGTGGTGATGTGGAAAGTAGTCAGAGAATACCGACACTCCTGTGGTGATATGGAAAGGAGTCAGAGAGTAGAGGCACTCCTGTGGTGATGTGGTAAGGAGTCAGAGAGTACAGACACTCTTGTGATGATATGGAAAGGAGTCAGAGAGTACAGACACTCCTGTGGTGATATGGAACGGAGTCGAGAGTACAGGCACTCCTGTGGTGATGTGGAAAGGAGTCATATAGTAAAGGCACTCCTGTGGTGATATGGAATGAAGTCAGAGAGTACAGACACTCCTGTGGTGATGTGGAACGGAGTCAGAGAGTACAGACGCTCCTGTGGAGATGTGGAAAGGAGTAAGAGTGTACAGGCACTCTTGTGGTGATATGCACAGGAGACAGAGAGTACAGGCACTCCTGTGGTGATGTGGAAAGGAGTCAGACAGTACAGACACTCCTGTGGTGTTATGGAAAGGAATGAGAGAGCACAGGCACTCCTGTGGTGATGTGGAAAGGACTATGAGAGTTCAGGCACTTCTGTGGTGATATGGAAAGGAGTCAGGGAGTACAGACACTCCTGTGGTGATGTGGAAAGGAGTCAGCGTGTACAGGCACTCCTGTGGTGATGTGGAAAGGAGTCAGAGAGTACAGACACTCCTGTGGTGATGTGGAAAGGCGTCAGAGAGTACAGGCAATCCTGTGGTGATGTGGAAAGGAGTCAGAGAGTACAGACACTCCTGTGGTGATATGGAAAGGTGTCAGAGAGTAAAGCACTCCTGTGGCGTTATGGAAAGGAGTCAGAGAGTACAGGCACTCCAGTGGTGTTATGGAAAGAAGTCAGAGAGTACAGGCACTCCTGTGGTGATGTGGAAAGGGGTCAGAGAGTACAGACACTCCTGTGGTGTTATGGAAAGGAGTCAGAGAGGACACGCACTCCTGTGGTGATGTGGAAAGGAGTAAGAGAGTACAGGCACTCCTGTGGTGATATGGAAAGGAGTCAGAGAGTACAGACACTCCTGTGGTGTTATGGAAAGGAATGAGAGAGCACAGGCACTCCTGTGGTGATGTGGAAAGGACTATGAGAGTTCAGGCACTTCTGTGGTGATATGGAAAGGAGTCAGAGAGTACAGACACTCCTGTGGTGATGTGGAAAGAAGTCAGAGAGCATAGGTTCCCCTGTGGTGTTATGGAACGGAGACAGAGAGTACAGACACTCCTGTGGTGATGTGGAAAGGAGTCAGAGAATACCGACACTCCTGTGGTGATATGGAAAGGAGTCAGAGAGTAGAGGCACTCCTGTGGTGATGTGGTAAGGAGTCAGAGTGTACAGACACTCTTGTGAAGATATGGAAAGGGGTCCTAGAGTACAGACACTCCTGTGGTGATATGGAACGGAGTCGAGAGTACAGGCACTCCTGTGGTGATGTGGAAAGGAGTCATATAGTAAAGACACTCCTGTGGTGATATGGAAAGAAGTCAGAGAGTACAGACACTCCTGTGGTGATGTGGAACGGAGTCAGAGAGTACAGACGCTCCTGTGGAGATGTGGAAAGGAGTAAGAGTGTACAGGCACTCTTGTGGTGATATGCACAGGAGACAGAGAGTACAGGCACTCCTGTGGTGATGTGGAAAGAAGTCAGAGAGTACAGACACTCCTGTGGTGTTATGGAAAGGAATGAGAGAGCACAGGCACTCCTGTGGTGATGTGGAAAGGACTATGAGAGTTCAGGCACTTCTGTGGTGATATGGAAAGGAGTCAGAGAGTACAGACACTCCTGTGGTGATGTGGAAAGAAGTCAGAGAGCACAGGCTCTCCTGTGGTGTTATGGAAAGGAGACAGAGAGTACAGACACTCCTGTGGTGATGTGGAAAGGAGTCAGAGAGTACAGGCAATCCTGTGCTGATGTGGAAAGACGTCAGATGGTACAGGCACTCCTGCGTTGATATGGATAGCAGTCAGAGAGTACAGACACTCCTGTGCTAATGTGGAATGGAGTCAGAGAGTACAGACGCTCCTGTGGTGATGTGGAATGGAGTAAGAGAGTACAGGCACTCTTGTGGTGATATGGAAAGGAGTCAGAGACTAACGGCACACCTGTGGTGATGTGGAAAGGAGTCAGATAGTAGAGACACTGTTGAGGTGATGTGGAAAGGAGTCAGAGAGTAGAGACACTCCTGTGGTGATATTGAAAGGAGTCAGAGAGTACAGGCACGTTTGTGGTGTTATGGAAAGGAGTCAGAGAGTACAGACACTACTGTGGTAATATGGAAAGGAGTCAGAGAGTACAGACACTCCTGTGGTGATGTGGAAATGAGTCAGAGAGTACAGACACTCTCTGTGGTGATATGGAAAGGAGTCAGAGAGTACAGGCACTCCTGTGGTGATGTTGAAAGGGGTCAGAGAATACAGACACTCCTGTGGTGATATGGAAAGGATTCAGAGAGTACAGGCACTCCTGTGGTGATGTGGTAAGGAGTCAGAGAGTACAGGCACACCTGTGGTGATGTGGAAAGGAGTCAGAGAGTACACACACTCTTGTGATTATATGGAAAGGAGTCAGAGAGTACAGACACTCCTGTAGTGATATGGAAAGTAGTCGAGAGTACAGGCACTCCTTTGGTAATGTGGAAAGGAGTCATATAGTACAGGCACTCCTGTGGTGATATGGATAGAAGTCAGAGAGTACAGTCACTCCTGTGGTGATGTGGAACGGAGTCGGAGAGTACAGACACTCCTGTGGTGTTATGGAAAGGAGGCAGAGAGTACAGGTACTCCTGTGGTGATGTGGAAAGGAGTAAGAGAGTACAGGCACTCTTGTGGTAATATGGAAATGGAGTCAGAGAGTACAGGCACTCCTGTGGTGATGTGGAAAGGAGTCTGAGAGTGCAGACACTCCTGTGGTGTTATGGAAAGGAGTGAGAGAGTACAGGTACTCCTGTGGTGATGTGGAAAGTACTAAGAGAGTACAGGCACTCCTGTGGTGATATGGAAAGGAGTCAGAGAGTACAGTCACTCCTGTGGTTATGTAGAAAGGAGTCAGAGAGTACAGACACTCTTGTGGTGATATGGAATGTAGTCAGAGAGTACAGACACTCCTGTGGTGATGTGGAAAGGAGTCAGAGAGTGCAGACACTCTTGTGGTGATATGGAAAGGAGTCAGAGAGTACAGATACTCCTGTGGTGATATGGAAAGGAGTCAGAGAGTACAGACACTCTTGTGATGATATGGATAGTAGTCAGAGAGTACAGACACACTTGTGGTGATATGGAAAGGAGTCAGAGAGTACAGACACTCCTGTGGTTATATGGAAAGGAATCAGAGAGTACAGGCACTCCTGTGGTGATATGGATAGATGTCAGAGGGTACAGACACTACTGTGGTGATGTTGAACGGAGTCAGAGAGTGCAGACGCTCCTGTGGTGATGTGGAAAGGAGTAAGAGTGTACAAGCACTCTTGTGGTGATATGGAAAGGAGTCAGTGACTACATGCACTCCTGTGGTGATGTGGAAAGGAGTTAGAGAGTACAGACACTCTTGCGGTGATGTGGAAAGGAGTCAGAGTGTAGAGGCATTCCTGTGGTGACATTGAAAGGAGTAAGACAGTACGGGCACGCCTTTGGTGTTATGGAAAGGAGTCAGAGAGTACAGGCACTCCTGTGGTGTTATGGAAAGGAGTCAGAGAGTGCAGGCACTCCTGTGGTGATGTGGAAAGGAGTCGGAGAGTACAGACACTCCTGTGGTGTTATGGAAAGGAATCAGAGAGTACAGACACTCCTGTGGCGATGTGGAAAGGAGTCAGCGTGTACAGGCACTCCTGTGGTGATGTGGAAAGCAGTCAGAGAGTACAGACACTCTCTGTGGTGATTTGGAAAGGAGTCAGAGAGTACAGGCACTCCTGTGGTGATGTGGAAAGGGGTCAGAGAATACAGACACTCCTGTGGTGATATGGAATGGATTCAGAGAGTACAGGCACTCCTGTGGTGATGTGGTAAGGAGTCAGATAGTACAGGCACACCTGTGGTGATGTGGAAAGGAGTCAGAGATTACACACACTCTTGTGATGATATGGAAAGGAGTCAGAGAGTACAGACACTCCTGTAGTGATATGGAAAGGAGTCGAGAGTACAGGCACTCCTTTGGTAATGTGGAAAGGAGTCATATAGTACAGGCACTCCTGTGGTGATATGGAAAGAAGTCAGAGAGTACAGGCACTCCTGTGGTAATGTGGAACGAAGTCGGAGAGTACAGACACACCTGTGGTGTTATGGAAAGGAGGCAGAGAGTACAGGAACTCCTGTGGTGATGTGGAAAGGAGTGAGAGAGTACAGGCACTCTTGTGGTGATATGGAAATGGAGTCAGAGAGTACAGGCACTCCTGTGGTGATGTGGAAAGGATTCTGAGAGTACAGACACTCCTGTGGTGTTATGGAAAGGAATGAGAGAGTACAGGTACTCCTGTGGTGATGTGGAAAGGACTAAGAGAGTACAGGCACTCCTGTGGTGATATGGAAAGGAGTCAGAGAGTACCGACACTCCTGTGGTGATGTGGAAAGGAGTCAGAGAGTACAGGCACGCCTGTGGTGTTAGGGAAAGGAGACAGAGAGTACAGACACTCCTGTGCTGATGTGGAAAGGAGTCAGAGAGTACAGACACTCTTCTGGTGATATTGAACGGAGTCAGAGAGTACAGATACTCCGGTGGTGATATGGAAAGTAGTGAGAGAGTACAGACACTCCTGTGGTGTTATGGAAAGGAGTCAGAGAGTACAGACACTCCTGTGGTGATGTGGAAAGGAGTCAGAGAGTACAGTCACTCCTGTGGTTATGTGGAAAGGAGTCAGAGAGTACAGACACTCTTGTAGTGATATGGAATGTACTCAGAGAGTACAGACACTCCTGTGGTGATGTGGAAAGGAGTCAGAGAGTACAGACACTCTTGTGGTGATATGGAAAGGAGTCAGAGAGTACAGATACTCCTGTGGTGATATGGAAAGGAGTCAGAGAGTACAGACACTCTTGTGATGATATGGATAGTAGTCAGAGAGTACAGACACACTTGTGGTGATATGGAAAGGAGTCAGAGAGTACAGACACTCCTGTGGTTATATGGAAAGGAATCAGAGAGTACAGGCACTCCTGTGGTGATGTGGAAAGGAGTCAGATAGTACAGGCACTCCTGTGGTGATATGGATAGATGTCAGAGGGTACAGACACTCCTGTGGTGATGTGGAAAGGAGTAAGAGTGTACAAGCACTCTTGTGGTGATATGGAAAGGAGTCAGTGACTACAGGCACTGCTGTGGTGATGTGGAAAGGAGTCAGAGAGTACAGACACTCTTGCGGTGATGTGGAAAGGAGTCAGAGATTAGAGGCACTCCTGTGGTGACATTGAAAGGAGTCAGAGAGTACAGGCATGCCTTTGGTGTTATGGAAAGGAGTCAGAGAGTACAGGCACTCCTGTGGTGTTATGGAAAGGAGTCAGAGAGTGCAGGCACTCCGGTGGTGATGTGGAACGGAGTCGGAGAGTACAGACACTCCTGTGGTGTTATGGAAAGGAATCAGAGAGTACAGACACTCCTGTGGTGATGTGGAAAGGAGTCAGCGAGTACAGGCACTCCTGTGGTGATGTGGAAAACAGTCAGAGAGTACAGACACTCTCTGTGGTGATTTGGAACGGAGTCAGAGAGTACACACACTCTTGTGATGATATGGAAAGGAGTCAGAGAGTACAGACACTCCTGTAGTGATATGGAAAGGAGTCGAGAGTACAGGCACTCCTTTGGTAATGTGGAAAGGAGTCATATAGTACAGGCACTCCTGTGGTGATATGGAAATAAGTCAGAGAGTACAGACACTCCTGTGGTGATGTGGAACGTAGTCGGAGAGTACAGACACTCCTGTGGTGTTATGGAAAGGAGGCAGAGAGTACAGGTACTCCTGTGGTGATGTGGAAAGGAGTAAGAGAGTACAGGCACTCTTGTGGTGATATGGAAATGGAGTCAGAGAGTACAGGCACTCCTGTGGTGATGTGGAAAGGAGTCTGAGAGTACAGACACTCCTGTGGTGTTATGGAAAGGAGTGAGAGAGTACAGGTACTCCTGTGGTGATGTGGAAAGGACTAAGAGAGTACAGGCACTCCTGTGGTGATATGGAAAGGAGTCAGAGAGTACCGACACTCCTGTGGTGATGTGGAAAGGAGTCAGAGAGTACAGGCACTCCTGTGGTGTTATGGAAAGGAGACAGAGAGTACAGACACTCCAGTGGTGATGTGGAAAGGAGTCAGAGAGTACAGTCACTCCTGTGGTTATGTGGAATGGAGTCAGAGAGAACAGACACTCTTGTGGTGATATGGAATGTAGTCAGAGAGTACAGACACTCCTGTGGTGATGTGGAAAGTAGTCAGAGAGTACAGACACTCCTGTGGTGTTATGGAAAGGAGGCAGAGAGTACAGGTACTCCTGTGGTGATGTGGAAAGGAGTAAGAGAGTACAGGCACTCTTGTGGTGATATGGAAATGGAGTCAGAGAGTACAGGCACTCCTGTGGTGATGTGGAAAGGAGTCTGTGAGTGCAGACACTCCTGTGGTGTTATGGAAAGGAGTGAGAGAGTACAGGTACTCCTGTGGTGATGTGGAAAGGACTAAGAGAGTACAGGCACTCCTGTGGTGATATGGAAAGGAGTCAGAGAGTACAGACACTCCTGTGGTGATGTGGAAAGGAGTCAGAGAGTACAGGCACTCCTGTGGTGTTATGGAAAGGAGACAGAGAGTACAGACACTCCTGTGCTGATGTGGAAAGGAGTCAGAGAGTACAGACACTCTTCTGGTGATATTGAACGGAGTCAGAGAGTACAGATACTCCGGTGGTGATATGGAAAGTAGTGAGAGAGTACAGACACTCCTGTGGTGTTATGGAAAGGAGTCAGAGAGTACAGACTCTCCTGTGGTGATGTGGAAAGGAGTCAGAGAGTACAGTCACTCCTGTGGTTATGTGGAAAGGAGTCAGAGAGTACAGACACTCTTGTGGTGATATGGAATGTAGTCAGAGAGTACAGACACTCCTGTGGTGTTATGGAAAGGAGACAGAGAGTACAGACACTCCTGTGCTGATGTGGAAAGGAGTCAGAGAGTACAGACACTCTTCTGGTGATATTGAACGGAGTCAGAGAGTACAGATACTCCGGTGGTGATATGGAAAGTAGTGAGAGAGTACAGACACTCCTGTGGTGTTATGGAAAGGAGTCAGAGAGTACAGACTCTCCTGTGGTGATGTGGAAAGGAGTCAGAGAGTACAGACACTCCTGTGGTCTTATGGAAAGGAGTCAGAGAGTACAGACACTCCTGTGGTGATGTGGAAAGGAGTCAGAGAGTACAGGCACTCCTGTGGTGTTATGGAAAGGAGACAGAGAGTACAGACACTCCTGTGCTGATGTGGAAAGGAGTCAGAGAGTACAGACACTCTTCTGGTGATATTGAACGGAGTCAGAGAGTACAGATACTCCGGTGGTGATATGGAAAGTAGTGAGAGAGTACAGACACTCCTGTGGTGTTATGGAAAGGAGTCAGAGAGTACAGACTCTCCTGTGGTGATGTGGAAAGGAGTCAGAGAGTACAGACACTCCTGTGGTCTTATGGAAAGGAGGCAGAGAGTACAGGTACTCCTGTGGTGATGTGGAAAGGAGTAAGAGAGTACAGGCACTCTTGTGGTGATATGGAAATGGAGTCAGAGAGTACAGGCACTCCTGTGGTGATGTGGAAAGGAGTCTGAGAGTACAGACACTCCTGTGGTGTTATGGAAAGGAGTGAGAGAGTACAGGTACTCCTGTGGTGATGTGGAAAGGACTAAGAGAGTAAGGGCACTCCTGTGGTGATATGGAAAGGAGTCAGAGAGTACAGACACTACTGTGCTAATGTGGAAAGGAGTCAGAGAGTACAGACACTCTTCTGTTGATATTGAACGGATCCACAGAGTACAGATACTCCGGTGGTGATATGGAAAGTAGTGAGAGAGTACAGACACTCCTGTGGTGTTATGGAAAGGAGTCAGAGAGTACAGACACTCCTGTGGTGATGTGGAAAGGAGTCAGAGAGTACAGTCACTCCTGTGGTGATGTGGAAAGGAGTCAGAGAGTACAGACACTCTTGTGGTGATATGGAAAGGAGTCAGAGAGTACAGATACTCCTGTGGTGATATGGAAAGGAGTCAGAGAGTACAGACACTCTTGTGATGATATGGATAGTAGTCAGAGAGTACAGACACACTTGTGGTGATATGGAAAGGAGTCAGAGAGTACAGACACTCCTGTGGTTATATGGAAAGGAATCAGAGAGTACAGGCACTCCTGTGGTGATATGGAAAGGAGTCAGAGAGTACAGACACTCTTGTGATGATATGGATAGTAGTCAGAGAGTACAGACACACTTGTGGTGATATGGAAAGGAGTCAGAGAGTACAGACACTCCTGTGGTTATATGGAAAGGAATCAGAGAGTACAGGCACTCCTGTGGTGATGTGGAAAGGAGTCAGATAGTACAGGCACTCCTGTGGTGATATGGATAGATGTCAGAGGGTACAGACACTCCTGTGGTGATGTGGAACGGAGTCAGAGAGTGCAGACGCTCCTGTGGTGATGTGGAAAGGAGTAAGAGTGTACAAGCACTCTTGTGGTGATATGGAAAGGAGTCAGTGACTACAGGCACTCCTGTGGTAATGTGGAAAGGTGTCAGAGAGTACAGAAACTCTTGCGGTGATGTGGAAAGGAGTCAGAGAGTAGAGGCACTCCTGTGGTGACATTGAAAGGAGTCAGAGAGTACAGGCACGCCTTTGGTGTTATGGAAAGGAGTCAGAGAGTACAGGCACTCCTGTGGTGTTATGGAAAGGAGTCAGAGAGTGCAGGCACTCCTGTGGTGATGTGGAAAGGATTCGGAGAGTAGACACTCCTGTGGTGTTATGGAAAGGAATTAGAGAGTACAGACACTCCTGTGGTGATGTGGAAAGGAGTCCGCATGTACAGGCACTCCTGTGGTGATGTGGAAAGCAGTCAGAGAGTACAGACACTCTCTGTGGTGATTTGGAAAGGAGTCAGAGAGCACAGGCACTCCTGTGGTGATGTGGAAAGGGGTCAGAGAATACAGACACTCCTGTGGTGATATGGAAAGGAGTCAGAGAGTACATGCACGCCTGTGATGTTATGGAAAGGAGTCAGAGAGTACAGGCACTCCTGTGGTGTAATGGAAATGAGTCAGAGAGTACAGACACTCCTGTGGTGTTATGGAAAGGAGTCAGAGAGTACACGCTCTCCTGTGGTGATGTGGAAAGTTGTAAGAGAGTACAGGCACTCCTGTGGTGATGTGGAAAGGAGTCAGAGAGTACAGACACTCTCTGTGGTGATGTGGAAAGGAGTCAGAGAGTACAGGCTCTCCTGTGATGATGTGGAAAGGGGTCAGAGAATACAGACACTCCTGTGGTGATATGGAAAGGAGTCAGCGAGTACAGGCACTCATGTGGTGATGTGGAAAGGAGTCAGAGAGTACAGGCACACCTGTGGTGATGAGGAAAGTAGTCAGAGAGTACACACACCCTAGTCAAGATATGGAAAGGAGTCAGAGATTACTGACACTCCTGTGGTTATATGGAAAGGAGTCGAGAGTACAGGCACTCCTGTGGTGATATGGAAAGAAGTCAGAGAGTACAGACACTCCTGTGGTGATGTGGAACGGAGTCAGAGACTACAGACGCTCCTGTGGTGATTTGGAAAGGAGTAAGAGAGTACAGACACTCCTGTGGTGATATGGAATGGTGTAGGAGAGTACAGGCACTCCTGTGGTGATGTGGAAAGGAGTCTGAGAGTATAGACACTCCTGTGGTGTTATGGAAAGGAGTGAGAGAGTACAGGTACTCCTGTGGTGATGTGGAAAGGACTAAGAGAGTACAGGCACTCCTGTGGTGATATGGAAAGGAGTCAGAGAGTACAGACACTACTGTGGTGATGTGGATAGGAGTCAGAGAGTACTTCACTCCTGTGGTGTTATGGAAAGGAGACAGAGAGTAGAGACACTCCTGTGGTGATGTGGAAAGGAGTCAGAGAGTACAGACACTCTTGTGATGATATGGAAAGGAGTCAGCGAGTACAGACACTCCTGTGGTGATGTGGAACGGAGTCAGCGAGGACAGACGCTCCTGTGGTGAGTGGAAAGGAGTAAGAGTGTTCAGGCACTCTTGTGGTGATATGGAAAGGAGTCAGAGACTACAGGCACTCCTGTGGTGATGTGGAAAGGCGTCAGAGAGTACAGACACTCTGGCGGTGATGTGGAAAGGAGTCAGAGAGTAGAGACACTCCTGTGGTGTTATGGAAAGGAGTCAGAGAGTACATGCACGCCTGTGATGTTATGGAAAGGAGTCAGAGAGTACAGGCACTCCTGTGGTGTAATGGAAATGAGTCAGAGAGTACAGACACTCCTGTGGTGTTATGGAAAGGAGTCAGAGAGTACACGCTCTCCTGTGGTGATGTGGAAAGTTGTAAGAGAGTACAGGCACTCCTGTGGTGATGTGGAAAGGAGTCAGAGAGTACAGACACTCTCTGTGGTGATGTGGAAAGGAGTCAGAGAGTACAGGCTCTCCTGTGATGATGTGGAAAGGGGTCAGAGAATACAGACACTCCTGTGGTGATATGGAAAGGAGTCAGCGAGTACAGGCACTCATGTGGTGATGTGGAAAGGAGTCAGAGAGTACAGGCACACCTGTGGTGATGAGGAAAGTAGTCAGAGAGTACACACACCCTAGTCAAGATATGGAAAGGAGTCAGAGATTACTGACACTCCTGTGGTTATATGGAAAGGAGTCGAGAGTACAGGCACTCCTGTGGTGATATGGAAAGAAGTCAGAGAGTACAGACACTCCTGTGGTGATGTGGAACGGAGTCAGAGACTACAGACGCTCCTGTGGTGATTTGGAAAGGAGTAAGAGAGTACAGACACTCCTGTGGTGATATGGAATGGTGTAGGAGAGTACAGGCACTCCTGTGGTGATGTGGAAAGGAGTCTGAGAGTATAGACACTCCTGTGGTGTTATGGAAAGGAGTGAGAGAGTACAGGTACTCCTGTGGTGATGTGGAAAGGACTAAGAGAGTACAGGCACTCCTGTGGTGATATGGAAAGGAGTCAGAGAGTACAGACACTACTGTGGTGATGTGGATAGGAGTCAGAGAGTACTTCACTCCTGTGGTGTTATGGAAAGGAGACAGAGAGTAGAGACACTCCTGTGGTGATGTGGAAAGGAGTCAGAGAGTACAGACACTCTTGTGATGATATGGAAAGGAGTCAGCGAGTACAGACACTCCTGTGGTGATGTGGAACGGAGTCAGCGAGGACAGACGCTCCTGTGGTGAGTGGAAAGGAGTAAGAGTGTTCAGGCACTCTTGTGGTGATATGGAAAGGAGTCAGAGACTACAGGCACTCCTGTGGTGATGTGGAAAGGCGTCAGAGAGTACAGACACTCTGGCGGTGATGTGGAAAGGAGTCAGAGAGTAGAGACACTCCTGTGGTGTTATGGAAAGGAGTCAGAGAGTGCAGGCACTCCTGTGGTGATGTGGAAAGGAGTCAGAGAGTACAGACACTCTTGTGGTGTTATGGAAAGAAGTCAGAGAGTACAGGTACTCCTGTGGTGATGTGGAAAGGAGTCAGAGTTTACAGGCACAGCTGTGGTGATGTGCAAATGAGTAAGAGAGTACAGGCACTCCTTTGGTGATATGGAAAGGAGTCAGAGAGTACAGACACTCCTGTGGTGATGTGGAAAGTAGTCAGCGTGTACAGGCACTGCTGTGGTGATGTGGAAAGTGGTCAGAGAGTACAGACACTCTCTGTGGTGATTTGGAAAGGAGTCAGAGAGTACAGGTACGCCTGTGGTGATGTGGAAAGGAGTCAGAGATTACAGGCACACCTGTGGTGATGTGGAAAGGAGTAAGAGAGTACAGGCACTCCTTTGGTGATATGGAATGGAGTCAGAGAGTACAGACACTCCTGTGGTGATGTGGAAAGGAGTCAGCGTGTACAGGCACTGCTGTGGTGATGTGGAAAGTGGTCAGAGAGTACAGACACTCTCTGTGGTGATGTGGAAAGGAGTCAGAGAGTACAGACACTCCTGTGGTGATATGGAAAGGAGTCAGAGAGTACCGGCACTCCTGTGGTGATGTGGTAAGGAGTCAGAGAGTACAGGCACACCTGTGGTGATGTGGAAAGGAGTCAGAGAGTACAGGCACTCTCCGTGGTGATGTGGAAAGGAGTCAGAGAGTACGGACTCTCCTGTGGTGATATGGAAAGGAGACAGAGAGTACTGGCACTCCTGTGGTGATGTGGAATGGAGTCAGATAGTAGGGACCCTCCTGTGGTGATATGGAAAGGAGTCAGAGAGTACATTGACTCCCGTGGTGATGTGTAAAGGAGTCAGAGAGTACAGACACTCCTGTGGTGATGTGGAAAGGAGTCAGAGAGTACAGAGACTCTCTGTGATGATGTGGAAAGGAGTCGGAGAGTACAGACTCTCCTGTGGTAATATGGAAAGGAGTCAGAGAGTACAGGCACTCCTGTGGTGATGTGGAATCGAGTCAGAGAGTAGAGATACTCCTGTGGTGATATGGAAAGTAGTCAGAGAATACAGGCACTCCTGTGGTGATATGGAAAGGAGTCAGAGAGTACAGGCACTCCTTTGGTGATGTGTAAAGTAGTCAGAAAGTACAGACACTCCTGTGGTGATGTGGAACGGAGTCAGAGGGTACAGGCACTCCTGTGTTGCTGTGGAAAGATGTCAGAGAGTACAGGCCCTCCTGTGGTGTTATGGAAAGGAGTCAGAGAGTACAGACACTCCTGTGGTGATGTGGAAAGGAGTCAGAGAGTACAGACACTCTTGTGGTGATATGGAAAGGAGTCAGAGATTACAGGCACTCCTGTCGTGATATGGAAAGGAGCCAGAGAGTACAGACACTCCTGTGGTGATGTGGAATGGATTCAGATAGTACAGGCTCTCCTGTGGTGATATGGAAAGAAGTCAGAGAGTACAGACGCTCCTGTGGTGATGTGGAAAGGGGTAAGAGAGTTCAGGCACTCTTGTGGTGATATGGAAAGTGGTCAGAGAGTACAAGCACTCCTGTGGTGTTTTGGACATGAGTCAGAGCGTACAGAAACTCCTGTGGTGTGATGGAAAGGAGTCAGAGAGTACAGGCACACCTGTGCTGATGTGGAAAGGAGTAAGGGTGTACTGGCACTCCTGTGGTGATATGGAAAGGCGTCAGAGAGCACAGACACTCCTGTGGTGTTATGGAAAGGAGTCAGAGAGTGCAGGCACACCTGTGGTGACATGGAAAGGATTCAGAGCGTACAGACACTCCTGTGGTGATATGGAAGGGAGTCAGAGAGTACAGGCACTCCTGTGGAGTTTTGGAAAGGAGTCAGAGTGTACATGCACTCCTGTGGTGATGTGGAAAGGAGTCAGAGAGTACAGACTCTCCTGTGGTGATATGGAAAGGAGTCTGAGAGTACAGGCACTCTTGTGGTGATGTGGAATGGAGTCAGAGAGTAGAGACACTCCTGTGGTGATTTGGAAAGGAGTCAGAGAGTTCAGGCACTCCTGTGGTGATATGGAAAGGAGTCAGAGAGTACAGACACTCCTGTGGTGATGTGGAAATGAGTCAGAGAGTTCAGGCACTCCTGTGGTGATATGGAAAGGAGTCAGAGAGTACAGACACTCCTGTGGTGATGTGGAAAGGAGTCAGAGAGTACAGACACTCCTGTGGTGATATGGAAAGGAGTCAGAGAGTACAGGCACTCCTGTGGTGATGTGGTAAGAAGTCAGAGAGTACAGGCACACCTGTGGTGATGTGGAAAGGAGCCAGAGAGTGCAGACACTCTCTGTGGTGATGTGGAAAGGAGTCAGAGAGTACGGACTCTCCTGTGGTGATACGGAAAGGCGTCAGAGAGTACAGGCACTCCTGTGGTGATGTGGAATGGAGTCAGATAGCAGAGACACTCCTGTTGTGATATGGAAAGGAGTCCGAGAGTACCGGCACTCCTGTGGTGATATGGAAAGTAGTCAGAGACTACATGGACTCCTGTGGTGATGTGAAAAGGAGTCAGAGAGTACAGACACTACTGTGGTGATGTGGAAAGAAGTCAGAGAGTACAATAACTCCTGTGGTGATATGGAAAGGAGTCAGAGTACAGACATTTCTGTGGTGATGTGGAAAGGAGTCAGAGAGTTGAGACACTCCTGTGGTGATTTGGAAAGGAGTCAGAGAGTACAGACACTCCTGTGGTGTTATGGAAAGGAGTGAGAGAGTACAGGCACTCCTGTGGTGATGTGGAAAGGACTAAGAGAGTACAGGCACTCCTGTGGTGATATGGAAAGGAGTCAGAGGGTACAGATACTCCTGTGGTGATAAGGAAAGTAGTCAGAGAGTACAGACACTCTTGTGGTGATATGGATAGGAGTCAGAGAGTACAGACACTCTTGTGGTGATATGGAAAGGAGTCAGAGAGTACAGACACTCCTGTGGTTATATGGAAAGGATTCAGAGAGTACAGGCACTCCTGTGGTGACGTGGAAAGGAGTCAGATAGTACAGACACTCCTGTTGTGATATGGATAGCTGTCAGAGAGTACAGACACTCCTGTGGTGATGTGGAACGGAGTCAGCGAGGACAGACGCTCCTGTGGTGATGTGGAAAGGAGTAAGAGTGTACAGGCACACTTGTGGTGATATGGAAAGGAGTCAGAGACTACAGGCACTCCTGTGGTGATGTGGAAAGGCGTCAGAGAGTACAGACACTCTGGCGGTGATGTGGAAAGGAGTCAGAGAGTAGAGACACTCCTGTGGTGTTATGGAAAGGAGTCAGAGAGTGCAGGCACTCCTGTGGTGATGTGGAAAGGAGTCAGAGAGTACAGACACTCTTGTGGTGTTATGGAAAGGAGTCAGAGAGTACAGGTACTCCTGTGGTGATGTGGAAAGGAGTCAGAGTTTACAGGCACAGCTGTGGTGATGTGCAAAGGAGTAAGAGAGTACAGGCACTCCTTTGGTGATATGGAAAGGAGTCAGAGAGTACAGACACTCCTGTGGTGATGTGGAAAGGAGTCAGCGTGTACAGGCACTGCTGTGGTGATGTGGAAAGTGGTCAGAGAGTACAGACACTCTCTGTGGTGATTTGGAAAGGAGTCAGAGAGTACAGGTACGCCTGTGGTGATGTGGAAAGGAGTCAGAGATTACAGGCACACCTGTGGTGATGTGGAAAGGAGTAAGAGAGTACAGGCACTCCTTTGGTGATATGGAATGGAGTCAGAGAGTACAGACACTCCTGTGGTGATGTGGAATGGAGTCAGATAGCAGAGACACTCCTGTTGTGATATGGAAAGGAGTCAGAGAGTACCGGCACCCCTGTGGTGATATGGAAAGTTGTCAGAGAGTACATGGACTCCTGTGGTGATGTGTAAAGGAGTCAGAGAGTACAGACACTACTGTGATGATGTGGAAAGAAGTCAGAGAGTACAGGCACTCCTGTGGTGATATGGAAAGGAGTCAGAGTACAGACACTTCTGTGGTGTTGTGGAAAGGAGTCAGAGAGTTGAGACACTCCTGTGGTGATGTGGAAAGGAGTCAGAGAGTACAGACACTCCTATGGTGTTATGGAAAGGAGTGAGAGAGTACAGGCACTCCTGTGGTGATGTGGAAAGGACTAAGAGAGTACAGGCACTCCTGTGGTGATATGGAAAGTAGTCAGAGAGTACAGATACTCCTGTGGTGAAGTGTAAAGGAGTCAGAGAGTACAGACACTCCTGTGGTGATGTGGACAGGAGTCAGAGTACAGACACTTCTGTGGTGATGTGGAAAGGAGTCAGAGAGTTCCGGCACTCCTGTGATGATATGGAAAGGAGTCAGAGAGTACAGCCGCTCCTGTGGTCTTATGGAAAGGAGTCAGAGAGTACAGGCACACCTGTGGTGATGTGGAAAGGAGTCAGAGAGTACAGGCACTCCTGTGGTAATATGGAAAGGTGTCAGAGATTACAGGCTCTCCTATGGTGTTATGGAAAGGAATCAGAGAGTACAGACACTCCTGTGGTGATGTAAAAGGAGTCAGAGAGTACAGGCACTCCTGTGGTGATGTCGAACAGAGTCAGAGAGTACAGGCACTCCTGTGGTGCTGTGGAAAGGAGTCAGAGAGTAGAGACACTCCTGTGGTGATGTGGAAAGGAGTCAGAGAGTACAGGCACTCCTGTGGTGTTATGGAATGCAGTCAGAGAGTACAGACACTCCTGTGGTGATGTGGAAAGGAGTCAGAGAGTACAGGCACTCCTGTGGTGTTATGGAATGGAGTCAGAGAGTACAGAAACTCCTGTGGTGATGTGGAAAGGAGTCAGAGAGTACAGACACTCTTGTGGTGATATGGAAAGGAGTCAGAGAGTACAGGCACTCCTGTGGTGCTGTGGAAAGGGTAAAGAGAGTTCAGACACTCCTGTGGTGATGTGGAAAGGAGTCAGAGAGTACTGACACTCCTGTGGTTATGTGGAACGGAGTCAGAGAGTACAGACGCTCCTGAGGTGATGTGGAAAGGAGTAATAGAGTACAGGCAATCCTGTGGAGTCATGGAAAGGAGGCAGAGAGTACAGACACTACTGTGCTGATTTGGAAAGGGGTCAGAGAGTACAGACACTCCTGTGGTGATGTGTAAAGGAGTTAGAGAGTACAGGCACTCCTGTGATGATATGGAAAGTAGTCAGAGAATACAGACACTCCTGTGGTGATATGGAAAGGAGTCTGAGAGTACAGGCACTCCTGTGATGTTATGGAGAGGAGTCAGAGAGTACAGACACTCCTGTGGTGATGTGGAAAGGAGTCAGAGAGTACACACACTCTTGTGGTGATATGGAAAGGAGTCAGAGAGTACAGGCACTCCTGTGGTGTAATGGAAAGGAGTCAGAGTGTACAGACACTGCTGTGGTGATATGGAAAGGAGTCGAGAGTATAGGCACTCCTGTGGTGATGTGGAAAGGATTCAGATTGTACAGGCACTCCTGTGGTGAATTGGAAATGAGTCAGAGAGTACAGACACTCCTGTGGTTATGTGGAATGGAGTCAGAGAGTACAGAAGCTCCTGTGGTGATGTGGAATGGAGTAAGAGAGTACAGGCACACTTGTGGAGATATGGAAAGGAGTCAGAGAGTACAGGCACTCCTGTGGTGATGTGGAAAGGAGTCAGAGAGTACAGACACTCCTGTGGTGTTATGGAAAGAAGTCAGAGAGTATAGGCACTCCTGTGGTGATATGGAAAGGAGTCAGAGAGTATAGACACTCCTGTGGTGATATGGAAAGGAGTCAGAGAGTACAGACACTCCTGTGGTGATATGGAAAGGAGTCAGAGAGTACAGGCACTCCTGTGGTGATGTGGAAAGTAGTCAGAGAGTACAGACACTCTCTATGGTGATGTGGAAACGAGTCAGAGAGTTGCGACACTCCTGTGGTTATATGGAAAGGAATCAGAGAGTGCAGGCACTCCTGTGGTGATATGGAAAGGAGTCAGAGAGTACTGGCACTGTTGTGGTGATATGGAAAGGAGTCAGAGTGTACAGGCACTCCTGTGGTGATGTGGAAAGGATTCAGAGAATACAGACACTCTCTGTGGTGATGTGGAAAGGAGTCAGAGAGTACAGGCACTCCTGTGGTGATGTGGATAGGAGTCAGAGAGTGCAGACACTCCTGTGGTGATATGGAAAGGAGCCAGAGAGTACAGGCACTCCTGTGGTGATGTGGTAAGTAGTCAGAGAGTACAGGCACTCCTGTGGTGATGTGGAAAGGAGTCAGAGAGTACAGAGATTCTCTGTGGTGATGTGGAAAGGAATCGGAGAGTACAGACTCTCCTGTGGTGATATGGAAAGGAGTCAGAGAGTACAGGCACTCCTGTGGTGATGTGGAATCGAGTCAGAGAGTAGAGATACTCCTATGGTGATATGGAAAGTAGTCAGAGAGTACAGGCACTCCTGTGGTGATATGGAAAGGAGTCAGATAATACAGGCACTCCTTTGGTGATGTGGAACGGAGTCAGAGGGTACAGGCACTCCTGTGTTGCTGTGCAAATGAGTCAGAGAGTACAGGCACTCCTGTGTTGATGTGGAAAGTTGTCAGAGATTACAGGCCCTCCTGTGTTGTTATGGAAAGGAGTCAGAGAGTACAGACACTCCTGTGGTGATGTGGAAAGGAGTCAGAGAGTACAGGCACTCCTGTGGTGATGTGGAATGGAGTCAGATAGCAGACACACTCCTGTTGTGATATGGAAAGGGGTCCGAGAGTACCGGCACTCCTGTGGTGATATGGAAAGTACTCAGAGAGTCCATGGACTCCTGTGGTGATGTGTAAAGGAGTCAGAGAGTACAGACACTACTGTGGTAATTTGGAAAGAAGTCAGAGAGTACAGGAACTCCTGTGGTGATATGGAAAGGAGTCAGAGTACAGACACTTCTGTGGTGATGTGGAAAGGAGTCAGAGAGTTGAGACACTCCTGTGGTGATTTGGAAAGGAGTCAGAGAGTACAGACACTCCTGTGGTGTTATGGAAAGGAGTGAGAGAGTACAGGCACTCCTGTGGTGATGTGGAAAGGACTAAGAGAGTACAGGCACTCCTGTGGTGATATGGAAAGGAGTCAGAGGGTACAGATACTCCTGTGGTAATAAGGAAAATAGTCAGAGAGTACAGACACTCTTGTGGTGATATGGATAGGAGTCAGAGAGTACAGAAACTCTTGTGGTGATATGGAAAGGAGTCAGAGAGTACAGACACTCCTGTGGTTATATGGAAAGGATTCAGAGAGTACAGGCACTCCTGTGGTGATGTGGAAAGGAGTCAGATAGTACAGGCACTCCTGTTGTGATATGGATAGCTGTCAGAGAGTACAGACACACCTGTGGTGATGCGGAACGGAGTCAGCGAGGACAGACGCTCCTGTGGTGATGTGGAAAGGAGTAAGAGTGTACAGGCACTCTTGTGGTGATATGGAAAGGAGTCAGAGACTACAGGCACTCCTGTGGTGATGTGGAAAGGCGTCAGAGAGTACAGACACTCTGGCGGTGATGTGGAAAGGAGTCAGAGAGTAGAGACACTCCTGTGGTGTTATGGAAAGGAGTCAGAGAATGCAGGCACTCCTGTGGTGATGTGGAAAGGAGTCAGAGAGTACCGGCACTCCTGTGGTGATATGGAAAGTTGTCAGAGAGTACATGGACTCCTGTGGTGATGTGTAAAGGAGTCAGAGAGTACAGACACTACTGTGATGATGTGGAAAGGAGTCAGAGAGTTGAGACACTCCTGTGGTGATGTGGAAAGGAGTCAGAGAGTACAGACACTCCTATGGTGTTATGGAAAGGAGTGAGAGAGTACAGGCACTCCTGTGGTGATGTGGAAAGGACTAAGAGAGTACAGGCACTCCTGTGGTGATATGGAAAGTAGTCAGAGAGTACAGATACTCCTGTGGTGATGTGTAAAGGAGTCAGAGAGTACAGACACTCCTGTGGTGATGTGGACAGGAGTCAGAGTACAGACACTTCTGTGGTGATGTGGAAAGGAGTCAGAAAGTACCGGCACTCCTGTGATGATATGGAAAGGAGTCAGAGAGTACAGCCGCTCCTGTGGTCTTATGGAAAGGAGTCAGAGAGTACAGGCACACCTGTGGTGATGTGGAAAGGAGTCAGAGAGTACAGGCACTCCTGTGGTAATATGGAAAGGTGTCAGAGATTACAGGCTCTCCTATGGTGTTATGGAAAGGAATCAGAGAGTACAGACACTCCTGTGGTGATGTAAAAGGAGTCAGAGAGTACAGGCACTCCTGTGGTGATGTCGAACAGAGTCAGAGAGTACAGGCACTCCTGTGGTGCTGTGGAAAGGAGTCAGAGAGTAGAGACACTCCTGTGGTGATGTGGAAAGGAGTCAGAGAGTACAGGCACTCCTGTGGTGTTATGGAATGTAGTCAGAGAGTACAGACACTCCTGTGGTGATGTGGAAAGGAGTCAGAGAGTACAGACACTCTTGTGGTGATATGGAAAGGAGTCAGAGAGTACAGGCACTCCTGTGGTGCTGTGGAAAGGGTAAAGAGAGTTCAGACACTCCTGTGGTGATGTGGAAAGGAGTCAGAGAGTACTGACACTCCTGTGGTGATGTGGAACGGAGTCAGAGAGTACAGACGCTCCTGAGGTGATGTGGAAAGGAGTAATAGAGTACAGGCAATCCTGTGGAGTCATGGAAAGGAGGCAGAGAGTACAGACACTACTGTGCTGATTTGGAAAGGAGTCAGAGAGTACAGACACTCCTGTGGTGATGTGTAAAGGAGTTAGAGAGTACAGGCACTCCTGTGATGATATGGAAAGTAGTCAGAGAATACAGACACTCCTGTGGTGATATGGAAAGGAGTCTGAGAGTACAGGCACTCCTGTGATGTTATGGAGAGGAGTCAGAGAGTACAGACACTCCTGTGGTGATGTGGAAAGGAGTCAGAGAGTACACACACTCTTGTGGTGATATGGAAAGGAGTCAGAGAGTACAGGCACTCCTGTGGTGTAATGGAAAGGAGTCAGAGTGTACAGACACTGCTGTGGTGATATGGAAAGGAGTCGAGAGTATAGGCACTCCTGTGGTGATGTGGAAAGGATTCAGATTGTACAGGCACTCCTGTGGTGAATTGGAAATGAGTCAGAGAGTACAGACACTCCTGTGGTTATGTGGAATGGAGTCAGAGAGTACAGAAGCTCCTGTGGTGATGTGGAATGGAGTAAGAGAGTACAGGCACACTTGTGGAGATATGGAAAGGAGTCAGAGAGTACAGGCACTCCTGTGGTGATGTGGAAAGGAGTCAGAGAGTACAGACACTCCTGTGGTGTTATGGAAAGAAGTCAGAGAGTATAGGCACTCCTGTGGTGATATGGAAAGGAGTCAGAGAGTATAGACACTCCTGTGGCGATATGGAAAGGAGTCAGAGAGTACAGACACTCCTGTGGTGATATGGAAAGGAGTCAGAGAGTACAGGCACTCCTGTGGTGATGTGGAAAGTGGTCAGAGAGTACAGACACTCTCTATGGTGATGTGGAAACGAGTCAGAGAGTTGCGACACTCCTGTGGTTATATGGAAAGGAATCAGAGAGTACAGGCACTCCTGTGGTGATATGGAAAGGAGTCAGAGAGTACTGGCACTCTTGTGGTGATATGGAAAGGAGTCAGAGTGTACAGGCACTCCTGTGGTGATGTGGAAAGGATTCAGAGAATACAGACACTCTCTGTGGTGATGTGGAAAGGAGTCAGAGAGTACAGGCACTCCTGTGGTGATGTGGATAGGAGTCAGAGAGTGCAGACACTCCTGTGGTGATATGGAAAGGAGCCAGAGAGTACAGGCACTCCTGTGGTGATGTGGTAAGTAGTCAGAGAGTACAGGCACTCCTGTGGTGATGTGGAAAGGAGTCAGAGAGTACAGAGATTCTCTGTGGTGATGTGGAAAGGAATCGGAGAGTACAGACTCTCCTGTGGTGATATGGAAAGGAGTCAGAGAGTACAGGCACTCCTGTGGTGATGTGGAATCGAGTCAGAGAGTAGAGATACTCCTATTGTGATATGGAAAGTAGTCAGAGAGTACAGGCACTCCTGTGGTGATATGGAAAGGAGTCAGAGAATACAGGCACTCCTTTGGTGATGTGGAACGGAGTCAGAGGGTACAGGCACTCCTGTGTTGCTGTGCAAATGAGTCAGAGAGTACAGGCACTCCTGTGTTGATGTGGAATGTTGTCAGAGATTACAGGCCCTCCTGTGTTGTTATGGAAAGGAGTCAGAGAGTACAGACACTCCTGTGGTGATGTGGAAAGGAGTCAGAGAGTACAGGCACTCCTGTGGTGATGTGGAATGGAGTCAGATAGCAGACACACTCCTGTTGTGATATGGAAAGGGGTCCGAGAGTACCGGCACTCCTGTGGTGATATGGAAAGTACTCAGAGAGTCCATGGACTCCTGTGGTGATGTGTAAAGGAGTCAGAGAGTACAGACACTACTGTGGTGATTTGGAAAGAAGTCAGAGAGTACAGGAACTCCTGTGGTGATATGGAAAGGAGTCAGAGTACAGACACTTCTGTGGTGATGTGGAAAGGAGTCAGAGAGTTGAGACACTCCTGTGGTGATTTGGAAAGGAGTCAGAGAGTACAGACACTCCTGTGGTGTTATGGAAAGGAGTGAGAGAGTACAGGCACTCCTGTGGTGATGTGGAAAGGACTAAGAGAGTACAGGCACTCCTGTGGTGATATGGAAAGGAGTCAGAGGGTACAGATACTCCTGTGGTAATAAGGAAAATAGTCAGAGAGTACAGACACTCTTGTGGTGATATGGATAGGAGTCAGAGAGTACAGACACTCTTGTGGTGATATGGAAAGGAGTCAGAGAGTACAGACACTCCTGTGGTTATATGGAAAGGATTCAGAGAGTACAGGCACTCCTGTGGTGATGTGGAAAGGAGTCAGATAGTACAGGCACTCCTGTTGTGATATGGATAGCTGTCAGAGAGTACAGACACTCCTGTGGTGATGCGGAACGGAGTCAGCGAGGACAGACGCTCCTGTGGTGATGTGGAAAGGAGTAAGAGTGTACAGGCACTCTTGTGGTGATATGGAAAGGAGTCAGAGACTACAGGCACTCCTGTGGTGATGTGGAAAGGCGTCAGAGAGTACAGACACTCTGGCGGTGATGTGGAAAGGAGTCAGAGAGTAGAGACACTCCTGTGGTGTTATGGAAAGGAGTCAGAGAGTGCAGGCACTCCTGTGGTGATGTGGAAAGGAGTCAGAGAGTACAGACACTCTTGTGGTGTTATGGAAAGGAGTCAGAGAGTACAGGTACTCCTGTGGTGATGTGGAAAGGAGTCAGAGTTTACAGGCACAGCTGTGGTGATGTGCAAAGGAGTAAGAGAGTGCAGGCACTCCTTTGGTGATATGGAAAGGAGTCAGAGAGTACAGACACTCCTGTGGTGATGTGGAAAGGAGTCAGCGTGTACAGGCACTGCTGTGGTGATGTGGAAAGTGGTCAGAGAGTACAGACACTCTCTGTGGTGATTTGGAAAGGAGTCAGAGAGTACAGGTACGCCTGTGGTGATGTGGAAAGGAGTCAGAGATTACAGGCACACCTGTGGTGATGTGGAAAGGAGTAAGAGAGTACAGGCACTCCTTTGGTGATATGGAATGGAGTCAGAGAGTACAGACACTCCTGTGGTGATGTGGAAAGGAGTCAGCGTGTACAGGCACTGCTGTGGTGATGTGGAAAGTGGTCAGAGAGTACAGACACTCTCTGTGGTGATGTGGAAAGGAGTCAGAGAGTACAGACACTCCTGTGGTGATATGGAAAGGAGCCAGAGAGTACAGGCACTCCTGTGGTGATGTGGTAAGGAGTCAGAGAGTACAGGCACACCTGTGGTGATGTGGAAAGGAGTCAGAGAGTACAGGCACTCTCTGTGGTGACGTTGAAAGGAGTCAGAGAGTACGGACTCTCCTGTGGTGATACGGAAAGGAGTCAGAGAGTACATTGACTCCCGTGGTGATGTGTAAAGGAGTCAGAGAGTACAGACACTCCTGTGGTGATGTGGAAAGGAGTCAGAGTACAGACACTTCTGTGGTGATGTGGAAAGGAGTCAGAGAGTACCGGCACTCCTGTGATGATATGGAAATGAGTCAGAGAGTACAGGCGCTCCTGTGGTGATGTGGAAAGGAGTCAGAGAGTACAGGCACTCCTGTGGTAATATGGAAAGGTGTCAGAGATTACAGGCTCTCCTGTGGTGTTATGGAAAGGAGTCAGAGAGTACAGACACTCCTGTGGTGATGTAAAAGGAGTCAGAGAGTACAGGTACTCCTGTGGTGATGTGGAACAGAGTCAGAGAGTACAGGCACTCCTGTGGTGCTGTGGAAAGGAGTCAGAGAGTAGAGACACACCTGTGGTGATGTGGAAAGGAGTCAGAGAGTACAGGCACTCCTGTGGTGTTATGGAATGTAGTCAGAGAGTACAGACACTCCTGTGGTGATGTGGAAAGGAGTCAGAGAGTACAGGCACTCCTGTGGTGTTATGGAATGGAGTCAGAGAGTACAGAAACTCCTGTGGTGATGTGGAAAGGAGTCAGAGAGTACAGACACTCTTGTGGTGATATGGAAAGGAGTCAGAGAGTACAGGCACTGCTGTGGTGCTGTGGAAAGGAGCCAGAGAGTACGGGCACTCCTGTGGTGATATGGAAAAGAGTCAGAGAGTACAGGCACTCCTGTGGTGATGTGGAATGGAGTCAGATAGCAGAGACACTCCTGTTGTGATATGGAAAGGAGTCAGAGAGTACCGTCACTCCTGTGGTGATATGGAAAGTAGTCAGAGAGTACATGGACTCCTGTGGTGATGTGTAAAGGAGTCAGAGAGTACAGACACTACTGTGGTGTTGTGGAAAGAAGTCAGAGAGTACAGGCACTCCTGTGGTGATATGGAAAGAAGTCAGAGTACAGACACTTCTCTGGTGTTGTGGAAAGGATTCAGAAAGTTGAGACACTCCTGTGGTGATGTGGAAAGGAGTCAGAGAGTACAGACACTCCTATGGTGTTATGGAAAGGAGTGAGAGAGTACTGGCACTCCTGTGGTGATGTGGAAAGGACTAAGAGAGTACAGGCACTCCTGTGGTGATATGGAAGGTAGTCAGAGAGTACAGATACTCCTGTGGTGATGTGTAAAGGAGTCAGAGAGTACAGACACTCCTGTGGTGATGTGGACAGGAGTCAGAGTACAGACACTTCTGTGGTGATGTGCAAAGGAGTCAGAGAGTACCGGCACTCCTGTGATGATATGGAAAGGAGTCAGAGAGTACAGGCGCTCCTGTGGTCTTATGTAAAGGAGTCAGAGAGTACAGGCACACCTGTGGTGATGTGGAAAGGAGTTAGAGAGTACAGGCACTCCTGTGGTAATATGGAAAGGTGTCAGAGATTACAGGCTCTCCTGTGGTGTTATGGAAAGGAATCAGAGAGTACAGACACTCCTGTGGTGATGTAAACGGAGTCAGAGAGTACAGGCACTCCTGTGGTGATGTCGAACAGAGTCAGAGAGTACAGGCACTCCTGTGGTGCTGTGGAAAGGAGTCAGAGAGTAGATACACTCCTGTGGTGATGTGGAAAGGAGTCAGAGAGTACAGGCACTCCTGTGGTGTTATGGAATGTAGTCAGAGAGTACAGACACTCCTGTGGTGATGTGGAAAGGAGTCAGAGAGTACAGGCACTCCTGTGGTGTTATGGAATGGAGTCAGAGAGTACAGAAACTCCTGTGGTGATGTGGAAAGGAGTCAGAGAGTACAGACACTCTTGTGGTGATATGGAAAGGAGTCAGAGAGTACAGGCACTCCTGTGGTGCTGTGGAAAGGATAAAGAGAGTTCAGACACTCCTGTGGTGATGTGGAAAGGAGTCAGAGAGTACTGACACTCCTGTGGTGATGTGGAACGGAGTCAGAGAGTACAGACGCTCCTGAGGTGATGTGGAAAGGAGTAATAGAGTACAGGCAATCGTGTGGAGTCATTGAAAGGAGGCAGAGAGTACAGACACTACTGTGCTGATTTGGAAAGGAGTCAGACAGTACAGACACTCCTGTGGTGATGTGGAAAGGAGTTAGAGAGTACAGGCACTCCTGTGATGATATGGAAAGGAGTCAGAGAAGACAGACACTTCTGTGGTGATATGGAAAGGAGTCTGAGAGTACAGGCACTCCTGTGGTGTTATGGAGAGGAGTCAGAGAGTACAGACACTCCTGTGGTGATGTGGAAAGGAGTCAGAGAGTACACACACTCTTGTGGTGATATGGAAAGGAGTCAGAGACTACAGGCACTCCTGTGGTGTTATGGAAAGGAGTCAGAGTGTACAGACACTGCTGTGGTGATATGGAAAGGAGTCGAGAGTATAGGCACTCCTGTGGTGATGTGGAAAGGATTCAGATTGTACAGGCACTCCTGTGGTGAATTGGAAATGAGTCAGAGAGTACAGACACTCCTGTGGTTATGTGGAATGGAGTCAGAGAGTACAGACGCTCCTGTGGTGATGTGGAATGGAGTAAGAGAGTACAGGCACACTTGTGGTGATATGGAAAGGAGTCAGAGAGTACAGGCACTCCTGTGGTGATGTGGAAAGGAGTCAGAGAGTACAGACACTCCTGTGGTGATGTGGTAAGTAGTCAGAGAGTACAGGCACTCCTGTGGTGATGTGGAAAGGAGTCAGAGAGTACAGAGATTCTCTGTGGTGATGTGGAAAGGAGTCGGAGAGTACAGACTCTCCTGTGGTGATATGGAAAGGAGTCAGAGAGTACAGGCACTCCTGTGGTGATGTGGAATCGAGTCAGAGAGTAGAGATACCCCTATGGTGATATGGAAAGTAGTCAGAGAGTACAGGCACTCCTGTGGTGATATGGAAAGGAGTCAGAGAGTACAGGCGCTCCTTTGGTGATGTGGAACGGAGTCAGAGGGTACAGGCACTCCTGTGTTGCTGTGGAAATGAGTCAGAGAGTTCAGGCACTCCTGTGTTGATGTGGAAAGTTGTCAGAGAGTACAGGCCCTCCTGTGTTGTTATGGAAAGGAGTCAGAGAGTACAGACACTCTTGTGGTGATATGGAAAGGAGTCAGAGATTACAGACACTCCTGTCGTGATATGGAAAGGAGTCAGAGATTACAGGCACTCCTGTGGTGATGTGGAATGGATTCAGATAGTACAGGCTCTCCTGTGGTGATATGGAAAGAAGTCAGAGAGTACAGACGCTCCTGTGGTGATGTGGAAAGAGGTCAGAGAGTACAGGCACTCCTGTGGTGTTGTGGACATGAGTCAGAGCGTACAGACACCCCTGTGGTGTGCTGGAAAGGAGTCAGAGGGTACAGGCACACCTGTGCTGATGTGGAATGTAGTAAGGGTGTACTGGCACTCCTGTGGTGATATGGAAAGGCGTCAGAGAGTACAGACACTCCTGTGGTGTTATGGAAAGGAGTCAGAGAGTGCAGGCACACCTGTGGTGATATGGAAAGGATTCAGAGTGTACAGACACTCCTGTGGTGATATGGAAGGGAGTCAGAGAGTACAGGCACTCCTGTGGAGTTATGGAAAGGAGTCAGAGAGTAAATGCACTCCTGTGGTGATGTGGAAAGGAGTCAGAGAGTACAGACACTCCTGTGGAGTTATGGAAAGGAGTTAGAGAGTACAGGCACTCCTGTAGTGATGTGGAAAGGAGTCAGTGAGTTCAGACAATCCTTTGGAGTTATGGAAAGGTGTCAGAGAGTACGGACACTCCTGTGGTGTTATGGAAAGGAGTCAGAGGGTACCGACATTCATGTGGTGTTATGGAAAGGAGTCAGAGAGTACAGACACTCCTGTGGTGATGTGGAGAGGAGTCAGAGAGTACAGACACTCCTGTGGTGATGTAGAAAGGAGTAAGAGAGTACAGACACTCCTGTGGTGATGTGGAAATGAGTCAGAGAGTTCAGACCATCCTGTGGTGCTTTGGAACGGAGTCAGAGAGTACAGGCACTCCTGTGGTGATGTGGAAAGGAGTCAGAGAGTACAGGCACTCCTGTGGTGATGTGGTAAGGAGTCAGAAAGTACAGGTACTCCTGTGGTGATGTGGAAAGGAGTCAGAGAGTACAGGCACTCCTGTGGTGTTATGAAAAGGAGTCAGAGAGTACAGACACTCTCTGTGGTAATGTTGAATGGAGTCAGAGAGTGAACACACTCTTGTGGTGATATGGAATGGTGTTAGAGAGCACAGATACTCCTGTGGTGATATGGAAAGGAATCAGAGTGTACAGACAATCTTGTGGTGATATGGATAGGAGTCAGAGAGTACAGACACTCTTGTGGTAGTATGGAAAGGAGTCAGAGAGTACAGACACTCCTGTGGTTATATGGAAAGGAATCAGAGAGCACAGGCACTCCTGTGGTGACGTGGAAAGGAGTCAGAGAGTACAGGTACTCCTGTGGTGATATGGATAGATGTCAGAGAGTACATACACTCCTGTGGTGATGTGGAAGGGAGTCAGGGTGTACAGACGCTCCTGTGGTGATGTGGAAAGGAGTAAGAGTGTACAGGCATTCTTGTGGTGATATGGAAAGAGTCAGAGAGAACAGGCACTCCTGTGGTAATGTGGAAAGGAGTCAGAGAGTACAGACACTCTTGCGGTGATGTGGAAAGGTATCAGTGAGTAGAGACACTCCTGTGGTGCTATGGAAAGGAGTCAGAGAGTACAGGCACGCCTGTGGT
The DNA here is from genome assembly GCF_964194155.1 of Cetorhinus maximus. Lineage (NCBI taxonomy): Eukaryota > Metazoa > Chordata > Chondrichthyes > Lamniformes > Cetorhinidae > Cetorhinus > Cetorhinus maximus. Next base: position 288,558 of record NW_027596323.1, read on the forward strand.
GTTATGGAAACGAGTCAGAGAGTACAGGCGCTCCTGTGGTGTTATGGAAAGGAGTCAGAGAGTGCAGGCACTCCTGTGGTGATGTGGATAGGAGTCAAAGAGTACAGACACTCCTGTGGTGATGTGGAAAGGAATCAGAGAGTACAGGCACAGCTGTGGTGATGTGGAAAGGAGTAAGAGAGTACAGGCACTCCTTTGGTGATATGGAAAGGAGTCAGAGAGTACAGACACTCCTGTGGTGATGTGGAAAGGAGTCAGCGTGTACAGGCACTCCTGTGGTGATGTGGAAAGGAGTCAGAGAGTACAGACACTCCTGTGGTGATATGGAAAGGAGTCAGAGAGTACAGGCACTCCTGTGGTGATGTGGTAAGTAGTCAGAGAGTACAGGCACTCCTGTGGTGATGTGGAAAGGAGTCAGAGAGTACAGAGATTCTCTGTGGTGATGTGGAAAGGAGTCGGAGAGTACAGACTCTCCTGTGGTGATATGGAAAGGAGTCAGAGAGTACAGGCACTCCTGTGGTGATGTGGAATCGAGTCAGAGAGTAGAGATACCCCTATGGTGATATGGAAAGTAGTCAGAGAGTACAGGCACTCCTGTGGTGATATGGAAAGGAGTCAGAGAGTACAGGCACTCCTTTGGTGATGTGGAACGGAGTCAGAGGGTACAGGCACTCCTGTGTTGCTGTGGAAATGAGTCAGAGAGTACAGGCACTCCTGTGTTGATGTGGAAAGTTGTCAGAGAGTACAGGCCCTCCTGTGTTGTTATGGAAAGGAGTCAGAGAGTACAGACACTCCTGTGGTGATGTGGAAAGGAGTCAGAGAGTACAGACACTCTTGTGGTGATGTGGAAGGGAGTCAGAGAGTACAGACTCTACTGTGCTGTTATGGAAAAGGAGTCAGAGAGTACAGGCACTCCTGTGGTGATGTGGAATGGAGTCAGATAGCAGAGACACTCCTGTGGTGACATGGAAAGGAATCAGAGAGTATATGGACTCCTGTGGTGATGTGTAAAGGAGTCAGAGAGTACAGACACTCCTGTGGTGATGTGGAAAGAAGTCAGAGAGTGCAGGCACTCCTGTGCTGATATGGAAAGGAGTCAAAGTTCAGACACTTCTGTGGTGATGTGGAAAGGAGTCAGCGAGTTGAGACACTCCTGTGGTGATGTGGAAAGGACTCAGAGAGTACAGACACTCCTGTGATGATATGAAAAGGTGTCTAAGAGTACAGGCGCTCATGTGGTGTTAAGGAAAGGAGTCAGAGAGTACAGACACTCCTGTGATGATATGGTAAGAAGTCAGAGAGTACAGGCACACCTGTGGTGATATGGAAAGGCTTCAGAGAGTACAGACAGTCTCGTAGGTGATGTGGAAGGGAGTCAGAGAGTACAGACTCTACTGTGCTGTTATGGAAAAGGAGTCAGAGAGTACAGGCACTCCTGTGGTGATGTGGAATGGAGTCAGATAGCAGAGACACTCCTGTGGTGACATGGAAAGGAGTCAGAGAGTATATGGACTCCTGTGGTGATGTGTAAAGGAGTCAGAGAGTACAGACACTCCTGTGGTGATGTGGAAAGAAGTCAGAGAGTGCAGGCACTCCTGTGCTGATATGGAAAGGAGTCAAAGTTCAGACACTTCTGTGGTGATGTGGAAAGGAGTCAGCGAGTTGAGACACTCCTGTGGTGATGTGGAAAGGACTCAGAGAGTACAGACACTCCTGTGATGATATGAAAAGGTGTCTAAGAGTACAGGCGCTCATGTGGTGTTAAGGAAAGGAGTCAGAGAGTACAGACACTCCTGTGGTGATGTGGAAAGGAGTCAGAGAGTAAAGGCACTCCTGTGATGATATGGAAAGGTGTAAGAGCGTACAGACTCTCCTTTGGTGATATGGAATGGAGTCAGAGTGTACAAGCACTCCTGTGGTGTTATGGAAAGGGGTCAGAGACTACAGGCACCCCTGTGGTGATGTGGAAAGGAGTCAGAGAGTACAGACACTCTTGCGGTGATGTGGAAAGGAGTCAGAGAGTAGAGACACTCCTGTGGTGATGTGGAAAGGAGCCAGAGAGTACAGGCACGCCTGTGGTGTTATGGAAAGAAGTCATAGAGTACAGGCGCTCCTGTGGTGTTATGGAAAGGAGTCAGAGAGTGCTGGCACTCCTGTGGTGATGTGGAAATGAGTCAGAGAGTACAGACGCTCCTGTGGTGTTATGGAAAGGAGTCAGAGAGTACAGGCACTCCTGTGGTGATGTGGTAAGGGGCCAGAGATTACAGGCACACCTGTGGTGATGTGGAAAGGAGTAAGAGAGTACAGGCACTCCTTTGGTGGTATGGAAAGGAGTCAGAGAGTACAGACACTCCTGTGGTGATGTGTAAAGTAGTCAGCGTGTACAGGCACTCGTGTGATGATGTGGAAAGGAGTAAGAGAGTACAGACACTCCTGTGGTGATATGGAAAGGCGTCGAGAGTACAGGCACGCCTGTGCTGATGTGGAAAGGATTCAGAAAGTACAGGCACTCCGGTGGTGATATGGAAAGGAGTCAGAGAGTACAGGCACTCCTGTGGTGATGTGGAACAGAGTCAGAGAGCACAGGCACTCCTGTGGTGCTGTGGAAAGCAGTCAGAGAGTACAGACACTCCTGTGGTGATGTGGAAAGGAGTCAGAGAGTACAGGCACTCCTGTGGTGATGTGGAAAGGAGTCAGAGAGTACAGACACTCTTGTGGTGATATGGAAAGGAGTCAGAGAGTACAGACACTCCTGTGGTGATAAGGAAAGGAGTCGAGATTACAGGCACTCCTGTGGTGATGTGGAAAGGATTCAGAAAGTACAGGCACTCCTGTGGTGATATGGAAAGAAGTCAGATTGTACAGCCGCTCCTGAGGTGATGTGGAAAGGAGAAAGAGAGTACAGGCACTCTTATGGTGACATGGAAAGAAGTCAGAGAGTACAGGCACTCCTGTGGTGATGTGGAAAGGAGTCAGAGAGTACAGACACTCCTGTTGTGTTACGGAAAGGAGTGAGAGAGTACAGGCACTCCTGTGGTGATGTGGAAAGGAGTCAGAGAGTACAGACACTCCTGTGGTAATATGGAAAGGAGTCAGAGATTACAGGCACTCCTGTGGTGTTATGGAAAGGAGTCAGAGAGTACAGACACTCCTGTGGTGATGCGCAAGGAGTCAGAGAGTACAGGCACTCCTGTGGTGATATGGAACGGAGTCAGAGAGTACAGGCACTCCTGTGGTGCTGTGGAAAGGAGTCAGAGAGTACAGACACACCTGTGGTGATGTGGAAAGTAGTCAGAGATTACAGGCACTCCTGTGGTGTTATGGAAAGGAGTCAGAGAGTACAGACACACCTGTGGTGATGTGGAAAGGAGTCAGAGAGTACTGACACTCCTGTGGTGATGTGGAACGGAGTCAGAGAGTACAGACGCTCCTGAGGTGATGTGGAAAGGAGTAAGAGAGTACAGGCAATCTTGTGGTGACATGGAAAGGAGTCAGAGAGTACAGGCACTCCTGTGGTGATGTGGAAAGGAGTCAGAGAGTACAGACACTCCTGTGGTGTTATGGAAAGGAGTGAGAGAGTACAGGCACTCCTGTGGTGATGTGGAAAGAACTAAGAGAGTACAGGCACTCCTGTGGTGATATGGAAAGGAGTCAGAGAGTACAGAAACTCCTGTGGTGATGTGGAAAGGAGTCAGAGAGTACAGGCACTCCTGTGGAGTCATGGAAAGGAGTCAGAGAGTACAGACACTCCTGTGGTGATGTGGAAAGAAATCAGAGAGTACAGACACTCTTGTGGTGATATGGAAAGGAGTCAGAGAGTACAGATACTCCTATGGTGATATGGAAAGGAGTCAGAGAGTACAGACACTCCTGTGGAGATGTGGAAAGGAGTCAGAAAGTACAGGCACTCCTGTGGTGTTATGGAAAGGAGTCAGATAGTACAGACACTCCTGTGGTGATGTGGAAAGTAGTCAGAGAGTACAGGCACTCCTGTGATGATATGGAAAGGAGTCAGAGAGTACACACACTCCTGTGGTGATGTGGAAAGTAGTCAGAGGGTACAGGCACTCCTGTGGTGTTATGGAAAGGGGTCAGAGAGTACAGACACTCCTGTGGTGATGTGGAAAGGAGTTAGAGTGTACAGACACTCTTGTGGTGATATGGAAAGGAGTCAGAGAGTACAGGCACTCCTGTGGTATTATGGAAAGGAGTCAGTGTGTACAGACACTCCTGTGGTGATATGGAAAGGAGTCGAGAGGACAGGCACTCCTGTGGTGATGTAGAAAGGATTCAGATGGTACAGGCACTCCTGTGGTCATATGGAAAGAAGTCAGAGAGTACAGATGCTCCTGTGGTGATGTGGAATGGAGTCAGAGAGTACAGACGCTCCTGTGGTGATGTGGAATGGAGTAAGAGAGTACAGGCACTCTTGTGGTGATATGGAAAGGAGTCAGTGAGTATAGACACTCCTGTAGTGATATGGAAAGGATTCAGAGAGTACAGACACTCCTGTGGTGATATGGAAAGGAGTCAGAGAGTACGGGCAATCCTGTCGTGATGTGGAAAGTAGTCAGAGAGTACAGACACTCTCTATGGTGATGTGGAAAGGAGTCAGAGAGTAGCGACACTCCTGTGGTTATATGGAAAGGAGTCAGAGAGTACTGGCACTCCTGTGGTGATATGGAAAGGAGTCAGAGAGTACAGGCACTCTTGTGGTAATATGGAAAGGAGTCAGAGAGTACAGACACTCCTGTGGTGATGTGGAAAGGAGTCAGAGTGTACAGGCACTCCTGTGGTAATGTGGAAAGTAGTCAGAGAGTTCAGACACTATCTGTGGTGATGTGGAAAGGAGTCAGAGAGTACAGGCACTCCTGTGGTGATGTGGTAAGGAGTCAGATATTGCAGGCACACCTGTGGTGATGTGGAAAGGAGTAAGAGAGTACAGGCAGTCCTTTGGTGATACGGAAAGGAGTCAGAGAGTACAGACACTCCTGTGGTGATGAGGAAAGGAGTCAGCGTGTACAGGCACTCCTGTGGTGATGTGGAAAGGAGTCAGAGAGTACCGACACTCTCTATGGTGATGTGGAAAGGAGTCAGAGAGTACAGGCACTCCTGTGGTGATGTGGAAAGGAGTAAGAGAGTACAGACACTCCTGTGGTGATATGGAAAGGAGTCAGAGAGTGCAGGCACTCCTGTGGTGATGTGGTAAGGAGTCAGAGAGTACAGGCACACCTGTGGTGATGTGGAAAGGCTTCAGAGAGTACAGACAGTCTCTGTGGTGATGTGGAAAGGAGTCAGAGTGTACAGACTCTCCTGTGGTGTTATGGAAAGGAGTCAGAGAGTACACGCACTCCTGTTGTGATGTGGAATGGAGTCAGATAGCAGAGATACTCCTGTGGTGACATGGAAAGGAATCAGAGAGTATATGGACTCCTGTGGTGATGTGTAAAGGAGTCAGGGAGTACAGACACTCCTGTGGTGATGTGGAAAGAAGTCAGAGAGTGCAGGCACTCCTGTGCTGATATGGAAAGGAGTCACAGTTCAGACACTTCTGTGGTGATGTGGAAAGGAGTCAGCGAGTTGAGACACTCCTGTGGTGATGTGGAAAGGACTCAGAGAGTACCGGCACTCCTGTGATGATATGAAAAGGTGTCTGAGAGTACTGGCGCTCATGTGGTGTAAAGGAAAGGAGTCAGAGAGTACAGGCACTCCTGTGGTGATGTGGAAAGGAGTCAGAGTGTACAGGCACTCATGTGGTGTTATGGAAAGGAGTCAGAGAGTACAGACACTCCTGTGGTGACGTGGAAAGGAGTCAGAGAGTACAGGCACTCCTGTGATGATATGGAAAGGAGTCAGAGCGTACAGACTCTGCTGTGGTGATATGGAATGTAGTCAGAGTGTATAGGCACTCCTGTGGTGTTATGGAAAGGAGTCAGAGAGTACAGGCACGCCTGTGGTGTTATGGAAAGAAGTCAGAGAGTACAGGCACGCCTGTGGTGTTATGGAAAGAAGTCATAGAGTACAGGCGCTCCTGTGGTGTTATGGAAAGGAGTCAGAGAGTGCAGGCACTCCTGTGGTGATGTGGAAATGAGTCAAAGAGTACAGACGCTCCTGTGGTGTTATGGAAAGGAGTCAGAGAGTACAGGTACTCCTGTGGTGATGTGGTAAGGGGCCAGAGATTACAGGCACACCTGTGGTGATGTGGAAAGGAGTAAGAGAGTACAGGCACTCCTTTGGTGTTATGGAAAGGAGTCAGAGAGTGCAGACACTCCTGTGGTGATGTGTAAAGTAGTCAGCGTGTACAGGCACTCGTGTGATGATGTGGAAAGGAGTAAGAGAGTACAGACACTCCTGTGGTGATATGGAAAGGAGTCGAGAGTACAGGCACTCCTGTGCTGATGTGGAAAGGATTCAGAAAGTACAGGCACTCCGGTGGTGATATGGAAAGGAGTCAGAGAGTACAGGCACTCCTGTGGTGATGTGCAAGGAGTCAGAGAGTACAGGCACTCCTGTGGTGATGTGGAACAGAGTCAGAGAGTACAGGCACTCCTGTGGTGCTGTGTAAAGGAGTCATAGAGTACAGACACTCTTGTGGTGATGTGGAAAGGAGTCAGAGAGTACAGGCACTCCTGTGGTGATGTGGAAAGGAGTCAGAGAGTACAGACTCTCTTGTGGTGATATGGAAAGGAGTCAGAGAGTACAGACACTCCTGTGGTGATATGGAAAGGAGTCGAGATTACAGGCACTCCTGTGGTGATGTGGAAAGGAATCAGAAAGTACAGGCACTCCTGTGGTGATATGGAAAGAAGTCAGAGTGTACAGCCGCTCCTGAGGTGATGTGGAAACGAGTAAGAGAGTACAGGCACTCTTGTGGTGACATGGAAAGAAGTCAGAGAGTACAGGCACTCCTGTGGTGATGTGGAAAGGAGTCAGAGAGTACAGACACTCCTGTTGTGTTACGGAAAGGAGTGAGAGAGTACAGGCACTCCTGTGGTGATGTGGAAAGGAATCAGAGAGTACAGACACTCCTGTGGTAATATGGAAAGGAGTCAGAGATTACATGCACTCCTGTGGTGTTATGGAATGGAGTCAGAGAGTACAGACACTCCTGTGGTGATGCGAACGGAGTCAGAGAGTACAGGCACTCCTGTGGTGATATGGAACGGAGTCAGAGAGTACAGGTACTCCTGTGGTGCTGTGGAATGGAGTCAGAGAGTACAGACACAGCTGTGGTGTTATGGAAAGGAGTCAGAGAGTACGGACACTCCTGTGGTGATGTGGAACGGAGTCAGAGAGTACAGACGCTCCTGAGGTGATGTGGAAAGGAGTAAGACAGTACAGGCAATCTTGTGGTGACATGGAAAGGAGTCAGAGAGTACAGGCACTCCTGTGGTGATGTGGAAAGGAGTCAGAGAGTACAGACACTCCTGTGGTGTTATGGAAAGGAGTGAGAGAGTACAGGCACTCCTGTGGTGATGTGGAAAGAACTAAGAGAGTACAGGCACTCCTGTGGTGATATGGAAAGGAGTCAGAGAGTACAGACACTCCTGTGGTGATGTGGAAAGGAGTCAGAGAGTACAGGCACTCCTGTGGAGTCATGGAAAGGAGTCAGAGAGTACAGACACTCCTGTGGTGATGTGGAAAGAAATCAGAGAGTACAGACACTCTTGTCGTGATATGGAAAGGAGTCAGAGAGTACAGATACTCCTATGGTGATATGGAAAGGATTCAGAGAGTACAGACACTCCTGTGGTGATGTGGAAAGGAGTCAGAAAGTACAGGCACTCCTGCGGTGTTATGGAAAGGAGTCTGATAGTACAGACACTCCTGTGGTGATGTGGAAAGTAGTCAGAGAGTACAGGCACTCCTGTGATGATATGGAAAGGATTCAGAGAGTACAGGCACTCCTGTGGTGATGTGGAAAGTAGTCAGAGGGTACAGGCACTCCTGTGGTGTTATGGAAAGGAGTCAGAGAGTACAGACACTCCCGTGGTGATGTGGAAAGGAGTTAGAGAGTACAGACACTCTTGTGGTGATATGGAAAGGAGTCAGACTGTACAGGCACTCCTGTGGTGTTATGGAAAGGAGTCAGTGTGTACAGACACTACTGTGGTGATATGGAAAGGAGTCGAGAGTACAGGCACTCCTGTGGTGATGTAGATAGGATTCAGATAGTACAGGCACTCCTGTGGTCATATGGAAAAAACTCAGAGAGTACAGATGCTCCTGTGGTGATGTGGAATGGAGTCAGAGAGTACAGACGCTCCTGTGGTGATGTGGAATGGAGTAAGAGAGTACAGGCACTCTTGTGGTGATATGGAAAGGAGTCAGTGAGTACAGGCACTCCTGTGGTGATGTGGGAAGGGGTCAGAGAGTACAGACACTCCTGTGGTGATGTGGAAAGTAGTCAGAGAGTACAGACACTCTCTATGGTGATGTGGAAAGGAGTCAGAGAGTAGCGACACTCCTATGGTTATATGGAAAGGAGTCAGAGAGTACAGGCACTCCTGTGGTGTTATGGAAAGGAGTCAGAGAGTACAGGCACTCTTGTGGTGATATGGAAAGGAGTCAGAGAGTACAGACACTCCTGTGGTGATGTGGAAAGGAGTCAGAGTGTACAGGCACTCCTGTGGTAATGTGGAAAGTAGTCAGAGAGTTCAGACACTATCTGTGGTGATGTGGAAAGGAGTCAGAGAGTACAGGCACTCCTGTGGTGATGTGGAAAGGAGTCAGAGAGTACAGACACTCCTGTGGTGATATGGAAAGGAGTCAGAGTGTACAGGCACTCCTGTGGTGATGCGGTTAGTAGTCACAGAGTACTGGCACTCCTGTGGTGATGTGGAAAGGAGTCTGAGAGTACAGGCACTCTTGTGGTGATGTGGAATGGAGTCAGAGAGTAGAGACACTCCTGTGGTGATATGGAAAGGAGTCTGAGAGTAGAGACACTCCTGTGGTGATATGGAAAGTAGTCAGAGAGTACAGGCACTCCTGTGGTGATATGGAAAGGATTCAGAGAGTACAGGCACTCCTTTGGTGATGTGGAAAGGAGTTAGAGAGTACAGACACTCTTGTGGTGAAATGGAAAGGAGTCAGAGAGTACAGGCACTCCTGTGGTGTTATGGAAAGGAGTCAGTGTGTACAGACACTCCTGTGGTGATATGGAAAGGAGTCGAGAGTACAGGCACTCCTGTGGTGATGTAGAAAGGATTCAGATAGTACAGGCACTCCTGTGGTCATATGGAAAGAAGTCAGAGAGTACAGATGCTCCTGTGTTGATGTGGAATGGAGTCAGAGAGTACAGACGCTCCTGTGGTGATGTGGAATGGAGTAAGAGAGTACAGGCACTCTTGTGGTGATATGGAAAGGAGTCAGTGAGTACAGGCACTCCTGTGGTGATGTGGAAAGGAGTCGAGAGTACAGGCACACCTGTGGTGATGTGGAAAGGAGTCATATACTACTGGCACTCCCGTGGTGATATGGAAAGAAGTCAGAGAGTACAGACACTCCTGTGGTGATATGGAAAGGAGTCAGAGAGTACAGACACTCCTGTGGTGATATGGAAAGGAGTCAGAGAGTACGGGCACTCCTGTGGTGATGTGGAAAGTAGTCAGAGAGTACAGACACTCTCTATGGTATTGTGGAAAGGAGTCAGAGAGTAGCGACACTCCTGTGGTTATATGGAAAGGAGTCAGAGAGTACAGGCACTCCTGTGGTGATATGGAAAGGAGTCAGAGAGTACAGGCACTCTTGTGGTGATATGGAAAGGAGTCAGAGAGTACAGACACTCCTGTGGTGATGTGGAAAGGAGTCAGAGTGTACAGGCACTCCTGTGGTAATGTGGAAAGTAGTCAGAGAGTTCAGACACTATCTGTGGTGATGTGGAAAGGAGTCAGAGAGTACAGGCACTCCTGTGGTGATGTGGAAAGGAGTCAGAGAGTACAGGCACTCCTGTGGTGATGTGGAAAGGAGTCAGAGAGTAAAGGCACTCCTGTGGTGATGTGGAAAGGAGTCAGAGAGTACAGGCACTCCTGTGGTGATGTGGAAAGGAGTCAGAGAGTACAGGCACTCCTGTGGTGATGTGGAAAGGAGTCAGAGAGTACAGACACTCCTGTGGTGATATGGAAAGGAGTCAGAGAGTACAGGCACTCCTGTGGTGATGCGGTAAGTAGTCACAGAGTACTGGCACTCCTGTGGTGATGTGGAAAGGAGTCTGAGAGTACAGGCACTCTTGTGGTGATGTGGAATGGAGTCAGAGAGTAGAGACACTCCTGTGGTGATATGGAAAGGAGTCTGAGAGTAGAGATACTCCTGTGGTGATATGGAAAGGAGTCAGAGAGTACAGGCACTCCTGTGGTGTTATGGAAAGGAGTCAGAGAGTACAGGCACTCCTTTGGTGATGTGTAAAGGAGTCAGAGAGTACAGACACTCCTGTGGTGATTTAGAAAGGAGTCAGAGAGTTCAGGCACTCCTGTGGTGATATGGAAAGGAGTCAGAGAGTACAGACACACCTGTGGTGATGTGGAAAGGAGTCAGAGAGTACAGACACTCCTGTGGCATTATGGAAAGGAGTCAGAGATTACAGACACTCCTGTGGTGATGTGGAAAGGAGTCAGAGAGTACAGACACTCTTGTGGTGTTATGGAAAGGAGTCAGAGATTTCAGACACTCCTGTGGTGATATGCAAGGAGTCAGAGAGTACAGGCACTCCTGTGGTGATGTGGAAAGAATTCAGATAGTACAGGCACTCCTGTGGTGATATGGAAAGAAGTCAGTGAGTACAGACGCTCCTGTGGTGATGTGGAAAGGAGTAAGAGAGTACAGGCACTCTTGTGGTGATATGGAAAGGAGTCAGAGAGCACAGGCACTCCTGTGGTGTTGTGGAAATGAGTCAGAGAGTACAGACACTCCTGTGGTGTTGTGGAAAGGAGTCAGAGATTACAGGCACTCCTGTGGTGATGTGGAAAGGTGTAAGAGCGTACAGACTCTCCTTTGGTGATATGGAATGGAGTCAGAGTGTACAAGCACTCCTGTGGTGTTATGGAAAGGAGTCAGAGACTACAGGCACCCCTGTGGTGATGTGGAAAGGAGTCAGAGAGTACAGACACTCTTGCGGTGATGTGGAAAGGAGTCAGAGAGTAGAGACACTCCTGTGGTGATGTGGAAAGGAGCCAGAGAGTACAGGCACGCCTGTGGTGTTATGCAAAGAAGTCATAGAGTACAGGCGCTCCTGTGGTGTTATGGAAAGGAGTCAGAGAGTGCTGGCACTCCTGTGGTGATGTGGAAATGAGTCAGAGAGTACAGACGCTCCTGTGGTGTTATGGAAAGGAGTCAGAGAGTACAGGCACTCCTGTGGTGATGTGGTAAGGGGCCAGAGATTACAGGCACACCTGTGGTGATGTGGAAAGGAGTAAGAGAGTACAGGCACTCCTTTGGTGGTATGGAAAGGAGTCAGAGAGTACAGACACTCCTGTGGTGATGTGTAAAGTAGTCAGCGTGTACAGGCACTCGTGTGATGATGTGGAAAGGAGTAAGAGAGTACAGACACTCCTGTGGTGATATGGAAAGGCGTCGATAGTACAGGCACGCCTGTGCTGATGTGGAAAGGATTCAGAAAGTACAGGCACTCCGGTGGTGATATGGAAAGGAGTCAGAGAGTACAGGCACTCCTGTGGTGATGTGGAACAGAGTCAGAGAGCACAGGCACTCCTGTGGTGCTGTGGAAAGCAGTCAGAGAGTACAGACACTCCTGTGGTGATGTGGAAAGGAGTCAGAGAGTACAGGCACTCCTGTGGTGATGTGGAAAGGAGTCAGAGAGTACAGACACTCTTGTGGTGATATGGAAAGGAGTCAGAGAGTACAGACACTCCTGTGGTGATAAGGAAAGGAGTCGAGATTACAGGCATTCCTGTGGTGATGTGGAAAGGATTCAGAAAGTACAGGCACTCCTGTGGTGATATGGAAAGAAGTCAGATTGTACAGCCGCTCCTGAGGTGATGTGGAAAGGAGAAAGAGAGTACAGGCACTCTTATGGTGACATGGAAAGAAGTCAGAGAGTACAGGCACTCCTGTGGTGATGTGGAAAGGAGTCAGAGAGTACAGTCACTCCTGTTGTGTTACGGAAAGGAGTGAGAGAGTACAGGCACTCCTGTGGTGATGTGGAAAGGAGTCAGAGAGTACAGACACTCCTGTGGTAATATGGAAAGGAGTCAGAGATTACAGGCACTCCTGTGGTGTTATGGAAAGGAGTCAGAGAGTACAGACACTCCTGTGGTGATGCGCAAGGAGTCAGAGAGTACAGGCACTCCTGTGGTGATATGGAACGGAGTCAGAGAGTACAGGCACTCCTGTGGTGCTATGGAAAGGAGTCAGAGAGTACAGACACACCTGTGGTGATGTGGAAAGTAGTCAGAGATTACAGGCACTCCTGTGGTGTTATGGAAAGGAGTCAGAGAGTACAGACACTCCTGTGGTGATGTGGAAAGGAGTCAGAGAGTACTGACACTCCTGTGGTGATGTGGAACGGAGTCAGAGAGTACAGACGCTCCTGAGGTGATGTGGAAAGGAGTAAGAGAGTACAGGCAATCTTGTGGTGACATGGAAAGGAGTCAGAGAGTACAGGCACTCCTGTGGTGATGTGGAAAGGAGTCAGAGAGTACAGACACTCCTGTGGTGTTATGGAAAGGAGTGAGAGAGTACAGGCACTCCTGTGGTGATGTGGAAAGAACTAAGAGAGTACAGGCACTCCTGTGGTGATATGGAAAGGAGTCAGAGAGTACAGAAACTCCTGTGGTGATGTGGAAAGGAGTCAGAGAGTACAGGCACTCCTGTGGAGTCATGGAAAGGAGTCAGAGAGTACAGACACTCCTGTGGTGATGTGGAAAGAAATCAGAGAGTACAGACACTCTTGTGGTGATATGGAGAGGAGTCAGAGAGTACAGATACTCCTATGGTGATATGGAAAGGAGTCAGAGAGTACAGACACTCCTGTGGAGATGTGGAAAGGAGTCAGAAAGTACAGGCACTCCTGTGGTGTTATGGAAAGGAGTCAGATAGTACAGACACTCCTGTGGTGATGTGGAAAGTAGTCAGAGAGTACAGGCACTCCTGTGATGATATGGAAAGGAGTCAGAGAGTACACACACTCCTGTGGTGATGTGGAAAGTAGTCAGAGGGTACAGGCACTCCTGTGGTGTTATGGAAAGGGGTCAGAGAGTACAGACACTCCTGTGGTGATGTGGAAAGGAGTTAGAGTGTACAGACACTCTTGTGGTGATATGGAAAGGAGTCAGAGAGTACAGGCACTCCTGTGGTATTATGGAAAGGAGTCAGTGTGTACAGACACTCCTGTGGTGATATGGAAAGGAGTCGAGAGGACAGGCACTCCTGTGGTGATGTAGAAAGGATTCAGATGGTACAGGCACTCCTGTGGTCATATGGAAAGAAGTCAGAGAGTACAGATGCTCCTGTGGTGATGTGGAATGGAGTCAGAGAGTACAGACGCTCCTGTGGTGATGTGGAATGGAGTAAGAGAGTACAGGCACTCTTGTGGTGATATGGAAAGGAGTCAGTGAGTATAGACACTCCTGTGGTGATATGGAAAGGATTCAGAGAGTACAGACACTCCTGTGGTGATATGGAAAGGAGTCAGAGAGTACGGGCACTCCTGTCGTGATGTGGAAAGTAGTCAGAGAGTACAGACACTCTCTATGGTGATGTGGAAAGGAGTCAGAGAGTAGCGACACTCCTGTGGTTATATGGAAAGGAGTCAGAGAGTACTGGCACTCCTGTGGTGATATGGAAAGGAGTCAGAGAGTACAGGCACTCTTGTGGTAATATGGAAAGGAGTCAGAGAGTACAGACACTCCTGTGGTGATGTGGAAAGGAGTCAGAGTGTACAGGCACTCCTGTGGTAATGTGGAAAGTAGTCAGAGAGTTCAGACACTATCTGTGGTGATGTGGAAAGGAGTCAGAGAGTACAGGCACTCCTGTGGTGACGTGGTAAGGAGTCAGAGATTGCAGGCACACCTGTGGTGATGTGGAAAGGAGTAAGAGAGTACAGGCAGTCCTTTGGTGATACGGAAAGGAGTCAGAGAGTACAGACACTCCTGTGGTGATGAGGAAAGGAGTCAGCGTGTACAGGCACTCCTGTGGTGATGTGGAAAGGAGTCAGAGAGTACAGACACTCTCTATGGTGATGTGGAAAGGAGTCAGAGAGTACAGGCACTCCTGTGGTGATGTGGAAAGGAGTAAGAGAGTACAGACACTCCTGTGGTGATATGGAAAGGAGTCAGAGAGTGCAGGCACTCCTGTGGTGATGTGGTAAGGAGTCAGAGAGTACAGGCACACCTGTGGTGATGTGGAAAGGCTTCAGAGAGTACAGACAGTCTCTGTGGTGATGTGGAAAGGAGTCAGAGTGTACAGACTCTCCTGTGGTGTTATGGAAAGGAGTCAGAGAGTACACGCACTCCTGTTGTGATGTGGAATGGAGTCAGATAGCAGAGATACTCCTGTGGTGACATGGAAAGGAATCAGAGAGTATATGGACTCCTGTGGTGATGTGTAAAGGAGTCAGAGAGTACAGACACTCCTGTGGTGATGTGGAAAGAAGTCAGAGAGTGCAGGCACTCCTGTGCTGATATGGAAAGGAGTCACAGTTCAGACACTTCTGTGGTGATGTGGAAAGGAGTCAGCGAGTTGAGACACTCCTGTGGTGATGTGGAAAGGACTCAGAGAGTACCGGCACTCCTGTGATGATATGAAAAGGTGTCTGAGAGTACAGGCGCTCATGTGGTGTAAAGGAAAGGAGTCAGAGAGTACAGGCACTCCTGTGGTGATGTGGAAAGGAGTCAGAGTGTACAGGCACTCATGTGGTGTTATGGAAAGGAGTCAGAGAGTACAGACACTCCTGTGGTGACGTGTAAAGGAGTCAGAGAGTACAGGCACTCCTGTGATGATATGGAAAGGAGTCAGAGCGTACAGACTCTGCTGTGGTGATATGGAATGTAGTCAGAGTGTATAGGCACTCCTGTGGTGTTATGGAAAGGAGTCAGAGAGTACAGGCACGCCTGTGGTGTTATGGAAAGAAGTCAGAGAGTACAGGCGCTCCTGTGGTGTTATGGAAAGGAGTCAGAGAGTGCAGGCACTCCTGTGGTGATGTGGAAATGAGTCAAAGAGTACAGACGCTCCTGTGGTGTTATGGAAAGGAGTCAGAGAGTACAGGTACTCCTGTGGTGATGTGGTAAGGGGCCAGAGATTACAGGCACACCTGTGGTGATGTGGAAAGGAGTAAGAGAGTACAGGCACTCCTTTGGTGTTATGGAAAGGAGTCAGAGAGTGCAGACACTCCTGTGGTGATGTGTAAAGTAGTCAGCGTGTACAGGCACTCGTGTGATGATGTGGAAAGGAGTAAGAGAGTACAGGCACTCCTGTGGTGATATGGAAAGGAGTCGAGAGTACAGGCACTCCTGTGCTGATGTGGAAAGGATTCAGAAAGTACAGGCACTCCAGTGGTGATATGGAAAGGAGTCAGAGAGTACAGGCACTCCTGTGGTGATGTGCAAGGAGTCAGAGAGTACAGGCACTCCTGTGGTGATGTGGAACAGAGTCAGAGAGTACAGGCACTCCTGTGGTGCTGTGTAAAGGAGTCATAGAGTACAGACACTCTTGTGGTGATGTGGAAAGGAGTCAGAGAGTACAGGCACTCCTGTGGTGATGTGGAAAGGAGTCAGAGAGTACAGACTCTCTTGTGGTGATATGGAAAGGAGTCAGAGAGTACAGACACTCCTGTGGTGATATGGAAAGGAGTCGAGATTACAGGCACTCCTGTGGTGATGTGGAAAGGAATCAGAAAGTACAGGCACTCCTGTGGTGATATGGAAAGAAGTCAGAGTGTACAGCCGCTCCTGAGGTGATGTGGAAACAAGTAAGAGAGTACAGGCACTCTTGTGGTGACATGGAAAGAAGTCAGAGAGTACAGGCACTCCTGTGGTGATGTGGAAAGGAGTCAGAGAGTACAGACACTCCTGTTGTGTTACGGAAAGGAGTGAGAGAGTACAGGCACTCCTGTGGTGATGTGGAAAGGAATCAGAGAGTACAGACACTCCTGTGGTAATATGGAAAGGAGTCAGAGATTACATGCACTCCTGTGGTGTTATGGAATGGAGTCAGAGAGTACAGACACTCCTGTGGTGATGCGAAAGGAGTCAGAGAGTACCGGCACTCCTGTGGTGATATGGAACGGAGTCAGAGAGTACAGGTACTCCTGTGGTGCTGTGGAATGGAGTCAGAGAGTTAAGACACAGCTGTGGTGTTATGGAAAGGAGTCAGAGAGTACGGACACACCTGTGGTGATGTGGAACGGAGTCAGAGAGTACAGACGCTCCTGAGGTGATGTGGAAAGGAGTAAGACAGTACAGGCAATCTTGTGGTGACATGGAAAGGAGTCAGAGAGTACAGGCACTCCTGTGGTGATGTGGAAAGGAGTCAGAGAGTACAGACACTCCTGTGGTGTTAAGGAAAGGAGTGAGAGAGTACAGGCACTCCTGTGGTGATGTGGAAAGAACTAAGAGAGTACAGGCACTCCTGTGGTGATATGGAAAGGAGTCAGAGAGTACAGACACTCCTGTGGTGATGTGGAAAGGAATCAGAGAGTACAGGCACTCCTGTGGAGTCATGGAAAGGAGTCAGAGAGTACAGACACTCCTGTGGTGATGTGGAAAGAAATCAGAGAGTACAGACACTCTTGTCGTGATATGGAAAGGAGTCAGAGAGTACAGATACTCCTATGGTGATATGGAAAGGATTCAGAGAGTACAGACACTCCTGTGGTGATGTGGAAAGGAGTCAGAAAGTACAGGCACTCCTGTGGTGTTATGGAAAGGAGTCAGATAGTACAGACACTCCTGTGGTGATGTGGAAAGTAGTCAGAGAGTACAGGCACTCCTGTGATGATATGGAAAGGATTCAGAGAGTACAGGCACTCCTGTGGTGATGTGGAAAGTAGTCAGAGGGTACAGGCACTCCTGTGGTGTTATGGAAAGGAGTCAGAGAGTACAGACACTCCCGTGTTGATGTGGAAAGGTGTTAGAGAGTACAGACACTCTTGTGGTGATATGGAAAGGTGTCAGACTGTACAGGCACTCCTGTGGTGTTATGGAAAGGAGTCAGTGTGTACAGACATTACTGTGGTGATATGGAAAGGAGTCGAGAGTACAGGCACTCCTGTGGTGATGTAGATAGGATTCAGATAGTACAGGCACTCCTGTGGTCATATGGAAAGAAGTCAGAGAGTACAGATGCTCCTGTGGTGATGTGGAATGGAGTCAGAGAGTACAGACGCTCCTGTGGTGATGTGGAATGGAGTAAGAGAGTACAGGCACTCTTGTGGTGATATGGAAAGGAGTCAGTGAGTACAGGCACTCCTGTGGTGATGTGGGAAGGGGTCAGAGAGTACAGACACTCCTGTGGTGATGTGGAAAGTAGTCAGAGAGTACAGACACTCTCTATGGTGATGTGGAAAGGAGTCAGAGAGTAGCGACACTCCTATGGTTATATGGAAAGGAGTCAGAGAGTACAGGCACTCCTGCGGTGTTATGGAAAGGAGTCAGAGAGTACAGGCACTCTTGTGGCGATATGGAAAGGAGTCAGAGAGTACAGACACTCCTGTGGTGATGTGGAAAGGAGTCAGAGTGTACAGGCACTCCTGTGGTAATGTGGAAAGTAGTCAGAGAGTTCAGACACTATCTGTGGTGATGTGGAAAGGAGTCAGAGAGTACAGGCACTCCTGTGGTGATGTGGAAAGGAGTCAGAGAGTACAGACACTCCTGTGGTGAAATGGAAAGGAGTCAGAGAGTACAGGCACTCCTGTGGTGATGCGGTTAGTAGTCACAGAGTACTGGCACTCCTGTGGTGATGTGGAAAGGAGTCTGAGAGTACAGGCACTCTTGTGGTGATGTGGAATGGAGTCAGAGAGTAGAGACACTCCTGTGGTGATATGGAAAGGAGTCTGAGAGTAGAGACACTCCTGTGGTGATATGGAAAGTAGTCAGAGAGTACAGGCACTCCTGTGGTGATATGGAAAGGATTCAGAGAGTACAGGCACTCCTTTGGTGATGTGGAAAGGAGTTAGAGAGTACAGACACTCTTGTGGTGAAATGGAAAGGAGTCAGAGAGTACAGGCACTCCTGTGGTGTTATGGAAAGGAGTCAGTGTGTACAGACACTCCTGTGGTGATATGGAAAGGAGTCGAGAGTACAGGCACTCCTGTGGTGATGTAGAAAGGATTCAGATAGTACAGGCACTCCTGTGGTCATATGGAAAGAAGTCAGAGAGTACAGATGCTCCTGTGTTGATGTGGAATGGAGTCAGAGAGTACAGACGCTCCTGTGGTGATGTGGAATGGAGTAAGAGAGTACAGGCACTCTTGTGGTGATATGGAAAGGAGTCAGTGAGTACAGGCACTCCTGTGGTGATGTGGAAAGGAGTCGAGAGTACAGGCACACCTGTGGTGATGTGGATAGGAGTCATATACTACTGGCACTCCCGTGGTGATATGGAAAGAAGTCACAGAGTACAGACACTCCTGTGGTGATATGGAAAGGAGTCAGAGAGTACAGACACTCCTGTGGTGATATGGAAAGGAGTCAGAGAGTACGGGCACTCCTGTGGTGATGTGGAAAGTAGTCAGAGAGTACAGACACTCTCTATGGTATTGTGGAAAGGAGTCAGAGAGTAGCGACACTCCTGTGGTTATATGGAAAGGAGTCAGAGAGTACAGGCACTCCTGTGGTGATATGGAAAGGAGTCAGAGAGTACAGGCACTCTTGTGGTGATATGGAAAGGAGTCAGAGAGTACAGACACTCCTGTGGTGATGTGGAAAGGAGTCAGAGTGTACAGGCACTCCTGTGGTAATGTGGAAAGTAGTCAGAGAGTTCAGACACTATCTGTGATGATGTGGAAAGGAGTCAGAGAGTACAGGCACTCCTGTGGTGATGTGGAAAGGAGTCAGAGAGTACAGGCACTCCTGTGGTGATGTGGAAAGGAGTCAGAGAGTACAGGCACTCCTGTGGTGATGTGGAAAGGAGTCAGAGAGTACAGGCACTCCTGTGGTGATGTGGAAAGGAGTCAGAGAGTACAGGCACTCCTGTGGTGATGTGGAAAGGAGTCAGAGAGTACAGACACTCCTGTGGTGATATGGAAAGGAGTCAGAGAGTACAGGCACTCCTGTGGTGATGCGGTAAGTAGTCACAGAGTACTGGCACTCCTGTGGTGATGTGGAAAGGAGTCTGAGAGTACAGGCACACTTGTGGTGATGTGGAATGGAGTCAGAGAGTAGAGACACTCCTGTGGTGATATGGAAAGGAGTCTGAGAGTAGAGACACTCCTGTGGTGATATGGAAAGGAGTCAGAGAGTACAGGCACTCCTGTGGTGTTATGGAAAGGAGTCAGAGAGTACAGGCACTCCTTTGGTGATGTGTAAAGGAGTCAGAGAGTACAGACACTCCTGTGGTGATTTAGAAAGGAGTCAGAGAGTTCAGGCACTCCTGTGGTGATATGGAAAGGAGTCAGAGAGTACAGACACTCCTGTGGTGATGTGGAAAGGAGTCAGAGAGTACAGACACTCCTGTGGCGATGTGGAATGGAGTAAGAGAGTACAGGCACTCTTGTGGTGATATGGAAAGGAGTCAGAGAGTACAGACACTCTTGTGGTGTTATGGAAAGGAGTCAGAGATTTCAGACACTCCTGTGGTGATATGCAAGGAGTCAGAGAGTACAGGCACTCCTGTGGTGATGTGGAAAGAATTCAGATAGTACAGGCACTCCTGTGGTGATATGGAAAGAAGTCAGTGAGTACAGACGCTCCTGTGGTGATGTGGAAAGGAGTAAGAGAGTACAGGCACTCTTGTGGTGATATGGAAAGGAGTCAGAGAGTACAGGCACTCCTGTGGTGTTGTGGAAATGAGTCAGAGAGTACAGACACTCCTGTGGTGTTGTGGAAAGGAGTCAGAGAGTACAGGCACTCCTGTGGTGATGTGGAACGGACTCAGAGAGTACAGGCGCTCCTGTGGTGTTATGGAAAGGAGTCAGAGCGTACAGACACTCCTGTGTTGATATGGAAGGGAGTCAGAGAGTACAGGCACACCTGTGGAGTTATGGAAAGGAGTCAGAGAGTACAAGCACTCCTGTGGTGATGTGGAAATGAGTCAGAGAGTACAGACACTCCTGTGGTGATATGGAAAGGAGTCAGAGAGTACAGGCACTCCTGTGGAGTTATGGAAAGGAGTCAGAGAGTACAGGTACTGCTGTGGTGATGTGGAAAGGAGTCAGAGAGTACAGACACTCCTGTGGTGATATGGAAAGGAGTCAGAGAGTACAGGCACTCCTGTGGAGTTATGGAAAGGAGTCAGAGAGTACAGGTACTGCTGTGGTGATGTGGAAAGGAGTCAGAGAGTACAGACACTCCTGTGGAGTTATGGAAAGCTATCAGAGAGTACAGACACTCCTGTGGTGTTATGGAAAGGAGTCAGAGAGTACCGACATTCATGTGGTGTTATGGAAAGGAGTCAGTGAGTACAGACCCTCCTGTGGTGATGTGGAAAGGAGTCAGAAAGTACAGGCACTCCTGTGGTGTTATGGAAAGGAGTCAGATAGTACAGACACTCCTGTGGTGATGTGGAAAGTAGTCAGAGAGTACAGGCACTCCTGTGATGATATGGAAAGGATTCAGAGAGTACAGGCACTCCTGTGGTGATGTGGAAAGTAGTCAGAGGGTACAGGCACTCCTGTGGTGTTATGGAAAGGAGTCAGAGAGTACAGACACTCCCGTGGTGATGTGGAAAGGAGTTAGAGAGTACAGACACTCTTGTGGTGATATGGAAAGGAGTCAGACTGTACAGGCACTCCTGTGGTGATATGGAAAGGAGTCGAGAGTACAGGCACTCCTGTGGTGATGTAGATAGGATTCAGATAGTACAGGCACTCCTGTGGTCATATGGAAAGAAGTCAGAGAGTACAGATGCTCCTGTGGTGATGTGGAATGGAGTCAGAGAGTACAGACGCTCCTGTGGTGATGTGGAATGGAGTAAGAGAGTACAGGCACTCTTGTGGTGATATGGAAAGGAGTCAGTGAGTACAGGCACTCCTGTGGTGATGTGGAAAGGGGTCAGAGAGTACAGACACTCCTGTGGTGTTATGGAAAGGAGTCAGAGAGTACAGGCACTCCTGTGGTGATGTGGAAAGGAGTAAGGGAGTTCAGGCACTCTTGTGGTGATATGGAAAGGAGTCAGAGAGTATAGACACTCCTGTGGTGATATGGAAAGGATTCAGAGAGTACAGACACTCCTGTGGTGATATGGAAAGGAGTCAGAGAGTACGGGCACTCCTGTGGTGATGTGGAAAGTAGTCAGAGAGTACAGACACTCTCTATGGTGATGTGGAAAGGAGTCAGAGAGTAGCGACACTCCTATGGTTATATGGAAAGGAGTCAGAGAGTACAGGCACTCCTGTGTTGTTATGGAAAGGAGTCAGAGAGTACAGGCACTCTTGTGGTGATATGGAAAGGAGTCAGAGAGTACAGACACTCCTGTGATGATGTGGAAAGGAGTCAGAGTGTACAGGCACTCCTGTGGTAATGTGGAAAGTAGTCAGAGAGTTCAGACACTATCTGTGGTGATGTGGAAAGGAGTCAGAGAGTACAGGCACTCCTGTGGTGATGTGGAAAGGAGTCAGAGAGTACAGACACTCCTGTGGTGATATGGAAAGGAGTCAGAGAGTACAGGCACTCCTGTGGTGATGCGGTTAGTAGTCACAGAGTACTGGCACTCCTGTGGTGATGTGGAAAGGAGTCTGAGAGTACAGGCACTCTTGTGGTGATGTGGAATGGAGTCAGAGAGTAGAGACACTCCTGTGGTGATATGGAAAGGAGTCTGAGAGTAGAGACACTCCTGTGGTGATATGGAAAGTAGTCAGAGAGTACAGGCACTCCTGTGGTGATATGGAAAGGATTCAGAGAGTACAGGCACTCCTTTGGTGATGTGGAAAGGAGTTAGAGAGTACAGACACTCTTGTGGTGAAATGGAAAGGAGTCAGAGAGTACAGGCACTCCTGTGGTGTTATGGAAAGGAGTCAGTGTGTACAGACACTCCTGTGGTGATATGGAAAGGAGTCGAGAGTACAGGCACTCCTGTGGTGATGTAGAAAGGATTCAGATAGTACAGGCACTCCTGTGGTCATATGGAAAGAAGTCAGAGAGTACAGATGCTCCTGTGTTGATGTGGAATGGAGTCAGAGAGTACAGACGCTCCTGTGGTGATGTGGAATGGAGTAAGAGAGTACAGGCACTCTTGTGGTGATATGGAAAGGAGTCAGTGAGTACAGGCACTCCTGTGGTGATGTGGAAAGGAGTCGAGAGTACAGGCACACCTGTGGTGATGTGGAAAGGAGTCATATACTACTGGCACTCCCGTGGTGATATGGAAAGAAGTCAGAGAGTACAGACACTCCTGTGGTGATATGGAAAGGAGTCAGAGAGTACAGACACTCCTGTGGTGATATGGAAAGGAGTCAGAGAGTACGGGCACTCCTGTGGTGATGTGGAAAGTAGTCAGAGAGTACAGACACTCTCTATGGTATTGTGGAAAGGAGTCAGAGAGTAGCGACACTCCTGTGGTTATATGGAAAGGAGTCAGAGAGTACAGGCACTCCTGTGGTGATATGGAAAGGAGTCAGAGAGTACAGGCACTCTTGTGGTGATATGGAAAGGAGTCAGAGAGTACAGACACTCCTGTGGTGATGTGGAAAGGAGTCAGAGTGTACAGGCACTCCTGTGGTAATGTGGAAAGTAGTCAGAGAGTTCAGACACTATCTGTGGTGATGTGGAAAGGAGTCAGAGAGTACAGGCACTCCTGTGGTGATGTGGAAAGGAGTCAGAGAGTACAGGCACTCCTGTGGTGATGTGGAAAGGAGTCAGAGAGTACAGGCACTCCTGTGGTGATGTGGAAAGGAGTCAGAGAGTACAGGCACTCCTGTGGTGATGTGGAAAGGAGTCAGAGAGTTCAGACACTATCTGTGGTGATGTGGTAAGGAGTCAGAGAGTACAGACACTCCTGTGGAGTTATGGAAAGCTATCAGAGAGTACAGACACTCCTGTGGTGTTATGGAAAGGAGTCAGAGAGTACCGACATTCATGTGGTGTTATGGAAAGGAGTCAGTGAGTACAGACCCTCCTGTGGTGATGTGGAAAGGAGTCAGAGAGTACAGACTCTCCTGTGGTGATGTAGAAAGGAGTAAGAGAGTACAGACACTCCTGTGGTGATGTGGAAAGTAGTCAGAGAGTACAGACCCTCCTGTGGTGTTATGGAACAGAGTCAGAGAGTACAGGCACTCCTGTGGTGATGTGGAAAGTAGTCAGAGAGTACAGGCACTCCTGTGGTGATGTGGAAAGTAGTCAGAGAGTACAGGCACTCCTGTGGTGATGTGGAAATGAGTCATAGAGTACAGGCACTCCTGTGGTGATGTGGAAAGTAGTCAGAGAGTAAAGACACTCCTGTGGTCATATGGAAATGAGTCAGAGAGTGCAGACACTCCTGTGGTGATATGGAAAGGAGTCAGAGAGTACAGACACTCCTGTGGTGATGTAGAAAGGAGTCAGAGAGTACAGACACTCCTGTGGTGATTTAGAAAGTATTCAGAGATTACAGACACTCCTGTGGTAATGTGGAAAGGAGTCAGAGAATGGAGACACTTCTGGTGCTCTGTGAAATGGAGTCAGAGAGTTCAAGCTGTCCAGGGTCTATGTGGAGCTCACAGTCAGAAGTCAGAGCGTGGAGACAGCCTTGGGACACAGCGGGCAGGCTGCAGGAGTAATCATTGGGAGCACAGTGTACTCCAGCTCCAGGGAGGGACAAGGCCTGTGTGCTCAATAGGAATAATGCCCAGCTTGGTGTGAGGCTGTCTCACAGTCACTGCCCTTGATCTTGTCCGTCTCTGTACTGTGCTGCAGATGGAATGGTCACGGTAATGGGAGGGGTCTGCGTGCTGTATTTGGGGAACACATTTTTTTAATTCATTCAGGGGATGTGGGCTTCGCTGGCTGGGCCAGCATTTATTGCCCGTCCCTAGCTGCTCTTGAGAAGGTGAGCTGCCTCCTTGAACCGCTGCAGTCCATGTGGTGTAGGTACACCCACAGTGCTGTTAGGGAGCGATTTCCAGGATTTTGACTCAGTGACAGTGAAGGAACAGCGATATATTTCCAAGTCAGGATGTTGAGTGACTTCGGGGGGGAACTTCCAGTTGGTGGTATTCCCAAGCATCCTTCCATCATAAGGACAGAAGTGGGGATGTTCACTGATGAATGCACAATGTTCAGCACCATTCGCAACTCCTCAGATACTGAAGCAGTCCATGTCCAAATGCAGCAAAACCTGGACAATATCCAGGCTAGGGCAGACAAGTAGCAAGTAACATTCGTGCCACACAAGTGTCAGGCAATGACCATCTCCAACAAGAGAGAATCTAACCATTGCCTCTTGATGTTCAATGGCATTACCATCACTGAATCCCCCACTATTAGCATCCTGGGTGTTACCATTGACCAGAAACTGAACTGGACAAGCCATATAAATGCTGAGGCTACAAGAGCAGGTCAGAGGTTAGGAATCGTGCGACAAGTAACTCACCTCCTGACTCCCAAAGCCGGTCCACCATCTACAAGGCACAAGTCAGGAGTGTGATGGAAAACTCCCCACTTGTCTGGATGAGTGCAGCTCCCACAATACTCAAGAAGCTTGACACCGTCCAGGACAAAGCAACCCACTTTATTGGCACCACATCCACAAACATTCACTCCCTCCACCATCGACGCACAGTTGCAACAGTGTGTAACATCTACAAGATGCACTGCAGGAATTCACCAAGGCTCCTTCGACAGCACCTTCCAAACCCACGACCACTACCATCCAGAGGGACAAGGGCAGCAGATAGATGGGAACACAACCACCTGGAAGTTCCCCTCCAAACCACTCACCATCCTTATTTGGGAGTTCAGCTCTTTTGTCCATGTTTGAACTAAGGCTGTAATGAGGTCAGGAGCTGAGTGGCCCTGGCAGAACCCAAACTGGGTGTCAGTGAGCAGGTTGTTGCTACGCAAGTGCTGCTTGATAGCACTGTTGATGACCCCTTCCGTTACTTTACTGACGATTGAGAGTAGACTGATGGGGCGGTAATTGACCGGGTTGGATTTGTCCTGCTTTTTATATACAGGACATATATTAAAGCGGGAGGGGGTGTGGGGGGGTGGGGGGGTGGGGGGGTGGGGGGTGGGTGTGGGGGTGCGGTGGTGGTGCGGGGGTGGGTAGGTGAAGCTTTCCTGGCAGGGGGTGGTTCACCTTGGTAGGTGACCGTGCACTCAGCTTCTAGATGGGAAGAGTAGACATTCACATGGGGCATGGGCACGCCAGTAGTGGTGGGCACAGTTGAGAGGGTAGGAACGTCGACCAGAAAAATGATGGGATCCAGTATTACTGGGGGAGGCTGGAGAATAGCAGGAGGGAGCTCCACCTTCACACTGTGAGGTTCCAGTAGATTTCTGGGACACGCACAGTGAGAGAGGGAGCATTGAAGTTCAGTTTGAAATAGTAGTGCAGAACCGCCATCTTGCTGTATTGGAGTTATGGTGCAGTTATAGATCAAAAGTGGAAGTGATTCTGAATGAGAGCAGTGTGAGGCTGTGTGGGAGGAGCGCACTGCTGTAGGTGCCCTTTCTGGGGGCGCCCTCTAACTTGTTGGTGCCGCAAAGTAAAGTGGAGTCTGATTGGAGAAAAGGAGGAAGACTTCCTTGGGTAGAAAGCCATTGGAAGCCAGTGCCTTTATCAGCGCTGTAACAGAAATCAATGGCTTAATATCATAGTTGCTGCATCTCAACGTAAACACACAGGAATGTAAAATTTGGAAATGCAGGCAACCATTAACAAGACATAGGTGCAGCATATATGACATTCCATCAATGGGGGGCTGTCATGTGATCTCCAGAATTGGCATTCATAACAGGCCAAAGGGCATCCAGTCATTAATCATGAGCAACTTATTGTTAATTAAAATTCCGGGCCAGAGACTATATCACTGAGCTAGGTTAGGTAGCGCATGTCATTCAAACCTTCTCATGCCACTAAGTATTTGGAATGGCATCTTGGTCACCACAATGTGCGTAATAGCGTCTCAGAGTCAAGGCTCTATCTACCACAATGCAAGTAGGGCACAAACCATGATAGCCAATTACAGTTGCTATCGGTAACAGATTTTGAGCCACACTACCTTGACTGTTAATCACGAATATCTTCAATCTTTCATTTCGGAGAGAAGGTTAAAGAAATATGGATCCAGGGCTCTGTGCTGCCGTTCTGAGGGTCCTAATGCAATGGAGGAGGTGAGGGAGGGCGAGGCAACGCTGAGCGCGGCTCCAGGTATAGGCCCTGTCTGAGGTCCAGCGTTAAAGGGGGCCAGAGCAAGAACAAAAGGGTCAGGGGGAGGGACCCAAACAATGGAAGCAACTTGCCAGACCTAGGGTATACCAAAGAAAACTCTCCTATTTACAAAAGAACGAGAGAGAATGCTGTGCACATCTGCACTTGTTCCAAGCCCCGGTAGATCACATCTAACACAATCATCATGAAGACCTGATGCCCCATGGAGTTGGAGGCTATCCCCTGTCAGTGGCTTTAAAGGTGACCACCATACTCAGTTTTATTTGCCTGTGGGTCATTCCAGGGATCCACAGGGGACCTGCGCAGCATCTTGCACTCCATGCCACACAGGTGCATCAAGATGGTCACAGGTGCATTCTACAGTAAGACACATCAATACGTGAGGTTTGTTCTGAACAAAGATAGCCAGGCTGTGAGATTCCAGTGCATAAATTTCACACTTCCAACAGAGGTTTTAACACACCTTTCTGACATCAAACAAGGGTGTGAAATCTTCAGTGAGATTCACATCACTGAGTGGGAGGGTGACTAAACTACGAGATAAGAAAATTCAAATGTACACAATCACAATGCCTTCAGTTGGCCAAGCCATTCACATAAATGTCAAATGTATTTACAAAAGTGCAATATTTTTACGGTTGTAGCACACAGGTAAACCAAAAGTGATTTCAATATTTCTCAATGTTCCTAACCCCACCACGCCTCCTGGGTGCAGGCCTGACATCCGCGGCAGTGGTGGAGCTGGAGCCTGCTGACTGCTTTCGTCCTGATGTCTGCAATGGCCTTGGTGGGCGTCCTGTCATGGCCCAAGGCCTGGAGGCCCCAGCCTGCGAAGGGTCTCCTGCTCAGGGGCAGATGCACACCCCCTCCCTCGCTCTGAGCAGCTGGAGTTGATGGGGTAATAGGCAGAGGGGACTCTGAGCACCTGGACACCACTGGAGCGTCCTGAAAGGAAGCCCCTGGGGTGTCCAGCTGATGGTTATCCTCTCTATGGGCACCTGAGGGCCCCTCCTTGAGGAGAAGGGGCACCTCGCCACTACCCCCCCATCACCTACACCTTGATGGTGCCCACCAGGGTGTGTGGCCATGAAGTGCAGGGCCGAGTGCAAATCCTGGAAAACCTGCTGGGCCAAGGTCTCCATGGCGGTCGCCCACCTTCCTATGGTGACCTCGAGGCACTGGCATGTCAGAGCCACAACATCAAGCAGAACGCGGACTGACTCCTCCATCCTTCACTCCAGTCTGCTGAGTGACAGCCGAATCTCTGCCTGTTGCTGTATCTCCAGCACTGAGCCGGTGGCCGCTCACAGGGGTTCATCATCAGACTCGGACTGAGCGGGTGGCTGGTCTCCAGCAGCCCTCTGAATGATGGAGACCTGGGCTGTCCCGGCCTCCGACCGCTGCGGGGGTGTGTCAGTGAGGTGTTCCACAGTAAGTGAGCCCGGGCCTAATGAGAACCATGCCCCACTGAGGTGTGTGTGTCTGCACTGGTGGAGGGTGTGGGTGAGCGCTATGACGGTTATTCCAGAGCTTCCTCTTCTGACCTGGTGTGGGGGCTGGGAATTCTGGTGGGCACCCTTGTGGGCTTCAATCTGCTGGTGCCTAGAAGAGAGAGCTGGGAGTTTTAGTAGATGAGCATGTGGATTAGAAAACTGTATGTGACTCACTGTGATTGGCAGGATGTGATGAGCTGATGGAGCTGTGATCCGTGCTAGGCTGCTGAGACAATCCGATCTCCCCTTCCTCACAGGAATGATCCCTTTCCTCTCCAGTTATCCCGGTAGAAGCCTCCTCAAATTCAGTGAGGGCAATTGTGTCAGCCGTGCCTCCCCCACTCTGCGCTCTTTCCCCCCTGTCGTGTGCAGCCTTGCCCTGGATGAAGACAAAAGAAAGGCAGGTGATGGGAAGGGGTGGAGCAGAGGCTGGGAAAGATGCATGTCCCCTGTGTGTGGTGAGCCCTCCCCAGAAGGGGCTGAGGATGGAGTGTGAGCAGCACGATAGATGGGATGGTGGTGATGTGAAAGTTTCCACGAGACAATCAGTGTTGATTTGTGTCCCCCCCTAATGGTTGAGTAAGGTCCATGAAGAGAGGAGCCCTTTGAGTACATGATGCCATGATGAGAGTTTGATATTGGAAGGAGTTGAAGGATGACTTACCTTGGCGGAGCAGATGAGGTCATTCATCCTCTTCCTGAGCTGGATAATGTTTCGGGCATGGTAACCAGCCATGCTGATGTCCCCTGCGATGGACCCCCAGGCCGGAAAGGTGAAGCTTGTTTGCTTTCTGGAACTTTCCCTGGGCTCTGAAGAAGAGCCATATGGAGTAGAAACTTTAACTTTATTTCTCTCCCCACAGATGCTACCAGACCTCTTGAGTTTACCAGCATTCCCTGTTTTTATTTCAGATATCCAGCTTCCGCAATATTTTGCTTTTATCCTGGGATATAGGGGCGCCCGCACTCCTCTGAGCATGGCTGATGGGTCCATGGCTGAAGCGGGGTTCTGCCTTCCTCTTTAGGCTTGTAGCCTTCTCCTGTTGGCTGGAAGACATCTCTGCGCGTGTCCTGGAGACAGGCGGGCTGGAGAGATGAGGTGTTCGTGTGGAGTTTAAATATGGTGCCCGGACCTTCGACCCCACCAGGTAACCCCGGTGCAGACGAATCAGCTCCCGAACCCGCCGGGCGATTCAGGGACAAACTCACCCGTGCATAATTACTGAGTTCCCAAGCGCGGAATCGGGCATGATTTCCCACTATTCCAACCAGCGGGATACGCGCTGTGGCTCACGCCCGCCACCGCACTTAGTTTCAATAATGGAAAATGCCGCTGTATGTGACTACATTCTGCATGGATCCCTACTGGGTGGAGGCTGCCCGCTGACCTCTCCACCCGCACAGACTCAGTCCAGTTCTCTCCCTGCCATCTGGGCTGCCCACTCCCTGAACTCAGTGAGGTTCTTGAGGTCAGGCCGGCCCCCTCCCGTCTTCTCTCTCTCTCCCTCCCTCTCCTGCTGTGCCTCAACTTTTCCTGCGCAAAGAGAGATGGGGTTGAGAGCCATTCGGTTTCATGTATCTTTCTCCTGCTTCCAGTCTTACAAATAACCCACTGGATTGTGAACCATGTGACTGATGCACTGCAGGTTGTCCACAAGGCTCCGGGGGCAGCGGTGAGCCCATGCCGTGAGAAGAGTAAGGCTCAGAGAGGCAGTGCTTGCAGGTGCCCTCAATGCCTGAGCTTCCCCCCTCCTCCCTCAGCCTCTTCCCGGGCAGTGTCTGACCTCCCAGTGTGGAAGGGTCAGGGACCCACAGTAGCCTCTCCGCCTGCAGACTAGGGTTGCAGTGGGGCTATGAGGCATCACCTTGTCAGGATGAGTAGCTCTTCAGTGGATGGTGCCACTGCCATTGAGGCCCAGGTCCCCTCTGCCATTCAATGAGGTGAGTGTGAGCAGCTGAGGGCTCACTAACCTTAGCGGCACAGATGAGGTCTTTCATCAATTTCCTACACTTCCGGGCAGTCCTCTGGTGGAGGTTCTGGGCACTGACCACCCTGGAGAATTGCCCCCATGCAGGGTTGGCCTGAAAGCTCGGTCTCCTCCTTCCATCCTCCGGGCAGTGAACGCCCCTCCTGGCCTCCATTGCATTGATCAGCACTTCAAGGGATGCGCCACTGAATTTGGGGGCCAGAGGTCCCTGTGATTGGGCGGCCATCTCCCCCTTCAATGGTGGGTAAAGCTGATGGCTGGGCGCCTTCTAAACATGCTGGCCGGATGTGCCGTTCAGTCTCTCCCAGCACGCGAAACATCAAGAGACCCCCGAATGCATAATTAATTAGGCCCGTGTCGCTCGATTGAGCACAAACTCCCACCAGGCTACATGACGCTAAACACTCCCGGCTCCCACCACCACCACGGGACTGAGGCCTGGAATGGAGAGTTCTGCTCTCTGTGTTATGGAGTGAGACGGGACAATTTCCAAATAGTGAGAGGGGGCAGTTTCCCTGTGTTAGGGTGTGAGAGGGGGCAGTTTCCCTGTGTTAGGGTGTGAGAGGGGGCAGTTTCCCTGTGTTAGGGTGTGAGAGGGGGCAGTTTCCCTGTGTTAGGGTGTGAGAGGGGGCAGCTTCCCTGTGTTAGGGTGTGAGAGGGCGCAGTTTCCCTCTGGTAGAGAGTGAGAGAGGCAGTTTCCCTGTGATATGGAGTGAGAGGGGCAGTTTCCCTGTGATATGGAGTGAGAGGGGCAGTTTCCCTGTGATATGGAGTGAGAGGGGCAGTTTCCCTGTGATATGGAGTGAGAGGGGCAGTTTCCCTGTGATAAGGAGTGAATGGGGCAGTTTCCCTGTGATATGGAGTGAATGGGGCAGTTTCCCTGTGATATGGAGTGAGAGAAGCAGTTTCCCTGTGATATGGAGTGAGAGGGGCAGTTTCCCTGTGATATGGAGTGAGAGAGGCAGTTTCCCTGTGATATGGAGTGAGAGGGGCAGTTTCCTGTGATATGGAGTGAATGGGGCAGTTTCCCTGTGATATGGAGTGAATGGGGCAGTTTCCCTGTGGTAGAGAGTGAGAGGGGCAGTTTCCCTGTGATATGGAGTGAATGGGGCAGTTTCCCTGTGATATGGAGTGAATGGGGCAGTTTCCCTGTGATATGGAGTGAGAGAGGCAGTTTCCCTGTGGTATGGAGTGAGAGGGGCAGTTCCCTGTGATATGGAGTGAGAGGGGCAGTTTCTCTGTGATATGGAGTGAGAGGGGCAGTTTCCCTGTGATATGGAGTGAGAGGGGCAGTTTCCTGTGATATGGAGTGAATGGGGCAGTTTCCCTGTGATATGGAGTGAATGGGGCAGTTTCCCTGTGGTAGAGTGTGAGAGGGGCAGTTTCCCTGTGATATGGAGTGAATGGGGCAGTTTCCCTGTGATATGGAGTGAATGGGGCAGTTTCCCTGTGATATGGAGTGAGAGAGGCAGTTTCCCTGTGATATGGAGTGAGAGGGGCAGTTCCCTGTGATATGGAGTGAGAGGGGCAGTTTCCCTGTGATATGGAGTGAGAGAGGCAGTTTCCCTGTGATATGGAGTGAGAGAGGCAGTATCCCTGTGGTAGAGAGTGAGAGGGGCAGTTTCCCTGAGATATGGAGTGAATGGGGCAGTTTCCCTGTGATATGGAGTGAATGGCGCAGTTTCCCTGTGGTAGAGAGTGAGAGAGGCAGTTTCCCTGTGATATGGAGTGAGAGGGGCAGTTTCCCTGTGATATGGAGTGAGAGGGGCAGTTTCCCTGTGATATGGAGTGAGAGGGGCAGTTCCCTGTGGTAGAGAGTGGGAGGGGCAGTTTCCCTGTGATATGGGGTGAGAGGGGCAGTTTCCCTGTAATATGGAGTGAGAGGGGCAGTTTCCCTGTAATATGGAGTGAGAGTGGCAGTTTCCCTGTGATATGGAGTGAATGGGGCAGTTTCCCTGTGATATGGAGTGAGATGGGCAGTTTCCCAGTGATATGGAGTGAGAGGGGCAGTTTCCCTGTGATATGGAGTGAGAGAGGCAGTTTCCCTGTGATATGGAGTGAGAGGGGCAGTTTCCCTGTGATATGGAGTGAATGGGGCAGTTCCCCTGTGATATGGTGAGAATGGGGCAGTTTCCTTGTGATATGGAGTGAGAGGGGCAGTTTCCCTGTGATATGGAGTGAGAGGGGCAGTTTCCCTGTGATATGGAGTGAGAGGGGCAGTTTCCCTGTGAATGGAGTGAGAGGGGCAGTTTCCCTGTGGTAGAGAGTGGGAGGGGCAGTTTCCCTGTGATATGGGGTGAGAGGGGCAGTTTCCCTGTAATATGGAGTGAGAGGGGCAGTTTCCCTGTGGTAGAGAGTGAGAGAGGCAGTTTCCTTGTGATATGGAGTGAGAGGGGCAGTTTCCCTGTAATATAGAGTGAGAGAGGCAGTTTCCCTGTGATATGGAGTGAATGGGGCAGTTTCCCTGTGATATGGAGTGAGATGGGCAGTTTCCCTGTGATATGGAGTGAGAGTGGCAGTTTCCCTGTGATATGGAGTGAGAGAGGCAGTTTCCCTGTGATATGGAGTGAGAGAGGCAGTTTCCCTGTGATATGGAGTGAATGGGGCAGTTCCCCTGTGATATGGTGAGAATGGGGCAGTTTCCTTGTGATATGGAGTGAGAGGGGCAGTTTCCCTGTGATATGGAGTGAATGGGGCAGTTTCCCTGTGATATGGAGTGAATGGGGCAGTTTCCCTGTGATATGGAGTGAATGGGGCAGTTTCCCTGTGATATGGAGTGAGAGGGGCAGTTTCCCTGTGATATGGAGTGAGAGGGGCAGTTTCCCTGTGATATGGAGTGAGAGGGGCAGTTTCCCTGTGATATGGAGTGAGAGGGGCAGTTTCCCTGTGATATGGAGTGAGAGGGGCAGTTTCCTGTGATATGGAGTGAGAGGGGCAGTTTCCCTGTGGTATGGAGTGAATGGGGCAGTTTCCCTGTGATATGGAGTGAGAGGGGCAGTTTCCCTGTGATATGGGGTAGTTTCCCTGTGATATGGAGTGAGCGAGGCAGTTTCCCTGTGATATGGAGTGAGAGGGGCAGTTCCCTGTGATATGGAGTGAGAGGGGCAGTTTCCCTGTGATATGGAGTGAATGGGGCAGTTTCCCTGTGATATGGAGTGAGAGGGGCAGTTTCCCTGTGATATGGAGTGAGAGGGGCAGTTTCCCTGTGATATGGAGTGAGAGGGGCAGTTTCCCTGTGATATGGAGTGAGAGGGGCAGTTTCCCTGTGATCTGGAGTGAGAGGGGCAGTTTCCCTGTGATATGGAGTGAGAGGGGCAGTTTTCCTGTGATATGGAGTGAATGGGGAAGTTTCCCTGTGATATGGAGTGAGAGGGGCAGTTTCCCTGTGATATGGAGTGAGAGGGGCAGTTTCCCTGTGATATGGAGTGAGAGGGGCAGTTTCCCTGTGATATGGAGTGAGAGGGGCAGTTTCCCTGTGATATGGAGTGAGAGGGGCAGTTTCCCTGTGATCTGGAGTGAGAGGGGCAGTTTCCCTGTGATATGGAGTGAGAGGGGCAGTTTTCCTGTGATATGGAGTGAATGGGGAAGTTTCCCTGTGATATGGAGTGAGAGGGGCAGTATCCCTGTGATATGGAGTGAGAGGGGCAGTTTCCCTGTGATATGGAGTGAGAGGGGCAGTTTCCCTGTGATATGGAGTGAGAGGGGCAGTTTCCCTGTGATATGGAGTGAGAGGGGCAGTTTCCCTGTGATATGGAGTGAGAGGGGCAGTTTCCCTGTGGTAGAGAGTGAGAGGGGCAGTTTCCCTGTGGTAGAGAGTGAGAGAGGCAGTTTCCCTGTGATATGGAGTGAGAGGGGCAGTTTCCCTGTGATATGGAGTGAGAGGGGCAGTTTCCCTGTGATATGGAGTGAATGGGGCAGTTTCCCTGTGATATGGAGTGAGAGGGGCAGTTTCCCTGTGATATGGAGTGAGAGGGGCAGTTTCCCTGTGATATGGAGTGAATGGGGCAGTTTCCCTGTGGTAGAGAGTGAGAGAGGCAGTTTCCCTGTGATACGGAGTGAGAGGGGGAAATTTCCTTCTGATATTTTGTGAACAATGGGGCAGTTTCCCAGTGTTATTCAGAGTTATTCAATGAGAAATAACAGTCTCTGTTGTGGACTGAGAGGGTTTAGCTCCCTGCCTAGGATTTCTGAAGTTTCTTGGTGTCATCATGGTGCGATGCTTGGATTGGAGGGATGGAGAAGGGACTGCTTGGTCACCACCAGCTGCTGAATCATTCTCTCTGGTATGTTAATGATAGACTAACATTGATGGAGCCCTGAAGCAACTTACCCTGTACTGGGAGCAGCTGTAAAACCCTTCATTACCCTGTCTATAATCAGCTCACTCTGTCCTGATCAGGGATCAGCCATCTTGCTATGAATATTTTCATTACCACGAGGCAGTGTATTCACCCACTGAGCTATCACATTGATTGAATCCATCTTAAACTGCACTCATGGGTCAAAGTGCAACAATGCAAAGCACACCGTCAAATAAATCAGAAAGAGAAACTGTTAAAAATCATAAGGTTTTGTATATAAAAAAGTTTTATTTTCAAAAATAAACCAAAACAGTTGATTTATAAATCTCATATTTCTTAATATGACTTTATTAATCTACAACAGGTCAGAAATCTTTACAAAAATTATGTTAATGCCCATTTGTGCATGAGGAGGCCTTATTTCATTGTCCTGCATCGCAAGGATAAACCCTAACTTTAGATTGTGTCGGGCCATTTTCCAGTACCAGAACAGTTGGTTCAAATGTGCATAAACTAAAGAGGGGCCTAATTAATGATTTAGGACCCCTTGGGGACACTCAGATGCCTCAATGTCAGGCCTTCTCCCATAAAAGTTCAGATCCTTCCCTTCATGGCTCACTCCATCTAGTTAGGGGATGCACCTCGGTGTCAATGGTTCAGGCTTCAGGCGCGGCAAAGCAACAAGCTACAGCAGGCCCTATGTCCTGTTTCCTCTCCGGAGCACTCCGGAGTCTAGGGTTATGTACGGGTGTGACCAATCGTGTGAAGAAGGACAATTAAATATCCAAAGTTTTAAGCATCCATTCATGAGATCATGAGGGAGGTAGAATTTGACTGGAAAATTGCATTTCTTGTGATCAGTTTGTGAGCTGACGTGTCTGAAAGTCAAATAGTTTACAGTGAGTGTTGTCTCCTCTCACTGGGCCCCTCGCCTCAGAATGCCTTCCTGCCACAAGCTGACTGTTATTTCAATCATTCTATGTGGGCTCTGTCTTTATTAGTGTCTCTATTATGGAAATAAAAACAGAAATGGGAAATAGAGAGGGAAAGAGCATGGGAAAGGGTAAGAGAGTGGGAGAGGGATAGAGAACAGAATGGGAGAAAGGAGAGAATGGGAGAGAGAACAAAAGAGAGGAGAAAGGACGGACGATGGGAAATAGAACAAAGGAGGTGAGAGCCCAGAAAGAGAGAGAAAACAGAACAAAGAGAAAGAAGAGAATTGGGGAAAGTATGGGAGAGAGAGAGAGAGAGAACAGCAAGAAGAAAGAGCACATGGAAAGCAAAAGAAAAAGAGAGGGTGTGTGAAAGGGGTCAGGAGAAAGAGTACAAGAGGACACAGAAAGAGGAGAGAAATGTCAAATGAACTGATAAGCCCAGGTGAATAGAAAGGTGAAGGTTGACGTGCCAGATCCACTTGCAACATCTTCATTGATGAATTATTTCTTGTGCTGCTCTAGTCAGTTTGTCAAGTTAAACATCACAGTCACAATATTAAACTTGCAGATTGAAAACCCCACGCGCACAGAGCAATGTCAGGTCAGAGGCCGACCTAACTCCTAAACCACAGGATAGTTCAACACAGAAGGAGGCAGTTTGGCCTGTCGAGTCTGTGCTGGCTTATTGAAAGGGATGTTGAATTAGTCCCACTCTCTTGCTCTTTCCCTCTCGCCCTACACATATTCCCTTTGAGTATTTGTCCACTTCCCTTTTGAAGGTTATTTTTGACTCTGTGTTCGCCACCCTTTCAGACAGTGTATTTCAGATCATAACAACTCGCTATGTCTTCACACTGATTCTTCTGAATCATTTGAAACCTGTGGCCTTTGGCTTGCGGTCCACCTGTCAGTTTCCTCTGGGCACCTGATTATGGACTGGATTCTCTCCCCAGCTTAACAATGCAGTGCCCAACCCCAGAATCCCATCATTGAACTTCCCTCCCAGTGCACCCAATATTCAGCCAGTAAAATAAAAGCAAAATACTGCGGATGCTGGAAATTTGAAATAAAAACAGAAAATGCTGGAAAAACTCAGCAGGCCTGGCAGCATCTGTGGAGAGAGGAAAAGAGTTAATGTTTCGAGTCCGTCTGACTCTTCTTCAGAGCTGGTTAGTAATAATTGGCTGACAAGCACTGGGTGGAAGAGAATTACAGTGATGCAACCTTTAAAGAGTTATAGCCAGTTAAAGAGAGACATGCTTTTTGGAACAGCTGGAAGTCTTGGAGCATGCATTATTTATGATTAGGTGTGCAATTTATTCTTCAGAATCATAGGGCTGAATTTTCCCCCCGTCGGAGGGATTGTGCGGGGGCGGGCGGGGGCGAGCACGAACCCGATCGGGGGCGCACCGCCATTTTACGCGGGTGGGCCAATTATGGCCCACCCAGCGTGATGCTCGCCCGGAAGTGCTGAGCTCTCTCTGTGCGTGCAGGGGAGGGGGTTCCCTGAGTTGGGGCCTGTGCTCTTTCACGCACATGCACTCAAAAGGTTCAAAGGTTTAAAGTTTAAGGTTCAAACATTTAAATAAAGAATTGAAAATATTTTAAGACACGTCCCCTGGGACATATCAAGGAACATAAATTAAAAAATTTATTTAATTTATAAACACTTCATGAAACCTCATCCCGCCCGTGGATGAGTTTCTATGAAAAATGAGAAGGCCGCCTGGGCTCTTCGCCTGCCCGCCCACCTCAAGGTTGGACGGGCAGCTCAGTTTAATTGACTAAATTAGTTTTAAACAGGCCTTAATAGGCCTTTGACAGTTTGACGGGCGCGCAGCCGACTCCAGTGCACGCCCTCCGAACTGAAAATCTAAGCGACACGGGGTAACATCAGGAAGCCTGACGTGGGCCCCGCCCCCACACGCTGACCGGAAAATTCTCCCCACAAAGTTCTTGAAATGCTAAGATCATCCATAAGACCATAATAGGATGTAGGAGCAGAAGTAATCCATTTAGCCCACTAAGTCTGCTCTGCCATTCAGTGTGATCATGGCTGATCTGATAATCTGATAATCCTCAACTCCACTTTCCTGCCTTGATTCCCTTACTGATTAAAAATCTGCCTATCTCAGCCTTGAATATACTAAACAACCCAGACTCCACAGCCCTCTGTGATAAAGAATTCCACAGATTGACTACCCTCTGAGAGAAGAAATTCCTCCTCATCTCTGTTTATAATGGGTGTCCCCTTCCTCTGAGATTGTGCCCTCTGGTCCTAGACTCCCCCACGAGAGGAAACAGCCTCCCAGCATCTAACCTGTCAAGCCCCCTAATAATCTTATATGTTTCGATAAGGCCCCCTCTCATTCTTCTGAACTCCAATGAGTACAGGCCCAACTGACTCAATCTCTCCTCATAAGAAAATCGCTCCATCCCTGGGATCAACTTAGTGAACCTTCTCTGGACTGCCTCCAATGTCAATATATCTTTCCTTAGATAAGGGGACCAAAACGGTTCACAGTACTTTAGGTATGGTCTAACTAGTGCCTTGCATTGTTTTAGCAAGACTTCCCTATTTTTGTACTCTATTCCCTTTGAAATAAAGGCCAACATTCCATTTGCCTTCCCTATTACCTATTGAACTTGTATGTTAGCTTTTTGGGATTCATGCACAAGGACTCCCAAATCCCCCTGTGCTGCAGCCTTCTGCAGTCTTTCTCCATTTAAATAACATTCAGCTCCTCTATTCTTCCTGCCAAAGTGCATAACCTCACATTTTCCAACATTATATTCCATCTGCTAAGTTTTTGCCCACTCACTTAACCTGTCTATATCCCTCTGTAGACCCTTTGTGTCATCCTCACCACTTGCCTTCCCACTTATTCTTGTGTCATCCGCAAACTTGGTGATAGTACATTCACTTCCCTCAGCTAAGTCATTAATGTATATTGTAAATAATTGAGACCCCAGCACTGACCCTTGTGGCACTCCACTCCACCTACAGGTTGCCATCCCATAAATGTCCCCCTTATCCCAACTCTCTGTCTTCTATTAGTTAGCCAATCCTCTATCTATGCGTTCTTGTTAATAACCCCCCTTAAACGTGCACAGCTGAACATGCATGCTGCTGAATGAGGCACCTCCCAACCGTATGATCAAAATGTATTAGTAAGGATAGATGGTGGTGTATTGATAATGTTACTGAGCTAGAAGACTGGATTAATCCTTTGGGGGTACAGTTTCAAATCCTGCAATGGTAGCTGGCAGAATTTCAATTAAATTCAGAAATTCAATTAAAAAAAAAATTATTTTAAGAGGTGTGGGCGTTGCTGCCAAGGCCAACATTTGTTGCTCACATCGAATTGCCCTTGAGAAGGTGGTAATGAGCCGCTTTTGTGAACCACAGCTACAGCTGCACTGCTGGTAGGGAGGAAGGCCCAAGATTTTGATCCAGTGACAGTGAAGGAATGGCAAGTTAGTTCCAAGTCAGGATGGTCTGTGTAAAGTGGTGGATGGGATGCCAGTCATGCAGATTACTTTATCTTGGATGATCTCAAGCTTCTTGGGTGTTGTTGGAGCTGCACTCATTCAGGCAAGTGGAGGGCATTCCATCACACTCTTGACCTCTGCCTTGTAGATGGAGGACATTCTTTGGGAGTCACAGATCTCCCAGCCTCTGACTTGTTCTTTCAGTCAGGGAGGCAATGGCGTAGTGTTAGTGTTGCTGGAATAGTAATCCAGTGACCCAGGGTAATGCTCTGGTGACTTGGGTTCAAATCCCACCATGGCAGATGGTGGAATTTGAATTCAATTAAATTCTGGAATTAAAAGTCTAATGATGATCATGAAATAATTGTCGAATGTTGTAAAAAACCCATCTTATTCTAATGTCCTTTAGGGAAGGAAATCTGCTGTCCTTACCTGGTCTGGCCTACACGTAACTCCAGAGCCCACAATAATGTAGTTGTCTCTGAAATGCCCTCTGAACTAGGACATCCAATGAATTAAAAAAAAGAAAATTATATGGCTGGCCCAGTTAAGTTTTGGTCAACGGTAATCCCAGGATGTTGATAGTAGGGGATTCAGTGAGGGTGATGCTATTGAATGTCAAGGGAAGACGGTTAGATTCTCTCTTGTTGGAGATGGTCAACGTCTGGTGTGAATGTCACTTGCTACTTATCAGTCCAAGCCTGAATGTCATCCAGGTCTCGCTGCATGTAACTGTTTCTGTAACTGAGGAGTTGCAAATCGAACTGAACATTTTGAAATCATCAGTGAAAACCCCATTTCTGACCTTATGATGGAGCGAGGTCACTGATGAAGCAGCTAGTTGGGACTATCCCACTGTCCTACAACGATGCCCTGGGGTTGAGATGATTGACCTCCTACATCTTCCTTTGTGTTCAGTATGACTTCAACCAGTGGAGAGTTTTCCCCCTTGTAGGGTTTAAAAAGACTTTTTAAAATAAATTAGACCTCATTTAATTTGGCTATGCACAGCCTAATAACTGGAACCCAAATTTCCCTTTTAAACTCATTTAGTTCAACAGAGATATAACCACCAGGCAAATACTCAGACTCTGAATTAGCAAATAATATTAAAGTTTATTGATTATAAGCAATTTTTAAACAAAAATACAATTGTTAATCAAAGACTTATCAATCAATTTACTCGATGAACTAAAACTAATAGAGAAAGAATGAAAGTAAAGTATCAACAAAACTCTACCAACTTCCAAACGGATGGCCAATCCAGGAGAAGCAGACAACGACCTCAACTTCTCACCCCGATAAAGAACCAGTCACTGCTTGCGAGAAGCACCACACCTTCCTGGGATTTCTACTGGGAGGGAAGCCTTCTCTGAACCAATCCCAGTACTAACCACACTCAAACTCCACGTTGACAGGAAACTGCTCGACTGTCCCTAAAGTCATTGGAAACAATCTTTGCACTGATAGAAGAATGCTCAACTAACCCCGAAGATCTAAACTAGCTCTTCCACCCTAGATGTGCCTACAAGATGGTTCCCATAGCCCTTTTTAATACCCTGAAGATATTAGGAGCCTACCTTTGGTAATGTTTTGGAAATGGCTAATTGATCAATAGTTCATCAATAATTGTAAGGGTTAGCTTCCATTGGTCCTAACTAATTGTGTAAATCACTTTAAACTTAAAACAATGCCTTGCTTTAAACTGCGTTTCACAGAAGTCCCATTCATTAGATCCAGGCCTACGGAGTCAAGATCGTTGTGTTCCTGATACGGAGGATCCCATGGAGTTCAGACTTCTCGGTTTCCCTGGCTGTGACAGCACTTTTACTTCTTTCAGACTTTAAATCCTAACATAGCAATATTAGTAGGAAATACAGAAGCAGAGATAATCTGGCTTTTAGTGACTATTGATTATTAATCTATCCAATTATCTGGGTAATTGAGGCACATCCTTCCAATAAAATCATCTGTTGCTAGTCGGTAACTATTTCAGAATACTGTATTGTGTTAGTTGTAAAGGTTAACAGCATCTAAGGGGTTTCTTTTCTGTTCACATGCCAGTATAAAACACTGACTTGACCATGTTAGCTCTTTGCAGGTTAAAAGCTTATAATAATATGGCCAAGTTAAATAAAATCTAAAAATCTAAGTCAGCTTAAACCATGATTCATACAATTTGCTAGGACTGCTTGATGTTAGGACAAGCAACTGTGCCTCTCCATAACCAAACAGCTTGAATGATTGTGAAATTAGTAGCGCAAGGATTGAGAAGGAAGTGTGAACCTGAATGAATGAATTCAATGAAAAATCAGATACAGAAAAAGAAATAAAAAGAGGAAAACAAAGATTGGATTACAAACAAAATAGAAAAAAGGAGTAAGGAAAGGAATGTTTTTAAAAGAGATTTAAAAATTTACACAGCAACAATTGAAACCTGGAAAGGAATGAGACTCCACACTTGTAACAATTAATTATTGGTGCCAGAGTTGACTAACAATAACTAACATTCATCACATCACTAAAAGGTTTCTTAAACTTGAAATGACTTGATTCAACTTTCTGTGTTGACGTTTTTTTTTTCTGCTGTGCAAATGCAGCAACTTCATACCATTCAATACATTTCAATGGTGAGTTACAGTGAGACGCCATTTTTGTGAAGCTTAACAAATTCTGGATATTTGAGTTTAACCATGTAGCTGCCCCTCTCTTGAAATTGCTGTACCATTTGCCATT
This sequence comes from Cetorhinus maximus, assembly GCF_964194155.1. NCBI lineage: Eukaryota > Metazoa > Chordata > Chondrichthyes > Lamniformes > Cetorhinidae > Cetorhinus > Cetorhinus maximus. The sequence goes on from NW_027596323.1 coordinate 329,981, forward strand.
AGCCTCACCATTATTTTAGCAGCAATTGCTACAATATCGAGTTACTCCATGCGATAGCACATGTATGCGGGTTCTCTGATTAACTCTGAGAAAAGGGAAATCTAAACTATACTTTCTTAATCAGGAACAAGCAGCTCCTCTGAGGCCCAAATATACATGCTTCCAATCTACTTCTTTTTCCTGATCCTCCTCCTTCTTGAAACATAGGAATAATGGGATTCCCACTGAGAAATCCATGTTCCCGGTCACCAACTGTACTTTCTGCAAAGCTGCCTCAATACGGGAGGAAATGTCCTAACGGGATCTCCAGGGTCAAACAGCCAAAGATTAATATTCAGGCAAAGTAAGGCAAGGCTCCAGCTCTGTTAAAAAAAAAAAATTGCCTCTTTTGGATGGAGGATCAACCTTATGGATCTAGCTGTGCTGAGCAGTCTGTCACTAATAAGTGTCCAGATTAATTATAGCCATAAAGACTTGCAGATAGATAATGCCAAGGAGGAAGAAAAGGCCGAGGCTGAAATCATAGTGGCAGTAGAAGCAGGGCATGACAAGGAGATGACAGCTTTGGGCTCAGTTGCAGGTTAAGAGCTGTGAAGCCAACTTATTCAAGAAACTGCGAGTCATGTCATGCTCATTTCTTGCTATTGCACTCATGGGTTAAGGTCACTGTTCTCCAAGCACGGATACCCACTGTCTTAAAGAATCTAATGCAACAAATGTTATTGGCACTAACAGCTCCTGTTGATCATAAAAATAGGTAGAAAATGCAGGTCTTTCTTGACCCAGGCAGATGAGCAACAGCAGCTGTCACTAAGACACCCATGATGTATAGCACCAGAGCATTTGGGACATGCAGCAGTGCTTATCGCTGTGGTTTCTTTATATGATAATAATTAGTGATGACACATCACTGTCACTGCATCAATCCCCCGCTATCCCCACCAGATCACTGAACCATTTGTCGCATTGCAGAGCCACCCCGCTGGTTAGGGACGTTACACATACTGACACTGCCTCTTCCTTCCAAGAACTCTTGCAGCATTGGTTTTAATTTTTTACCTCAGGCTGTAAGAATGCACCACCTCATTTAGGCGAGGCTGCTACTCAACTCTTACCAAATTTGATGGCTTCTGTTTTCCTCCTGCCAGATGTTACCACTTCCTGGTTACTAACTGCCTGTCCTTCTGATGATGCTGCTTTTCCTGCCCACAGTCCTCCCTCCCTCCCCGCCAACTCATGTCTCTTTCTGGCCTTGTCAGTCATTTCAGACCTGTTGCTGACATGATTCATAGAAGAAAGCAAGATTTGCATTTCATAAGGTCAGAACATCCCAAAGTGCTTTAAAGTGCTTTTCAAGTGAAGTCACTGTTGTAATGTAAGAAACACAGCAGCCAATTTGTCATTTTAAAAAAATTATTTAGGGGATGTAGGCATCGCGGGCGAGACCAGCATTTATTGCCCATCCCTAATTGCCCTTGATAAGGTGGTGGTGAGCTGCCTTCTTGAACCGCTGCAGTCCCTGTGGTGTAGGTGCATCCACAGTGCTGTTAGGAAGGGAGTTCCAGGATTTTGACCCAGTGACATTGAAGGAACAGTGATATATTTCCAAGTCAGGATGGTGTGTGGCCTAGAGGGGAACTTGCAGGTGGTGGTGTTCCCATGCCCCTATCCTTCTAAATGGTAACGGTCGTGGGTTTGGAAGGTGCTGTCTAAGGAGCCTTGGTGAGTTGCTGCAGTGCATCCTGTAGATGGTGCACACTGCAGCTACTGTGCGTCAGTGGCTGAGGGAGTGAGTGTTTGTGGAAGGGGTGCCAATCAAGAGGGCTGATTTGTCCTAGACGGCGTCAAGCTCCTTGAGTGTCGTAGGAGCTGCATTCATCCAGGCAAGTGGAGGGTATTCCATCACTTGTGCCTTGTAGATGGTGGACAGGCTTTAGGGAGTCAGGAGGTGATTTACTCAGCGCAGGATTCCTAGCCTCTGACCTGCTCTTGTAGCCATTGTGTTTATATGGCTAGTCCAAATTATCTGTTTTTAGTGATTGTTGTTAACGGATACATATTCGGACATCTGGACTAACACCCCTGCTCTTCTTCAAAATAGTGTCGTAGGATATTTTACGTCCACCTGAGAGGGCAGATGGTGCCTGGTTTTAATGTCTCATCAGAAAATTAATACCTCCGATGCTGCAACACTCCCTCAGTGCTATACTGGAATTGTGATTTTGTGCTCAAGTCTCTTTAGTAGGCCATGAACCCATAAACCTCTAATTCAGATGAAAGATAGCTGTTAAGGAACCATGGCTGACACTTACAGTATGTGACACCACTTCTTGTCTCTGCAGCTGTGTTTATGTCTGCTGCAACACTGGACTCTGGGGGGATCCACGGGGGCCACTTCTTGCAAATGCACAGTGTAGTGTGTTAGCAGGCTGAATTAAAGTGAAGAAGTTGGCTTGACATAAACTAACAATAAAGTTCAAATTATCCATTTTCAGAATTGTGCAGTCTTTAACCAATTGCAAGTTCTTGTATCTAATCTATCATTTATTAACTGTTCCCTCTGTAAAGCATGCTTCTGACAATTCAGTAAAATCAGCTGACCTTAGGGCCATTGTCTACGCATAGTGGCTTAACTTATGTTACTCCCCTTTCACAGTTCCAACAGCCAAAGGAAGACATCTGAATATTTGGGGCTACAATATGCATCAGAACCATTAGTTACGTAGAATCATACAACACAGAAGCAGGCCATTCGGCCCATTGTGCTCCTTGAGAAAGTGAGCCAACTAGTTTCAAAAACTTTGCTCTATTCCCATAGTCTTCAAGTAAACATAGAAACTAGGAGCAGGGGTAGGCCGTTCGGCCCTTCGAGCCTGCTCTGTCATTCAATATGATCATGACTGATCCTCTATCGCAACGCCATATTCCTGATTTCTCTTCATACCCCTTGATGCCCTTAATATCCAAACATTTATCAATTTCTTTCTTGAATATACTCAGTGACCCGGCCTCCACAGCCTTCTGTGGTAGAGAATTCCACAGGTTGACTACCCTCTGAGTGAAGAAGCCTTTCCTCATCTCAGTCCTAAATGGCCTGCCCTGTATCCTGAGACTGTGGCCCCTGGTTCTAGACTCCCCAACCAGGTGAAACATCCTCCCCACATCCAGTCTGTCTAGCCCTGTTAGAATTTTATATGTTTCAATTAGATCCCCCTTCATTCTTCTAAACTCTAGTGAATACAGGCCCAGTCGAACAAATCTCTCCTCATACGACAGTCCTGCCATCCCCGGTATCAGCCTAGTGAACCTTCGCTGCACTCCCTCTATGGCAAGTATATCCTTTCTTAGGTAGGGAGACCAAAACTGCACGCAATACTCCAGGTGTGGTCTCACCAAGGCCCTGTGTAACTGCAGTAAGACATCCCTACTTCTGAACTCAAATCCTCTTGCAATGAAGGCCAACACACCATTTGCCTTCCTAATTGCTTGCTGCATCTGCCTGTTTACTTTCAATGACTGCTGTACAAGGACTCCCAAATCCCTTTGTACATCCACATTTCTCAATATATCACCATTTAAATAATACTCCGTCCTTCTGTTTTTCACACCGAAGCGTATAACCTCACATTTATCCACTTATACTGCATTTGCCATGTGTTTGCCCACACACACTGCTTGTCTAAATCACCCTGAAGCCTGCTTGCACCCTCCTCACAACCCCGCCCAGTTTTGTGTCATCAGCAAACTTGGAGATATTGCTTCTGGTTTCCTCATCCAAGTCATTTATATATATCGTGAATACCTGGGGCCCAAGCACTGATCCCTGCAGTACACCACTAGTCACCGCCTGCCATCCAGAAAAACACCCATTTATTCCCACCCTCTGTTTCCGGTCTGTCAACCAATTCTCAATCCATGCCAATATATTACCCTATCCCATGTGCTTTACTTTTGCCCATGAGCCTCTTGTGTGGGACCTTGAAATCCAAATACACCACATCCAATGGTTCTCCCTTATCTATTCTACTAGTTACATCCTCTAAAAATTCCAGTAGATTAGTTAAGCATGATTTCCCTTTCATAAACCCATGCTGACTTTGTCTAATCCCGTTAATGCTTCCCAAGTGTTCTGTTACCATGTCTTTTATAATAGACTCTAGCATTTTCCCCACTACTGATGTTAGGCTAACTGGTCTGTAATTCACTACTTTTTCTCTCACTCCTTTTTTAAATAGTGGGGTTACATTTGCCACCCTCCAATCTGTAGGAGCTGCTGCAGAGTCTATAGAAATTTGGCAGATGACCACCGATGCATCCAATATTTCCAAGGCCAAGTATTTATCCAATATACTTTTGAAAGTTATTATTGAATTTGCTTCCTGCCAGTTTGCCAACTAGTTTAAATCTATGACCTCTGGTTACTGATCCTTCTGTCACTCAAATCAATTCCTCTTTGTTTACATTCTCATCAAATGTGCCCTTAAGATTCGCTGCCCAAGGCAATGGCCCCAGATTCTTTAGTCTCTACCTGAAGTCTTTCATACCTGGCGCCATTCTTGTAGACTTGTCGGTACTCTCTCTAAGGTCGTGCTGACCACCCTAATGTTTGGTTCTCAGAACTGGGTACAATATTCCAGCTGCAGTATTCCAGTATACTGGGTTTATAAATTTTTAGTGTAATTTCCTTGCTTTTGTACTCGATACCTCTATTTATACAGCTAAGAATCCCTTAAACTATTTTAATAGCTGTATCAACTTCATCTGCTACCTTCCAAGATTCGTGTACATACGCCCTCAGACCTCTGCTCCTGCATCAATTGTACCATCTAGTTTATATTGCCTCTCCTCCTCCTTCCTGGAAAAATAAATCAGATGACAATTCTCTGCATTTAACTTAATGTGCCATGTATCTGTTCACATCACTAGCTTATGTCCTCATGGAGTCTTTTTCTGTCTTCCTCACTGCTTACTACATTTCTGAGTTTTATACCATCTGCAAATTGGAAATTCTTTCCTGGACACCCAAGTCCTGGCCACGAATACATAGTAGTGGCTCTACTGCGGACCCCTGGAGACCACCACCGTGTACTGCCCTCCAGTCTGATCAACAATCAATCATTCACCATTGCTCTTTACTTTCTGCCCCTCAGTCAATCACATATCCACTCTGCCACTGTCCTTTAATCCTGTGGTCTTTATCATTGCTAACAAGTCTATTGTGTGGTGCTTCATCAAATAACTTTTGAAAATCCACAGACCCATATACTATCCTCATCAACCCCCTCTTTTACTTTATGCAATAAGCTACAATTCCATCAGAACCATCGCCGGGGGGTTCGTTCATAATGTGCCACAGTCTGAGCAAAATTTCTGTTCCCTCTCAATCTTACTGCAAGTGATAGTGATCAGATCCAGCAAATAGATCACAGGGAGGAAAGGGGCATCCAGGCTGAACAATGAAGCATCAAAGAGCTACTGTGTACAGTTCTACACTGTGGTGCAGCTCTAACAACTCAAAAAATAGTTTTGTTTGCCCTTGTGCCTGGGCATTCAAAGTTACTGTACTGTACCCTGGTTACATTTTGTGGAGGAGGCTGTTTCCAGGAATCGAGCTGGGTGACAAATTCGGTACTGAAGCACATCCCTCAACGAGAAAGTTCACTGGCTGCTGACAGCAAGGGGTTCAGGGTAGAGGCTTAGGCCGGAATTTCCCGGTCCCATTGGCGTCGGGCATCCTGGTGGGTGGGGGGGGGAGGACAATATGACGAGAGGACCAAAAATTGGCATCACTCTGGCACGAAAGCGCAGTGGGGCCATCTGATGGTGTCTGCCATGGTGGAACGCCAACCCCGCTGGAGGCTGGCGTGAACCTTCTTTGCACCCTACTAATGGCCCTACCGGAATCACCCACCCTCCCCGCCCCCTCCCCGCACTCCCCCAACCCCCAATGCCATATTTTCCATTACACCGGCAGGAAAACACACCGACCCAGAACATGTCTGGACAAGAGTGACATGCAGCTGTTGGGACTTACCGCGAGGGCCTTGCTCAGATCGTGGACAACTGAGGAGCAGAAGATGCTGGAGCCCGACAGCTACCGGGCCCGGGAGGAACACATGCATCGCATGCTGGGTGGATTCTCATGGACATGGCCCTGCCGCGAAGCAGCTCACGGAAGGTGGGAGGTCTCTGGTGATATCTAGGGCCTGCTTCGGAATATCACGGTCTTGGCCGTGGGCTGTGATGGATGATCGGCAACGTGGGGGAAAGGATGGTCCAGCTGTGAGTGGGAGAGAAAGGTGTACCAGGGTGGGGTGGGAGAGGAAGACCTAGGTTTGACTGGGAGAAGAAGGTGTACCAGGGTGGGGTGGGATGGGGGGGGTGTGAGGTTGGTGGGGTGGGAGTGGGGATCGAAGGTATCAGGAGGGTGAATTTGGGAGGTTAGGGATGATGGTGTCGGGGGTATGAGGTTAGGAGCGGGGAGTGAAGATATCGGGGGGTGAGGTTGGGTGGGGGTGAAGCTGTCAGGTGGGCTGAGGTTGAGAGGGGAGGAGGAAGGATGGGGAGAATGGTGTAATGGGCAGGAAAATGAGGCAAGTGGGGAGGTAAGTGTAAGTGGGGAGGGAGGTGTAAGGGAAGGAGTTCGGAGAGGGGAAGGAGTGAGGGGGAGGGAGGAGTCCTGGGGGAGGGAGGAATGTGGGGAGGGGGAAGGAGTCCAGAGGGAGGAAGGCTTCTCGGGAAGGAAGGAGTAAGGATTGAGGAGGGAGTAAGGATGGAGGAAGAATTAAGTGGGGGGAATGTCCAAGTGAACATGCAGAGGGGTTTGTGGAGGTAATGACTTCTTCCTGGGTAGCGAATTGAGGTGGGCATGGTAGGAGGAAATGGGGAGTATGTGAGAGAGCAGAGTGGGCCGGGAGGGTGAGGGAGTGATGGTAGTGGTAGGAGAGATGGTGACGGTGGTTGGTGGGGACTTGGAGGCAGATGTGGACCCTGGAGGTGGGAAGGAGGAGGTTGGGGAGGTCAATGTGGATGGGGGTAGGACTCTCAGGAAGATAGGGAATGTGCACATTCACCTGGACATCCTGGGAAGAGAAGGGTTTGGGTTGGTATGTGATGGTGGGGAGGCGGAAGGTGATGCCAGGAGTTTGACAGTGATGAAGAAAAGAACGTGGGTGACTGGGGGAGGGGAAAGGATGGCGAGGTTTATGAGAATCTTGACTACAACCATGTTTTTCAAATCGAAAGTGAGCAGAGCCTCGTGTAGGGCGGGGACAGGTGCTGCATGGGCGTGTGATCAGTGGATGGGCGGAGATGCAGGTCAGCTCAGATAGACAACTGAAAGAGAACCCCAGCAGGCAGCATTGAAAATCATCGGGACATTGAGATGAGTGTGATGGAGGAAGGATCCGCCTGCATAGGACACGAGTGCTTGCAAGAGGCTCCGAAAGGCCCTACCACACACACACAGATGCACTTACTTTTCCCTCTGGAATCACTCATGGTCCAGCTGTGTGCAGCTGAACTGCTAGTGGGGTGGCAGGGGGCATGCAGTGGGAGGACTGGTGGAGCCTGTCAATGAAGCAAAAAGACAACATGACACATCATTCAGTGAACATGAATATATTTTCAGATTAGTAAGTGACAAAATGTGTTCACCTGTGCAACCAACTGTGATCAGAACTTCTTAACTTTTCTAGGCCTAACACTTCTAGGCGCTGCCCTGACATCCCCAGCAGGGGTGGAGACAGGCTGTGCAATGGTCGGTCCTGTTGCCTCTGTTGACTTAGGCGTGCATCCTCTGGAGAGCCGAAGTCTTGAGGGCCCCCGGCTTGCTTTGGCTGTCTTCCTGTTGCTCCCTCTGTGGTGACTGAGGATGAGGCTGAGGGGGTCACAGGCAAAGGGCACTCAGGGGGAGAGGACAGCCTCTGAGATTGCTGAGTGGATGAGCCTGGGGTGTCCAGCTGCCACTCCTCCTCCCTTCAGATGCCCGAGGCCCCCAGCCTGAGTCCTTCAGGGGAAGGAGCATCTGATGGTACATCAAGGTGGCCAGTTTCCTTCTCGCGTTGCCACTGCAGGAACCTCGCCCATGGCTACCACGATGGAGTGCGGGTCTGCGTGCATCTCCACACCCTGCTGCACCAGCGTCTCCATGGCGTCCGCCATCCTCCTCATGGAGGCTTCCATAAGTGCAAATGTGGGCACCACTTCATCAGAGAACAGGTGAACGCACTGCTCCGACTCACATGTCACACTGTTGAGGGCTTCCAACAGCTCTGCGTGATGTTTACCCGCCTTCTACTGACTCTCCATGATGAGCTGGGAGGCCGAATCCAGAGGCCCATCATCTGACTGGGACCTCACAGATGCCTCTTCCCCAGCAGCCCTCCGAGTGCTGGGGATCTCGGATGAACCTGCCTCCTCCTGCTGCGGACACGTGTCCATGCGGTGACCACCAGATGGTGAATCCAAGCCTGCTCTAGATCTAGATCTAGGTCCCATCGAGTGGTGTGTCTCTGCGCTGGTGGAGGGTGTGGGTAAGCGCTGTGACGGGTCTTCCAGGCTGATTATTTCCAGCTCTTCAATGGAGGAGGTGACCTCTTGGCTGGAGGTGAGGATGTGGATGGAGCTGAGGGACTGGCAGGCTAAGGGCGTTGGTCACTGGGCAGAGCTCCCTGTGAACCAAAGTAAAGATAATGAGTGCACGGCAGCAGAGTCAAAAGCAGAAGCGAGAGCACTCACAGTTGCATTGAGAGAGGGATGATGTGGTGCAGGATCCTCACCAGGGTGTTCACCACCGAACTCACCGTCACCGCAGGCACGGTCCACATCCTCAACAGTCAGTGTGATGGCACGCTCCTCAAAGTGAGTGAGGGGCCTAATGTGGGCCACTCCACCCCCTGTCTGGGACATCTCCCTGCTGTTGTGAGCCAGCTTCTTCTGCCTGAAAACAGATGGAGAGAGTTTGAGCAGGACACATGGTACTACGTGGAACGTTTGAGTGGTAAGCGGAGCCATGGACAGGATAAGGACACGAGTTCCAGAGGGTATGGGCCTGATGGAGATATGAGGGTTTGTGTGAGGGTTAGTGGTGTTGTCCCTTGAGGTGTGAGATCCCTGTGGCTGTGTGATGGCCTTGTGAGCATATGATTAGAGAACAGGGAGCTGTGTTTGAAGAGTGGGGGCTGTATTTTGAGGACAGGGAGCTGTGTTTGAAGAGTGGGGGCTGTATTTTGAGAACAGGGAGCTGTGTTTGAAGAGTAGGGGCTGTATTTTGAGGACTGGGAGCTGTGTTTGAAGAGTGGGGGCTGTATTTTGAGAACAGGGAGCTGTGTTTGAAGAGTAGGGGCTGTATTTTGAGGACTGGGAGCTGTGTTTGAAGAGTGGGGGCTGTATTTTGAGAACAGGGAGCTGTGTTTGAAGAGTAGGGGCTGTATTTTGAGGACTGGGAGCTGTGTTTGAAGAGTGGGGGCTGTATTTTGAGGACAGGGAGCTGTGTTTGGAGAGTGGGGGCTGTATTTTGAGGACAGGGAGTTGTGTTTGGAGAGTAGGGGCTGTATTTTGAGGACAAGGAGCTGTGTTTGAAGAGTGGGGGCTGTATTTTGAGGACAAGGAGCTGTGTTTGAAGAGTAGGGGCTGTGTTTTGAGGACAAGGAGCTGTGTTTGAAGAGTAGGGGCTGTATTTTGAGGACAAGGAGCTGTGTTTGAAGAGTGGGGGCTGTATTTTGAGGACAAGGAGCTGTGTTTGAAGAGTAGGGGCTGTATTTTGAGGACAAGGAGCTGTGTTTGAAGAGTAGGGGCTGTATTTTGAGGACAAGGAGCTGTGTTTGAAGAGTGCGGGTTGTATTTCAAGGGTTGGTGGCAGTATTTGGAAGATGGGGGCTGTGTTTGAAGGGCAGGGTTTGTATTTGGAGGACGGGAGCTGTGTTGAAAGGACAGGGGCTGTGTTTAGATGATAGGAGCCTGTATTTAGAGGGCATGGACTGTGATTGGAGGACAGAAGGCCGTGTTTATAGGACAAGTGTCTATATTTAGAGGAAAGGGGCTATGTTTGGAGGAAAGGGAGCTGGTATTTTGAGGGCAGGGACTGTGTTTGTAGGAGAGGGGGCTGTGTTTAGAGGCAGGAGTCTGTGTTTGGAGCACAGGGAGCTGTATTTGGAAGGCAGGGGCTGTGTCTGGAAGGCAGGGTGCTGTACTTAGAGGACAGGAGCTGTGTATGGAGGGCAGGACCATTTTCAGAGGAGAGGGGCATATTCAACGTAAGATAGTTACCTTATGCCGGACTCCTCTGGCCCAAATCTCTTTTTCCCAGGCCAAATTTTAATACAAAGAGATGAGGAGGGAGAATGTTTACCCTCTTAGAATATTTCAAGCTAAATTTTAATATACTTGGGGTAGACAGTGGCACAATGGTAGCGTCACTGGACAAGTCATCCAAAGGCCTAGGTGCCCCCCAACTCAGGCTTCAAATCCCATCATGTCAGCCGGTGGAATTTAAATTCAAATAAGAAACCTGGAGTGAAAAGCTAGTCACAGTAAATAGTGATCATGACCATGGCTGATTGTCATAAAAACCAACTGGTTCACTGATGTCCTTTAGGGAAGGGGATCTGCCATCCTTGTCTGTTCTGGCCCACAAGTAACTCCAGACCCAGAGCAATGCGGTTGACTCTTAAATGGCCGAGCAAGCCACTCAGCTGAAGGGCAATTAGGGATGGGTAACAAATACTGGCTTTGCCAGTAGCACCTACTTAAAGAAAAATAATTCTCAGATGATTCAATGTTTAAAATGTGGTTTGATAATGGACTGAAGTTATACCGATGACAGTACATTTTTGGAAAACTTCTATCGATAGGATAGATACGGAGAAACTATTTCCTCTGGTGGGGGAAGCAAGAATATCGTCTTAAAATTAGCGCTGGGCTGTTCAGGAGAAAAATCAGGAAGGACTTTACCACACAGAGGGGCAGTGGGAATCTGATACCCTCACTCCCAAAAGCCTGTCGATGCTGGAGACAATTGGAGCTTTCAACGCTGAGATTTCTAATGGGTAGGGATATCAAGGGAAATGGGGAAAACGTGGAAGAAGCAGGAAGGGCCGAATGGCCTCCTCCAGTTTCATTGACGCCAACCTCACAGAGCAATCAGGCAGGATGTGAACTTGTCAGGTTAATGCCTGCTCCAGTCAGCTTGGAGCCTGTGTGAAGGTGCAGTGCGACTACAGTGTGGAATGGGTCAAGTCAAACTCCTTTTTTTTCCCCCCCTTCACTCTTTCGCGGGATGTGGGTGTCACTGGCGAGGTCAGCACATGTTGCCCATCCCTAATTGCCCTTGAGCTGAGTGGCTTGCTCAGCCATTTCAGAGGGCGGTTAAGAGCCAACCACATGGCTGTGTGTCTGGAGTCACATCGAGGCTGGGCCAGGTGAAGGGCTGCAGACCAGACCGAGTTTTTGCAAAAAAAAAATTGATGATGGCTTCACAGTCACTACGACTGAAGATAACTGCATATTACAGATTTATTCATTGAACTTAAACTCCACCAGCTGCTGTGGTGGGCTTTGAACCCATGTCCTCAGAGAACTCGCCTAGGCCTGTGGATTACTTAGCCAGTCATATTTACCCACTGCACCACACTCTCCCCATACATGAAGAAGGTGATCTCTTCTCGATTGATATTTTTCTTATTGTACTTAAAGTGAGTAAGATTTCAGCTTCAGCAGTCAGTGGTTTACAGCAGTGGAACATTTTGTACGTGACCTTTTGAGACAACATACAGGGCATAACAGCTCAGAGGCTGAAATGTCTGCTGTGATGAGGCACAGCGAGAGGTTCTTATATCTGGACTGCTCAGTCACCTACCCCAGGTGCTAAAGCTCTTCCTTTCGGGTTCTCAGTAGCCAGAGGCTTTGTGACTCTCACGTGATGTATATGTGCAGCTCAGTGACACTAGAAGCTTCCTGTTGAACCCAAAGCCTTGTTTCTCAGTGTACTGAAACCACAGTTCAAGTGCAATGCTGCAACTGTGCAGGCAGTTACGTAATAAGTGAATGGGTGGTGGCTTCTGATCTGAATCAGGAGGCAAGGGCCACGAAATAAAGAACCTGCTGTTCTCCTTAGAGCAAAGAAGACAAGGAGACATGAGGGAGGTTTTGAAAATCACACAGGGTTTATACAGAGTTAATAAAGAGAAACTGTTCCCAGTGGCTGAAGGGTTGATAAGCAAGGAGCACAGATTTAAGGTGAATCAAAGACGATGTAAGGAAAGATCTTTTTAAGCGATGTGTAGTTAAGATTTTCAATGCACTGGCTGAAATAGCAGTGGAAATACATTTAATAGCAGCTCTCAAAGTGGAACTGGATAAATATTTTCTTTTATTTATCCACAGGATGTGGGCTTTGCTGGCTGGGCCAGCATTTATTGCCCATCCCTAGAAGCCATTGAGAAGGAGGTGGTGAGCTGCCATCTTGAACCGCTGCAGTCCATGTGGTGTAGGTACTAATCCTACCCCCCACATAGTCATCTATGTCATTGAAATAAATGAAGAATAAAAGGGGACCCAGCACAGATCCCTGTGGTACGCCACTGGACACTGGCTTCCAGTCAATAAAGCATCCTTCTGTCATCACCCTCTGTCTCCTACAACTAAACCAATTTTGAATCCATCTTATCAAATTACCCTGTATCCCATGTGCATTTGCCTTCTTTATAAGTCTCCCATGTGGGATCTTGTCGAAGGCTTTGCTGAAATCCATATAAACTACATCAACTACACTACCCTCATCTACACACCTGGTCACCTCCTCAAAAAATTCAATCAAATTTGTTCGGCATGACCTCCCTCTGACAAAGCCATGCTGACTATTCCTGATCAAACCTTGTCTCTCCAAGTGGAGATAGATACTCTCCTTCAGAATTTTCTCCGATAGTTTCCCTACCACTGACATGAGACTCACTGGCCTGTAGTTCCCTGGCTTATCTCTACAACCCTTCTTAAATAGCGGAACCACATGTTCTCCAGTCCTCTGGCACCTCCCCCGTGGCCAGAGAGGAATTAAAAATTTGGGTCAGAGCCCCTGCGATCTCCTCCCTTGCCTCCCTCAGCAGTCTGGGACACAAATCATCCGGACCTGGACCTGGAGACTAACTCAATTGTTCTTTGTAAGCGTTGTGCAGACTTAATAGGGCAAATTATCTCCTTCTGTAATGTACTATTCTGTGCTTCTATGACATGTACATCACCTTACATGACCTCAGGATGTCCCAAAGCATTTGCAATCAATAGACTATTCAATGTTGTAATGGACAGAGATTTGAATACAGTAATGCCCCACTAACAGAAATAATAGGATCACAGAATAGTACAGCACAGAAGGAGGTCATACAGCTTACATCAGCTCTTTGAAAATGCCGTCCAATTAATCTCATGCCCCTTGCCTGTCATCATAGTATTGCAAATCTTTCCAATTCAAACATTTATCCAATTCTCCTTTGAAAGTTATTATAGAATCTGCTTCCATCACGCTTTCAGGCAGTGCTTTCCAGATCACAACAATTTAGTGCTGAATTTGATAAACCTCAAATCTACATCCTCCCGTCATTGATCCTTCTGCCACTGGAAACAGTTTCTCCTTATTTACTGTATCAAATCCCATTATCAATTTCAAACGCCTTTGTCAAATCTCCTCTTAACCTTCTCTTCGCATATCTGAAGTCCCTTATTTCTGGTGCCATTCTCATAAATGTTTGCTGCACCCTTTCCCAGGCCTTGGCATCCACCCTAACGGGCTGTGCCCACATTCAGGCAAAATAGTCTTGCTGGGGCTGAATCAGTGTTTGAAAAAGTCTGGGCATAACTTCCTTGCTTGTGGACTCGTTAACTTCTGTTTTTAAAGTCAAAAACCTGATTTTGATTTTAACATCCTTCTTAACTTGTCTTGCCACCTTCTGAGGTATGTGTACTTTCCACCCCTGGGCTGTCTGTTCCTGCATCCCTTCGAAATTTTAAGATTTGCATCCCCTCTTTCTTGCGATCGAGATGTATCCCTTCACAATTCTGTGCATTACATTTAACCTGCCATGTATCTTCCCATTTCACCAATCTGTCTCTGTCTTCCTGAAGTCTGTTACCATCTTCCTCACGGGTCTGCTAATTTTGAGTTTCATGCCATCTGCAAATTTTGAAATATGTCCTGTGCTCCCAAGTCCAGGACAGTGATATATATCAAAAAGTGCAGTGCTCCTAATATTGAGCTCTGGGGGACATTCCTGTAGACATCCCTTCCATCTGCACAATAGTCATTCACCACTATTCTCTGCTTTCTGTCCCTTAGTCAATTTCATGCCAATGCTAGTTACGTAATGGACTTGTAAGTTCATATATACATCAACCACACTACCTTCATCAATCCTCTCTGCTACTTCATCAAAGAACTCAATCAGTCAAACACAATGTGCGTTTAACAAATCCACGTTGGCTACCATGTATTAACCATTTTTTTTCCCCCAAGTGATAGTTACTTTTGTCCTGGGTTATTGTCTCCAAAAGTGTCTATCCCACAGATTTCTCTGTCCTTGCCCTCCTACGCTGCTCCAATGAAGCTCAACATAAGCTCAGAGAACAGCACCTCATTTCTAATTAGACACTTTACAAACTTCAAAACTCCACATTGAGTTCAACAATTTCAGGTCATAATCACCGCTTCCATTTTTTCAGATACAAGGTGCTGGCCGCCACTCATTCTATTGCTGCCAATCACACCTCCTCTAGTCCCATCTTTTATTTCTTTACTTCTCTCATCACCATTCCCTTTTGCCCTGCATCATTATCACTTTTGTCACTTAATCTCTATTGCCTATTACCCTATCTCAGATTTTCTGTTTTGCTCTCTTTCCTCCCCTGACTCATTTCCTTGTCTCTGTTTCAGCTCAATAACTGTAATGTCATTAATTTCTTCCAGTTCTGATAAAAGATTATTGACCTGAAACTTTAACTTTATTTTCCTCTCTCTCTCTATAGATGTTGTCTGACCTCTTTATTTCTGCTACAGCAGTCATAGCATTTTGCTTTTGTTTTATGTTAAATGTCACATTCATAATGTGTTTGGGGTGCGAAACTCGTCAGGTGCAATGTAAGCTGGGATCAATAAAGCGTAGCACATACATGGGAAATAATGTTTGTATGAAGCAGAGTTCTTGCATTGGATACAATGCTTGTACCGGGCAATTATGGACATGGGGTACTCTGTTTCTGCAGCACCTATCTGGGAGATCATGCTTGTATGGATGACAGTGGAGTGGGCATCAGTGGGTACATGGAGAATTGGTGCATGCATGGCACAGCCTATCTTGCAAACTGCTGATGAACAAGGAGCAGGTTCTTGCATTCACACTACGTGCTTCCGCAGAGAGTGTTAAAGCATGTGTTGCCTCACACTTCAACACAATCCTGAACCAACGTTAGAGACATTTCATAACCCAGTCTGTCTGTGTTGGCCATGCTTAGGTGTCAGCAAAAGTTAATTTGTGGTGGATGGGGGTGGAGGGTGGTGGTAGGAATGATTTGGCATTCTGCATAGTCAGTTACAGGGTCTTGAAGGGAAGGTGGAGCATACAGAAACAGAGCTGAGGGCATTGGGCTCAGCTCCAAGGACAGCCTGAATTAATGTGCTCCAAAAACCATGCTTAATGCCAAGTGCAGAGATCAACAGAGAATGTTTCTGGTGCAGGAGCTGCTATCTCAACGGCATTGGCAACTTTTCAAAAAAAATTACTTTCTATTTCACAGCTTGTGGTGGAAGATTAAAGATGTGATAATGGCAATAGCTCACGAAATGCACTTCTAGCGCATTCCATTCCTTGCTCATCCCTTAAGGGAGCCCTTGCACTAGATAATAATCTCCTTCCCCTTCTTTTCATGCCAAAGGCTGTCGTGTTCACTAGCCTCATGCACGTGGAGGTGGCCCTCATCATAGAGGTACTGGGGTAGCCTCCATGACTGGCCGGACTCTGCTGCTCAGATGCTCCCTCTGTCAGAGAGGTCGAGAAGGCCAAAGATGATGATGCCCATGAGGGGGGGCCAACCCGACCTACCCAACTCCCTACCCAATCCCCCCCTCCCCTACACTCCCCTGGCCAGGACTGACTAGCTTGTGAACTGGTAACCCGTCCCAACTCTACCTGACAACCCCTGCTCCTCTCCTCACCCTTATCCTCTTGGTGATATCCTCAGCCCTTGGCTTGTACTCCACATGGCTGGAGGGGATCACCAGCTGGACACAACTGGCATCCCCTCTAAACAGCCCTGCACCATCAGTGCTATTAACTGGTGCACGATAGATAGTGTGACCTGTATGTTAAGTATGTCAGTGCGCAGTTGGAGCATGCACTCCAAGTGCAGGCTCTCAATGAGGTTCACCACTCTCTCAAAATCCTAGCACAACTCTTGGGTGACTATACAACTGCGCCCCCATCCCCCCAATTCCCCTCTCGACCCTCTGATTCCCGTCCCTCGTCCCCCAACTCCCCTCTCGACACCCTGGCTCCCCCGACCACGCTATTCCCCTGAACTGACCTGACTAACCCCTACCACCTGATACCCCCGATGACCACCATGACATCCCCGTGGTCCCTCCAACCCAACCTGACTAGCCTCCACCACCCAACTCCCGACCCAATCCCCCCTCCCTGACACTCCCCTAGCCAGACCTGGCGAGCTTGCGGCCTGACAACCCATCCCAACTCCACCTGACAACGCACACTCCTCTCCTCACCCTTCCACAATGCACATTATTCCAGGTGAGGCCTCACCAGGGCTGTAGTCAACTACAGCAAGGCCTCTTTAATCTTATACTAAATCTCTCTTGCAATCAAGGCCAACTTGCCAGTTGCTTCCTGACTTGCTGACTACACCCGCAGGTTAGCTTGAAAATACTTTTGAACAAAGGCAGCCAGGTCTGTTTGGCCATCCGCAGTTCTCCATTCTCTCAACATCCAGGAAAGACTCTGGTTTTCCATTCTCCGTAACATAGTTACGCTTGCACTTCACACCCTCACACTCCATCTACAGTACTCACTTAGCCTGTTTAACTCTCCTTGAGGGCTCTTTGCATCCTTCCTGCATCTCACATTAGGACAACAACAGCAGGAGATGCAATGACTTTGCTGCACAGGCGTCATTCTCATAGAGCTCAGAGCCTGGAATCTGATGGACTGCATGATGTGTGCCTAGGCCACATAATCACGATCGATAGCCCATGCTTAAGCATCATGTCAGAGTAATCAGAGATTACAATGCTGACGATGTGAGACAAGTGTCCCGATTGTAAGACGTAATCGGAATCCGATGGGGGAACCGAGTTCCTTCTCCTAAATACCTGCGACTATTGAAGCAACTGGCAGCAAAATGAGAATGCAGCAAACTTGCTAACAGTGCAGGTGAACATGTATTTAAAAATCTGAAAAATCTCTGCAGTGGCTGGACATCCATGCCACCTACATGCCTTCAAAACTTCATTATCTTTCTTTTCCTACCATTGGACGAATCCCTGGCCTTCCTGGCGCTCCCCCTCCTTATGGGTGTATGATCAGACCTCCCTGACTCCTTGAGGAGATGGGGCAACTGGAGGGAGGTCCCTCATCCCCCTCTTGCCTAGCCACTGCTACACTGCGAGAGTGATGGAGTGCAAGTTCAAGCGCATATTTGACAGCCACTGCATTTTCTCCTGGACCTGGGTCTCCAAGGCAGTCATCACCCTTTCCATGAAGGCAGCCCAGCGCTCGCCTGCTGGAGCCCTGACAGCAGGCAGAGCTTGGATGGGCTCCTCCAACTTTCGCGCTAGCCTGCGCATGTCCTGTGGCGCCCCTGCCTGATGTTCCCCTGCCTGTCTCTGCACCTCCATAAGGTCTCTCATGGCCTAGCCCAGAGACTTGTCATCTGCACTGGGGCTCAGCAGGGGCCTGGTCTCCAAGCAGTCCTCCGAGTGTCAGAGGCCTCAGCTGTCGCTTCCCCCGTCAGTTGTGGAAATGTGTGCGATGTGCTCGCCAGATTGTGACCGCCTCCACCAAGCCTAATCTAGAATCTACCGAGGCGAATGTATCTGCGCTGGTGGAGGGTGCGTCTGCCAGGACAAGACTGGAGGCATCCTCACCGGATGCGTGTGACCCTCTGGCCTCTCCATCCGCGTAGGCTCAATCCCGGTCCTCCCCAGCAGGTTTGGCAGCCTCTTCCTCAAAGGACGTGAGGACTATTATATCAGGTAAACCTTCTCCAGTCTTTCACTCACCACGATTATAAGCATTTTTTGTCCTTCAGGCAGAATAGGCGGAATTTTCCCATCCTGCCCGTGGTGGGGGCGGGAGCGGAGAATCTCGCGGGAGCCAGCGAGTTAGAAACCCACTAGCATAAAGTTAGTGTGTGATTCTCCTGATGGCAGGTCGGGTATCCCGCTGCCCAGTGGCGTAAGCGCAATTTGCATCATTGTCATCTCCCGAATGCCCATTTCATCTGCTGCTCACCGGGATCACATGCCGCCTTCCAATCTTGCCAGCGGGGAATCACGTTGGCCTGAAGCCCGTTTGAAAAACAGTGGCGTGCGCCAGTCACGCCGCACGTCGCTCACAACTTCGAGGCGAATGCGCCATGCATCGCCTACCTGCCACAGCGCTGTGCCGGACTCGTTGCGATGAACGCCACACTGCTGGGAGTGTACTGTTGGTCTGCAGCCGGTTGTCTGTCTCCGTAGTCACAAGGACACCACTGTGCAGCGGTACTCAGACATGGCTCAACTTTCAAACACTGACCAGATTTGCAGCCTGGTGGAGGAGGGGGTGGGGTGGGAGTCGGGGGGTGGGTGGGCGGTGTTTGTGTGGTCTGCTCCCTGTGGGTGCCACAATTGTCCAGAAGGACACCACTGTGCAGCAGTACTCACACAGAAACCAGCATTTTGACAGGGATTGGCGTGGGGTGAAGGGGGAACACACAGGGGTTCAATGGGGAGAGGAAAGCTTTGCAAGGAGTTGGGTGGTGAAAGGGCCATGATAGAAGGCAGAGGGGCAGAAAGGCCTTGCAAAGAGGTGGAGGACGAGGGGGAACGATGGAAGGCAGAGGGAAGACCAAGGGGTTGGAAGCCAAAGCCCAACAAGGGTAAATGAAATGCTAACAAACAAGGAGGCGAATGGGTTTCCACATGTATGAATGGAGGGGTTGCACGCAGACTCTGGAGTAGGAAATGGCGAGGGTGGGGGTGGTTGTTAGTGTGGAACAAGAGGGATGGGTCACACAGACCCATAAGGGGGGTGGTAGGAAGGGAGACAGTGTAGTCTTCAGCCATGGGGGCAATGGGGAACTCTGTAAAAATCAAAAGTCCTTGGTCTGGGGCTTGCAGTCTGGAGTCAGAGAGCAGAGACACTCCTGGGGCTCTGTGACAATGAGTCAGAGAGTACAGGCACTCCTGTGGTGATGTGACAAGGAGTCAGAGAGTACAGGCACTCCTGTGGTGATGTGGAAAGGAGTCGGAGAGTACAGACACTCCTGTGGTGATGTGGAAAGGAGTCAGAGAGTACAGGCACTCCAGTGGTGATGTGGAAAGGAGTCAGAGAGTACAGGCACTCCTGTGGTGATGTGGAAAGGAGTCAGAGAGTACAGGCACTCCTGTGGTGATGTGGAAAGGAGTCAGAGAGTACAGGCACTCCTGTGGTGATGTGGAAAGGAGTCACAGAGTACAGGCACTCCTGTGGTGATGTGGAAAGGAGTCAGAGAGTACAGACACTCCTGTGGTGATGTGGAAAGGAGTCAGAGAGTACAGGCACTCCTGTGGTGATGTGGAAAGGAGTCAGAGAGTACAGGCACTCCTGTGGTGATGCGGAAAGGAGTCAGAGAGTACAGGCACTCCTGGGGCTCTGTGACAAGGAGTCAGAGAGTACAGACACTCCTGTGGTGATGTGGAAAGGAGTCAGAGAGTACAGACACTCCTGGGGCTCTGTGAAAAGGAGTCAGAGAGTACAGGCACTCCTGTGGTGATATGGAAAGCAGTCAGAGAGTAAAGGCACTCCTGTAGTGATGTGGAAAGGAGTCAGAGAATACAGACACTCCTGTGGTGATATGGAAAGCAGTCAGAGAGTAAAGGCACTCCTGTGGTGATGTGGAAAGGAGTCAGAGAGTACAGGCACTCCTGTGGTGATATGGACAGGAGTCAGAGAGTACAGGCACTCCTGTCGTGATGTGGAAAGGAGTCAGAGAATACAGGCACTCCTGTGGTGATGTGGAAAGGAGTCAGAGAGTACAGGCACTCCTGTGGTGATGTGAAAAGGAGTCAGAGAGTACAGGCACTCCTGTGGTGATGTGGAAAGGAGTCAGAGAGTACAGGCACTCCTGTGGTGATGTGAAAAGGAGTCAGAGAGTACAGACGCTCCTGTGGTGATGTGAAAAGAAGTCAGAGAGTACAGGCACTCCTGTGGTGATGTGGAAAGGAGTCAGAGAATACAGGCACTCCTGTGGTGATGTAGAAAGGAGTCAGAGAGTACAGACACTCCTGTGGTGATGTGGAAAGGAGTCAGAGAGTACAGGCACTCCTGTGGTGATGTGGAAAGGAGTCAGAGAGTACAGGCACTCCTGTGGTGATGTGAAAAGGAGTCAGAGAGTACAGGCACTCCTGTGGTGATGTGGAAAGGAGTCAGAGAGTACAGGCACTCCTGTGGTGATGTGAAAAGGAGTCAGAGAGTACAGACACTCCTGTGGTGATGTGAAAAGGAGTCAGAGAGTACAGGCACTCCTGTGGTGATGTGGAAAGGAGTCAGAGAATACAGGCGCTCCTGTGGTGATGTAGAAAGGAGTCAGAGAGTACAGACACTCCTGTGGTGATGTGGAAAGGAGTCAGAGAGTACAGGCACTCCTGTGGTGATGCGGAAAGGAGTCAGAGAGTACAGGCACTCCTGTGTTGATGTGAAAAGGAGTCAGAGAATACAGGCACTCCTGTGGTGATGTGGAAAGGAGTCAGAGAGTTCAGGCACTCCTGTGGTGATGTGGAAAGGAGTCAGAGAGTACAGACACTCCTGTGGTGATGTGGAAAGGAGTCAGAGAGTACAGGCACTCCTGTGGTTATGTGAAAAGGAGTCAGAGAGTACAGGCACTCCTGTGGAGATGTGGAAAGGAGTAAGAGAGTACAGGCACTCCTGTGGTGATGTGAAAAGGAGTCAGAGAGTACAGACACTCCTGTGGTGATGTGGAAAGGAGTCAGAGAGTACAGACACTCCTGTGGTGATGTGGAAAGGAGTCAGAGAGTACAGGCACTCCTGTGGTGATGTGGAAAGGAGTCAGAGAGTACAGGCACTCCTGTGGTGATGCGGAAAGGAGTCAGAGAGTACAGGCACTCCTGGGGCTCTGTGACAAGGAGTCAGAGAGTACAGACACTCCTGTGGTGATGTGGAAAGGAGTCAGAGAGTACAGACACTCCTGGGGCTCTGTGAAAAGGAGTCAGAGAGTACAGGCACTCCTGTGGTGATATGGAAAGCAGTCAGAGAGTAAAGGCACTCCTGTAGTGATGTGGAAAGGAGTCAGAGAGTACAGGCACTCCTGTGGTGATGTGGAAAGGAGTCAGAGAATACAGACACTCCTGTGGTGATATGGAAAGCAGTCAGAGAGTAAAGGCACTCCTGTGGTGATGTGGAAAGGAGTCAGAGAGTACAGGCACTCCTGTGGTGATATGGAAAGGAGTCAGAGAGTACAGGCACTCCTGTGGTGATGTGGAAAGGAGTCAGAGAATACAGGCACTCCTGTGGTGATGTGGAAAGGAGTCAGAGAGTACAGGCACTCCTGTGGTGATGTGAAAAGGAGTCAGAGAGTACAGGCACTCCTGTGGTGATGTGGAAAGGAGTCAGAGAGTACAGGCACTCCTGTGGTGATGTGAAAAGGAGTCAGAGAGTACAGACGCTCCTGTGGTGATGTGAAAAGAAGTCAGAGAGTACAGGCACTCCTGTGGTGATGTGGAAAGGAGTCAGAGAATACAGGCACTCCTGTGGTGATGTAGAAAGGAGTCAGAGAGTACAGACACTCCTGTGGTGATGTGGAAAGGAGTCAGAGAGTACAGGCACTCCTGTGGTGATGTGGAAAGGAGTCAGAGAGTACAGGCACTCCTGTGGTGATGTGAAAAGGAGTCAGAGAGTACAGGCACTCCTGTGGTGATGTGGAAAGGAGTCAGAGAGTACAGGCACTCCTGTGGTGATGTGAAAAGGAGTCAGAGAGTACAGACACTCCTGTGGTGATGTGAAAAGGAGTCAGAGAGTACAGGCACTCCTGTGGTGATGTGGAAAGGAGTCAGAGAATACAGGCGCTCCTGTGGTGATGTAGAAAGGAGTCAGAGAGTACAGACACTCCTGTGGTGATGTGGAAAGGAGTCAGAGAGTACAGCACTCCTGTGGTGATGCGGAAAGGAGTCAGAGAGTACAGGCACTCCTGTGTTGATGTGAAAAGGAGTCAGAGAGTACAGGCACTCCTGTGGTGATGTGGAAAGGAGTCAGAGAGTTCAGGCACTCCTGTGGTGATGTGGAAAGGAGTCAGAGAGTACAGACACTCCTGTGGTGATGTGGAAAGGAGTCAGAGAGTACAGGCACTCCTGTGGTTATGTGAAAAGGAGTCAGAGAGTACAGGCACTCCTGTGGTGATGTGGAAAGGAGTAAGAGAGTACAGGCACTCCTGTGGTGATGTGAAAAGGAGTCAGAGAGTACAGACACTCCTGTGGTGATGTGGAAAGGAGTCAGAGAGTACAGGCACTCCTGTGGTGATGTGGAAAGGAGTCAGAGAGTACAGGCACTCCTGTGGTGATGTGAAAAGGAGTCAGAGAGTACAGGCACTCCTGTGGTGATGTGGAAAGGAGTCAGAGAGTACAGGCACTCCTGTGGTGATGTGGAAAGGAGTCAGAGAGTACAGGCACTCCTGTGGTGATGTGAAAAGGAGTCAGAGAGTACTGGCACTCCTGTGGTGATATGGAAAGGAGTCAGAGAGTACAGGCACTCCTGTGGTGATGTGGAAAGGAGTCAGAGAGTACAGACACTCCTGTGATGATGTGGAAAGGAGTCAGAGAGTACAGGCACTCCTGTGGTGATGTGGAAAGGAGTCAGAGAGTACAGGCACTCCTGTGGTGATGTGGAAAGGAGTCAGAGAATACAGGCACTCCTGTGGTGATGTGGAAAGGAGTCAGAGAGTACAGGCACTCCTGTGGTGATGTGAAAAGGAGTCAGAGAGTACAGGCACTCCTGTGGTGATGTGGAAAGGAGTCAGAGAGTACAGGCACTCCTGTGGTGATGTGAAAAGGAGTCAGAGAGTACAGACGCTCCTGTGGTGATGTGAAAAGAAGTCAGAGAGTACAGGCACTCCTGTGGTGATGTGGAAAGGAGTCAGAGAATACAGGCACTCCTGTGGTGATGTAGAAAGGAGTCAGAGAGTACAGACACTCCTGTGGTGATGTGGAAAGGAGTCAGAGAGTACAGGCACTCCTGTGGTGATGTGGAAAGGAGTCAGAGAGTACAGGCACTCCTGTGGTGATGTGAAAAGGAGTCAGAGAGTACAGGCACTCCTGTGGTGATGTGGAAAGGAGTCAGAGAGTACAGGCACTCCTGTGGTGATGTGAAAAGGAGTCAGAGAGTACAGACACTCCTGTGGTGATGTGAAAAGGAGTCAGAGAGTACAGGCACTCCTGTGGTGATGTGGAAAGGAGTCAGAGAATACAGGCGCTCCTGTGGTGATGTAGAAAGGAGTCAGAGAGTACAGACACTCCTGTGGTGATGTGGAAAGGAGTCAGAGAGTACAGGCACTCCTGTGGTGATGCGGAAAGGAGTCAGAGAGTACAGGCACTCCTGTGTTGATGTGAAAAGGAGTCAGAGAGTACAGGCACTCCTGTGGTGATGTGGAAAGGAGTCAGAGAGTTCAGGCACTCCTGTGGTGATGTGGAAAGGTGTCAGAGAGTACAGACACTCCTGTGGTGATGTGGAAAGGAGTCAGAGAATACAGGCACTCCTGTGGTTATGTGAAAAGGAGTCAGAGAGTACAGGCACTCCTGTGGTGATGTGGAAAGGAGTAAGAGAGTACAGGCACTCCTGTGGTGATGTGAAAAGGAGTCAGAGAGTACAGACACTCCTGTGGTGATGTGGAAAGGAGTCAGAGAGTACAGGCACTCCTGTGGTGATGTGGAAAGGAGTCAGAGAGTACAGACACTCCTGTGGTGATATGGAAAGGAGTCAGAGAGTACAGGCACTCCTGTGGTGATGTGGAAAGGAGTCAGAGAGTACAGGCACTCCTGTGGTGATGTGAAAAGGAGTCAGAGAGTACAGGCACTCCTGTGGTGATGTGGAAAGGAGTCAGAGAGTACAGGCACTCCTGTGGTGATGTGGAAAGGAGTCAGAGAGTACAGGCACTCCTGTGGTGATGTGAAAAGGAGTCAGAGAGTACTGGCACTCCTGTGGTGATATGGAAAGGAGTCAGAGAGTACAGGCACTCCTGTGGTGATGTGGAAAGGAGTCAGAGAGTACAGACACTCCTGTGATGATGTGGAAAGGAGTCAGAGAGTACAGGCACTCCTGTGGTGATGTGGAAAGGAGTCAGAGAGTACAGGCACTCCTGTGGTGATGTGAAAAGGAGTCAGAGAGTACAGGCACTCCTGTGGTGATGTGGAAAGGAGTCAGAGAGTACAGGCACTCCTGTGGTGATGTGAAAAGGAGTCAGAGAGTACAGACGCTCCTGTGGTGATGTGAAAAGGAGTCAGAGAGTACAGGCACTCCTGTGGTGATGTGGAAAGGAGTCAGAGAGTACAGGCACTCCTGTGGTGATGTAGAAAGGAGTCAGAGAGTACAGACACTCCTGTGGTGATGTGGAAAGGAGTCAGAGAGTACAGGCACTCCTGTGGTGATGTGGAAAGGAGTCAGAGAGTACAGGCACTCCTGTGGTGATGTGGAAAGGTGTCAGAGAGTACAGGCACTCCTGTGTTGATGTGAAAAGTAGTCAGAGAGTACAGGCACTCCTGTGGTGATGTGAAAAGGAGTCAGAGAGTACAGGCACTCCTGTGGTGATGTGGAAAGGAGTCAGAGAGTACAGACACTCCTGTGGTGATGTGGAAAGGAGTCAGAGAGTACAGGCACTCCTGTGGTGATGTGGACAGCAGTCAGAGACTACAGGCACTCCTGTGGTGATGTGAAAAGGAGTCAGAGAGTACAGACGCTCCTGTGGTGATGTGAAAAGGAGTCAGAGAGTACAGGCACTCCTGTGGTGATGTGGAAAGGAGTCAGAGAATACAGGCACTCCTGTGGTGATGTAGAAAGGAGTCAGAGAGTACAGACACTGCTGTGGTGATGTGGAAAGGAGTCAGAGAGTACAGGCACTCCTGTGGTGATGTGGAAAGGAGTCAGAGAGTACAGGCACTCCTGTGGTGATGTGGAAAGGAGTGAGAGAGTACAGACACTCCTGTGGTGATATGGAAAGGAGTCAGAGAGCACAGGCACTCCTGTGGTGATGTGGAAAGGAGTCAGAGAGTACAGGCACTCCTGTGGTGATGTGAAAAGGAGTCAGAGAGTACAGGCACTCCTGTGGTGATGTGGAAAGGAGTCAGAGAGTACAGGCACTCCTGTGGTGATGTGGAAAGGAGTCAGAGAGTACAGACACTCCTGTGGTGATGTGGAAAGGAGTCAGAGAGTACAGGCACTCCTGTGGTGATGTGAAAAGGAGTCAGAGAGTACAGGCACTCCTGTGGTGATGTGGAAAGGAGTCAGAGAATACAGGCGCTCCTGTGGTGATGTAGAAAGGAGTCAGAGAGTACAGACACTCCTGTGGTGATGTGGAAAGGAGTCAGAGAGTACAGGCACTCCTGTGGTGATGTGGAAAGGAGTCAGAGAGTACAGGCACTCCTGTGTTGATGTGAAAAGGAGTCAGAGAGTACAGGCACTCCTGTGGTGATGTGGAAAGGAGTCAGAGAGTTCAGGCACTCCTGTGGTGATGTGGAAAGGTGTCAGAGAGTACAGACACTCCTGTGGTGATGTGGAAAGGAGTCAGAGAGTACAGGCACTCCTGTGGTTATGTGAAAAGGAGTCAGAGAGTACAGGCACTCCTGTGGTGATGTGGAAAGGAGTAAGAGAGTACAGGCACTCCTGTGGTGATGTGAAAAGGAGTCAGAGAGTACAGACACTCCTGTGGTGATGTGGAAAGGAGTCAGAGAGTACAGGCACTCCTGTGGTGATGTGGAAAGGAGTCAGAGAGTACAGACACTCCTGTGGTGATATGGAAAGGAGTCAGAGAGTACAGGCACTCCTGTGGTGATGTGGAAAGGAGTCAGAGAGTACAGGCACTCCTGTGGTGATGTGAAAAGGAGTCAGAGAGTACAGGCACTCCTGTGGTGATGTGGAAAGGAGTCAGAGAGTACAGGCACTCCTGTGGTGATGTGGAAAGGAGTCAGAGAGTACAGGCACTCCTGTGGTGATGTGAAAAGGAGTCAGAGAGTACTGGCACTCCTGTGGTGATATGGAAAGGAGTCAGAGAGTACAGGCACTCCTGTGGTGATGTGGAAAGGAGTCAGAGAGTACAGACACTCCTGTGATGATGTGGAAAGGAGTCAGAGAGTACAGGCACTCCTGTGGTGATGTGGAAAGGAGTCAGAGAGTACAGGCACTCCTGTGGTGATGTGAAAAGGAGTCAGAGAGTACAGGCACTCCTGTGGTGATGTGGAAAGGAGTCAGAGAGTACAGGCACTCCTGTGGTGATGTGAAAAGGAGTCAGAGAGTACAGACGCTCCTGTGGTGATGTGAAAAGGAGTCAGAGAGTACAGGCACTCCTGTGGTGATGTGGAAAGGAGTCAGAGAGTACAGGCACTCCTGTGGTGATGTAGAAAGGAGTCAGAGAGTACAGACACTCCTGTGGTGATGTGGAAAGGAGTCAGAGAGTACAGGCACTCCTGTGGTGATGTGGAAAGGAGTCAGAGAGTACAGGCACTCCTGTGGTGATGTGGAAAGGTGTCAGAGAGTACAGGCACTCCTGTGTTGATGTGAAAAGTAGTCAGAGAGTACAGGCACTCCTGTGGTGATGTGAAAAGGAGTCAGAGAGTACAGGCACTCCTGTGGTGATGTGGAAAGGAGTCAGAGAGTACAGACACTCCTGTGGTGATGTGGAAAGGAGTCAGAGAGTACAGGCACTCCTGTGGTGATGTGGACAGCAGTCAGAGACTACAGGCACTCCTGTGGTGATGTGAAAAGGAGTCAGAGAGTACAGACGCTCCTGTGGTGATGTGAAAAGGAGTCAGAGAGTACAGGCACTCCTGTGGTGATGTGGAAAGGAGTCAGAGAATACAGGCACTCCTGTGGTGATGTAGAAAGGAGTCAGAGAGTACAGACACTGCTGTGGTGATGTGGAAAGGAGTCAGAGAGTACAGGCACTCCTGTGGTGATGTGGAAAGGAGTCAGAGAGTACAGGCACTCCTGTGGTGATGTGGAAAGGAGTGAGAGAGTACAGACACTCCTGTGGTGATATGGAAAGGAGTCAGAGAGCACAGGCACTCCTGTGGTGATGTGGAAAGGAGTCAGAGAGTACAGGCACTCCTGTGGTGATGTGAAAAGGAGTCAGAGAGTACAGGCACTCCTGTGGTGATGTGGAAAGGAGTCAGAGAGTACAGGCACTCCTGTGGTGATGTGGAAAGGAGTCAGAGAGTACAGACACTCCTGTGGTGATGTGGAAAGGAGTCAGAGAGTACAGGCACTCCTGTGGTGATGTGAAAAGGAGTCAGAGAGTACAGGCACTCCTGTGGTGATGTGGAAAGGAGTCAGAGAGTACAGGCACTCCTGTGGTGATGTGAAAAGGAGTCAGAGAGTACAGACGCTCCTGTGGTGATGTGAAAAGGAGTCAGAGAGTACAGGCACTCCTGTGGTGATGTGGAAAGGAGTCAGAGAATACAGGCACTCCTATGGTGATGTAGAAAGGAGTCAGAGAGTACAGACACTCATGTGGTGATGTGGAAAGGAGTCAGAGAGTACAGGCACTCCTGTGGTGATGTGGAATGGAGTCAGAGAGTACAGGCACTCCTGTGGTGATGTGGAAAGGAGTCAGAGAGTACAGACACTCCTGTGGTGATATGGAAAGGAGTCAGAGAGTACAGACACTCCTGTGGTGATGTGGAAAGTAGTCAGAGAGTACAGGCACTCCTGGGGCTCTGTGAAAAGGAGTCAGAGAGTACAGGCTGTCCAGGGTCTATGTGGACCTCACAGTCAGAAGTCAGAGAGTGGAGGCCGCCCTGGGGTACAGCGGGCAGGCTGCAGGAGTATTCATTGGGAGCACAGTGTACTCCAGCTCCAGGGAGGGACAAGGCCTGTGTGCTCAATAGGAATAATGCCCAGCTTGGTGTGAGGCTGTCTCACAGTCACTGTCCTTGGGCTTGTCGGTCTCTGTACTGGGCTGCAGATGGAATGGTGATGGTAATGGGAGGGGTCTGCGTGCTGTATTTGGAAACACATAAGAAATGGGGATGGTCTGTATGTGAACCTCTCGTGACTGGGTGGGGGGCGGTGGGGGCATTCACCTCAGTAGCTGACCACAGCCTCAGGATGAGGAGGATAGATGTCCATATGGGGCATGGGCATATCAATAGTGATGGCTCAGGGATCCAGTATTACTGGGGGAGGCTGGAGAATAGAAGGAGGGAGCTCCGCCTTCACACCGTGAGGTTCCAGGTAGATTTCTGGGACACACACGGTGAGAGAGGGATCATTGAAGTTCAGTTTGAAATAGTAGTGCAGAACCGCCATCTTGCTGTATTGGAGTTATGGTGCAGTTATAGATCAAAAGTGGAAGTGATTCTGAATGAGAGCAGTGTGAGGCTGTGTGTGAGGAGTGCACTGCTGGAGGTGCCCTTTCTGGGGGCGCCCTCTAACTTGTTGGTGCCGCAAAGTAAAGTGGAGTCTGATTGGAGAAAAGGAGGAAGACCTCCTTGGGTAGAAAGCCATTGGAAGCTGGTGCCTTTATCAGCGCTGTAACAGAAATCAATGGCTTAACATCATAGTCGCTGCATCTCAACATAAACACACAGGAATGTAAAACTTGGAAATGCAGGCAACCATTAACAAGACATAGGTGCAGCATATATGACATTCCATCAATGGGGGGGCTGTCATGTGATCTCCAGAATTGGCATTCATAACAGGCCAAAGGGCATCCAGTCATTAATCATGAGCAACTTATTGTTAATTAGAATTCCGGGCCAGAGACTGTAGCACTGAGCTAGGTTAAGTAGTACATTTCACTGAGACCCTCTCATGCCACTGAGGGATTCAGATGTTACATATCCAGGATGGCATCTTTGTCACCTTAATATGTCTGCTAGCTTCTCAGAGACAAGGCTGCATCAGCGACCATGCAAACAGGGCAGAAACTACTGTAGACCATTACAGTTGCCATCGGTAACATATTGTGAGCTTCACTGTCTTGACCTGTCAATCATTCACACCTTCAGTCTTTCATTTGGAGAGAAGGTTAAAGACAACAATGGATCCAGGGCTCAATGCTGCCTTTTAGAGGGTCCTACTGCAATGGAGGAGATGAAGGGTGGAGAGGCGATGCTGAGCACTGCTCCAGCAGGAGGCCCTGCCTGAGGTCCAGGGCCAAGGGAAGCCAGAGCAAGAACAAGAGGGTCAAGAGGAGAGCCCCAGACAATGGAGACTCACCAGGCCTAGGAGACTCTTATATTTACAAATGAGTGAGAGACATTGCAGGGCACGTCTGCACTTGTCCTGAACTCTGGTGGATCACATCTGCCACATTCATTGTGAGGGCCTGAAGCCCTGGAGTTGGAGGCTATCCCCTACCCATGGCTTTAAATGTGGCCACCGCGCTCAATTTTTTACCTGCGGGTCATTCCAGGGATCTACAGAGGACCTCTGCAGACATCTCGCAGTCCACAACACACAGGTGCATCAAGGAGGTCACAGATGTCATAGACGGGACATGGCCACAGTTCTCCTAGCCCCCAGTGCTATTCCATTTCACCTGAAGAGATGTCCAGCTGGTTGCATCGAGAGCTAGTCCAGCATTAACACTTGCACTTTCTCGCCTCATGATTCACTAGGCCGTGATCTCTAAGGAAGTCAGCAGCGTCCTCTGTATGCATTCACTCTGGGAAGTGAGAGTCCACTCAGCAACAAGAAGGCTGGCGAAACTGGGGAAGCAGTCATCACCACAAAAATGAGAAACTAGAACGGGTAGTGAAATGGGCAAGTGGTTGGAGATCTCTTCCTCCAGGTCTTGTCCTTTCGCACACCTCTCGGGGGAAACAACTGCCTCTATTCCTTCTGAGCTGCCCTCAGACAATGGTGTTTTGTGAGGAAGAAGGGTTCCAAGCACTTAAATCACACACTTTTAATAAAGATTTTAACACAGCCCTGACACCACACAAGGGTCAGAATCTATCTTCAGTGAGCTTCAAATGACATGAATGTGAATCTCACCAACTTATTCACAGGATGACTAGACTTTGAGATAAGAGGATTCAAATGTACATAATCACAAGGCCTTCATTCTACCAAGCCATTCACTTAAACATCTAATGTATTCACAACAGTGCAATATTTTCACAGTGGTAGCGCCCCAGTGACTCAAAAGTGATTTCAATATTTCTTAATTTTCCTAAGCCCACTGCTACTCCTGGGTGTTGCCCTAACATCTGCAGCAGAGGTGGAGGCAGCCTGCTGACTGCTTCGGCCTGACGTCTGTGATGACATCTTCTGGTGCTCAAGGCCCAGAGGTCCCTGGCCTGATGAGGGTCTCTCGCTCAGGGGCAGATGCGCCCTCCTTGGCCTGAGCAGCTGGAGTGGATGGGGTCACAGGCAGAGAGGACGCTGAGTGGCTGCACACTCTTGGAGCCTCCTGTGGGTGCCCGAGGGTCCTGCCCTGACCCCTAGAGGAGAAGGTGCACTTGGAGGAAGGTCAAGGTGCCTCGTCCCTCTGTCATATCTTGAGGTTACCCACCAAGGTGTGTGGCCATGGAGTCCAGGGCTGAGTGCAAATCCAGCAAAAACTGCTGGGCCAAGGTCCCCATGGTGGTTGCCAACCTTCCCATAGTGACCTCAAGGCATTGGCATGTTGGTGCCATGGCACAGGCAGAACGCGGACTGACTCCTCCATCCTTCACTCCAGTCTGCTGAGTGACAGCCAGAATCTCTGCCTGTTGTTGTATCTCCAGCACTGAGCTGGCAGCCGCTCGCAGAGGCTCATCATCAAACTCGGACCGAGCGGGTGGCTGGTCTCCTGCAGCCCACCGAGTGCCAGAGACATGGGCTGTCCCTGCCTCCGGCTGTTGCGGGGACGTGTCAGTGAGGTGTTCCACAGTAAGTGAGCCCGAGCCTAATGTAGAACCATGCTCCACCAAGGTGTGTGTCTCTGCGCTGGTGAAGGGTGTGGGCGAGCGCTATGATTTTTCTTCCAGAGCTTCTTCTTCTTCTGACCTGGCCCTGGGGGCTGGGACTTGTCATGGGCACCCTTGTGGGCTTCGACCTGCTGGTGCCTATCAGATAGAGAACAGCGCTTCAGTTGATGAGCATGTGGGATATAAAGCTGTATGTGACTCACTGTGATTGGCGGGATGTGAGGAACTGATGGAGCTGTGATCTATACTTGGTTTCGGAGACTATCCAAACTGCCCTTCCCCACAGGAGTGGTCCCTTTCTGCCCCAGCGATCCCGGTGAAAGCCTCCACGAACTCACCGAGGGCAATTATCTCGGCCGTGCCTCCCCCACTCTGCGCTCTTTCCCGCCTGTCGTGTGCAGCCTTGCCCTAGATGAAGACAGAAGAAAGGCAGGTGATGGGAAGGGGTGGAGCAGAGGCTGGGAAAGATGCATGTCCCCTATGTGTGGTGAGCCCTCCCCAGAAGGAGTTGAAGATGGAGTGTGAGCAGCACGATAGATGAGATGGTGGTGATGTGAAAGTTTCCATGAGGCAATCAGTGTTGATATGTGTCCCCCGCTAATGGTTATGTGAGATCCCTGAAGAGAGGAGCCCTTTGGGTGCATGATGCCATGATGATAGTTTGATATTGGAGGGAGTCGAAGGATGACTTACCTTGGCGGAGCGGATCAGATCATTCATCCTCTTCCTGAGCTGGATGGCGTTTCGGATGCGGTTGCCAGTTGCGCTCACGCTTTCAGGCCAGAAAGGTGAGTCTGATATGCTTCCTGGCACTGTCCCTGGGATATAGGATGTTCCTATGCGCCTGCACTCCTTTACTCAAGGCCTGGAGGGCCTGGTGGCTGAACCATGTGCCGCCTCCTTCTTCTGCTTTGCGGAGATCACGGTGCGTGACCCAGAGACGGGTGATCTGGAGAGAGTGACAGTGCTTGGGTGGCGTTTTAATACATGCCCGGACCTTCCACCCCGCCAGGTAACGGTGGGGAGGATGAATCAACAGCTGACCCACTGGGTGATTCGGACAGCTACTCGCCTGGGCATGACCACCTTGATGAGCATGCAGGCCTACAGCAGCTCCTGAGCCCTCCCCTGTAAGTGTTTGACAGCCACACTGTCCTGCAACTGGTAGAACATTGGCAGCATGAAGTGGCCCCCATGTGCTGCAGTAGACACATCTCATCTGCTGCTGTGGCCTGGAACCCAAACCCCTGTCTGACACCCACCGTGTACTCGCCCAGTTGCACTGCCTGATACCCTTATGAGTGTCACTTTGCAGTGACTACACAGCGCCACTTAACCTGGTGGAGGGCTACAGATTGTTCACCCTTTGTCCCACACTGGAGCCAACATAGGCACTAACCTGCACTGCTGTCTCCATCCAGGCCGCCTTGGTCAGGCGGGTAGGGCCTCCTGCTGCCAACTGGAAAGCAAGACCCCTCGCCCTTCCCGCACACTTTGGAGGAGAACCTGCAACGAGGGGCAGCTAAACAGAGAGCCCACATGTTGTCTGCTCTCAGACACCTCCAGCTGCGGAGAGATCCAAAAGTCTGGCTGCAATCTTGGCATCCACTCAGAGCGGCTAGCAGTGAGTGAGTGCCGGTCTTGGGTGCCCCTTAAAGGTGGTCTGGACCTTCGGTCCCTTGAGGTAAGGGTGCGGGTGCCCAATTCCCGCCTGCCCCCACCCACAAGATTCGCCGTGCTCCTCATGCATGCATATCTAATGAGCTGATAGGTACGAGATTGCATTCTGTCCCCAAACTGAAACTACCCTCGCTTCCACTCCTGCCTCCCGCTTATATTCCAGACCTGAAGATTCCGTCCAGAGGTTTCGACTCCGACTGGAAGTTTTGGGCCAGAAAAGGGGGATGTTGAATTCCTGATAAACACCTCAGTTCTAAAAAGCATCCATGTGATCTCAGGTTGCCATAGGGAGAGAAACTCAAATAGAAATTAGTTAAGGAGAAATTTATTTCTTTTTCTTTAGTTTGAGGTATCTGTTGCCTGTTGATTAATGTTTGACATTTGTTGATTTTAGTTTGTTAGAGTAAAAGTCTTAAAAAGGTGAAATTTTATCCATTACTTCTGTTGGCGTTGTGAAGATTCATTTCTTTTTAAAGGTTATCCGTGTCTACAGGGATCGTAACACTATCTATGGGCCTGGACTGCCTCAGGGAACTCCGACAGGGGGGTGCACATCTACTGCAGCTGGTCTAGCCAGAACTTACTTTCCAGTGACTCCTGAGGCCCTGCATCTGTGCCCAGCTGAGCAGGGCTGTCTCTGTCCTCCATCCCCCGAAGGGGATTGCCCACAACTTCCTCTGCCCCTGGCATCTCCATATACTTGTTAATAAGCCTTCTAAACTTGCCCTGCCACCTTCCAGTGCATGTGCACTCCCTCCCCCAGCTCTCTCAGTGACTCCATCCTCTTTAAAATTGTACCATTTGTTTTGCAACATCCTTCCTTGTCTTTATCCAGGTGAACATTCCTGAGCACGTATCTGTCTATTTCACCAGTCTATGTCCTCCTGAAGTGTGTTCCTGTCTTCCTCACAATTTGTCATGCTCGGGAATTGTGCCATCTGCAGATTTTAAAATTATGCCCTGCATACCCAACTCCTACAGCATGCCAGTGTCGTGCTCCTCACCCAGTGGCACCCTATCTCACCGCATGCTGGCGGACGATGCGCTTGTATGAAGCGGTGGTGCTCCTTGGGAGCTCAGCAGTTGCTGCGCTAGGCCTGGTGACAGTGAGGGAAATGGTCTCACTGTCTTTTCATCTGCATCTGTCAGAGACACAAGAAGAGATCGTTAAAACTAGCCTTGGAGATCAGGAGCCTCTGCAGTGCTGAGGCTTCCCCCACGCAACTCGCTATTTGTTCTGCTATCGAATGGGGTGGAGTACAAGGCTCCCCCTCAATGAGTACAATGCCCTCTCTCCTCACCATTGCCATCACGAAAGGCTCACCTTGCCATGACCAACATCCTCCTGGTCTGAAACCCTGCCTATTTCAATGGCTCCATCTCCCATGGCCGTGATTGCTTGCACGTAGGAAACCTCTCCACCAGTCTCGGTCTTCTCCCGGGCATTATGAGCCTGGTCATCCTGCAAGGACAAAAGACAGAGAGATAAGACACTGCTGGCCAAAGTCTCACAGACTCAGACGTTTACAGCACAGAAGGAGGCCATTCAGCCCATCATATCCACGCCGGTCAACAAAGATCTGACTACACTAATCCCAATTTCCAGCGCTTGGCCCATAGCCCTGGAGGCTATGGAAATGTAAATGAATATCTAAATACTTCTTAAATGTTACGAGAGCTTCTAACTCAACCACCCTTTCTGGTTGAAAAAATTTCTCCTCAACTCCCCTCTTAGCCTTCTACTTCTTACCTTAAACCTATGCCCCCCTGTCAGCTACTCCTATTCATTAGAAGCTGCATGTCTCAGTGCTGGCTGGTCCTCAGCACTGCTATGCCTTGCTGAGGGGTTAGTAAGTAACCTGGACACACCTGCGCCCATGCTGAGGAGCAACATGCACATTGAGGCTTCTCAGGTGATGTGTCTGCTGAAAGGTGAATGCCCAAATGCCCGACCTGAGTGATGGGGCTGCATGCACCTTGCCAGAGTGAGTCAGACCATTGAACCTCTTTTTTTTAATTCACTCATGGGATGTGGGCATTGCTGACAAGTCCAGCATTTGTTGGCCTTAAGACCAATTAAGAGTCAACTGCATTGACGTGGGACTGGAGTCACATGTAGACCAAACCACTAAGGATGGCAGATTTACTTCCTTAAAGGGGCATTAGTGAACCAGTTGGATTTTTATGATGATCAATGATAATTTCATGGTCACAATTCCAGATTTTAAAAAAAATTAATTGAATTTAAATTCCACCAGCTGCCATAATGGGATTTGAACCCATGACTCCTGGGCATTAGCCTGGGCCTCTGGATTACTAGTTCAGTGAGATTACCGCTATGCCATCCTCTTCTCGCCTTCCAACATTGGATCCAACTTCCTTGCACCGTACATTTTCTGCTGACTGGTTTTTTAAAAATCATTCATGGGATGTGGGTGTCGCTGGCTAGGCCAGCATTTATTGCCCATCCCTAATTGCCCTTGAGGAGGTGGTGGTGGTAAGCTGCTTTCTTGTACCGCTGCAGTCCATGTGGTGTAGGTACACCCACAGTGATGTTAGGGAGGGAGTTCCAGGATTTAGACCCAGTGACAGTGAAGGAACGGCCAATATATTTCCAAGTCAGGATAGTGAGTGACTTGCTCAGTCCGAGTGGGTGACTTGGAGGTCAGGCTATGTCCATCCAGACTTGCTCAGTCTGGGTGGGTGGCTTCCTCCTGCCACACTCCAGGAGGAGGATCTTCCTTCACTCCCTTATGGCATGTAGGAGGACCAAGGATCTGCCGTGCCCTAGTTCAAGGCCTCCATGCTGTGGTCAGTTTAAATCAGGCCTACGCTTGGGTGGTTTCCCCTCCGTTCCTACACCCTTGCCCTCTAACTGACTGCCAAACACGTCCCTAAGCCAATTAAGGGAGCGACCCTATGTAACTCGCGGCCAATGACTGTTATCCCACCGGGGGCAGATTCGGGACTGCAAACAGCTAATTAATAAGTCTGGAATTGAAAGCTAGCCTTAGTAATGGCGACCATGGTACTATCATTGATTGATGTAAAATCCATCTGCTTCACTAGTGTCCTTCGGGGAAGGAAACCTGCCATCCTTACCTACATGTGACTCCAGACCCACAGCAATGTGGCTGAATATTAACAGCCCCCTGCAAACCACTCAGTTGTGCCAAATTGCGACAGATACTCAAGTGACTGCCGTGGCTCAAGAGCACAGCTCACCACCATCTTCTCAAGGACAATTAGAGAGAGACGCCCATCAGATACTGGCCTTACCAATGATGTCCATGTCCCACAAAAGAATTTTGAAAAAGCGGTCCCGACTTCCCTCCCTGCCACTGTTGAGAAAATTCAGACAAACGGTTCGGCTCACCAGGACTGGAGCAAGTTCGCTGAAGAGAAACAACTTTTAAGCAACCACAAAGGCAGTGAAAGTAGGGTGTCGAAGGTGGGGAAATAAAGGGGAGGCCTGTGATCGGATGATAGGCTAAATGACAAAAGAGAAGATGGTGCAAGGGAAAAAGAGATTCTCTCAGTTGGGCACCTTACAACCTTGCAGATTCAACATTGAGTTCAACAATTTCAGATCATAATCTCTGTCCTCATTTTTTCAGATGGCAGCTGTTGGGAAAGATTCGTCTAGTTCCACCAGACCCATCTTCTGTTTGTTTTTCCCCCACCTTGTCCCTTTCCCATCTACTACTTTCTCTGAAATTTGCCAAATCCTGTTGTACCTCTATGCCTGGGAGTGTGGTGGAGGCAGGTTCAATTTATCAGACCCTCTACCGGGTCTAAATGTTCATGCCTCTACTTGGTTTTAGTGGCACACAACAACTCAGATACTGTTCCACTAAATGTGGTACACCTTTATTAATACCACTAAGCAATAGTACACACCCACACCCACTAGTTACTTAGCAGCCCTGCGCGCTGGAGTTCACCTTGGTGATCAGTAATCTGATGAGCTCTCGGTGCGTGCCTTCAGTGTGGGTGACCAAACCACTCTAGCCACTGCAACAATGGTGTCTTTGTGTACTCTTTCTTTACACTGTTTTTGGCCCTGGCCTTGTGCCATATAAGGCAATACTTGTTTTTAGCCCATTTTGTTTCTCAGTGACATCAATGTCTTTTCCAGATACCCGATGAAGATATTCAAAAGGGAATTAGACTGTTAGCTGAAGAGGAAGATGGGCTGAATGGTCTCCTTTAATGCTGTCATGATTCTGTGATTCTCACATTTTCCAGTTCTGATGAAGGTCATCAGCCTGAAGCATTAACTCTGTTTCTCTCTCCAGTGATGTCACCAGACATACTGAGAACTTCCACCATTGTTTTACTTTCTGGTTTGCAGCGTTTGCAGTATTTTGCTTTTGTTTGAAAGAATCATGCTTCTGTTTAAAGTAGTCATGTCTCATTTTGATTTCTGTTGCCACAGGAGGAGGCTTTCTTTTGCACCATGAATGTAAATTGGCCGTGAGAGTGTATAATTAGCAAGAGTGAATATAATTATTGAACTAGGAAAACAGCTCATCCCATCATTTGCACCTGACCAAGACCTTCCGTGACTCATGACCGCCAAAGCATTTTTACAGCAAACGGAGTCCATTTTTAAAATGTCGCAGCAGATAACTTGTGCAGAGCAAGATCCCATAAACAGTGTTAATGTTTCGAGTCCGTATGACTCTTCACCAGGGTGAAGGGGTGAAGAGACTCTTCACCAGGATGAAGAGGTGAAGAGACTCTTCACCGGGGTGAAGGGGTGAAGAGACTCTTCACCGGGGTGAAGGGGTGAAGAGACTCTTCACCGGGGTGAAGGGGTGAAGAGACTCTTCACCGGGGTGAAGGGGTGAAGAGACTCTTCACCGGGGTGAAGGGGTGAAGAGACTCTTCACCGGGGTGAAGGGGTGAAGAGACTCTTCACCGGGGTGAAGGGGTGAAGAGACTCTTCACCGGGGTGAAGGGGTGAAGAGACTCTTCACCGGGGTGAAGGGGTGAAGAGACTCTTCACCGGGGTGAAGGGGTGAAGAGACTCTTCACCGGGGTGAAGGGGTGAAGAGACTCTTCACCAGGGTGAAGGGGTGAAGAAACTCTTCACCAGGGTGAAGAGGTGAAGAGACTCTTCACCAGGGTGAAGGGGTGAAGAGACTCTTCACCGGGGTGAAGGGGTGAAGAGACTCTTCACCGGGGTGAAGGGGTGAAGAGACTCTTCACCAAGGTGAAGGGGTGAAGAGACTCTTCACCAGGGTGAAGAGGTGAAGAGACTCTTCACCAGGGTGAAGAGGTGAAGAGACTCTTCACCAGGGTGAAGGGGTGAAGAGACTCTTCACCAGGGTGAAGGGGTGAAGAGACTCTTCACCAGGGTGAAGGGGTGAAGAGACTCTTCACCAGGGTGAAGGGGTGAAGAGACTCTTCACCAGGGTGAAGAGGTGAAGGGACTCTTCACCAGGGTGAAGAGGTGAAGGGACTCTTCACCTGATGAAGAGTCATATGGACTCGAAACGTTAACTCTGTCTTCCTCTCCACAGAGGCTGTCAGACCTGCTGAGATTTTCCAGCTATTTTTGTTTTTGTTTCAGATTTCTAGCATTTGCAGTATTTTGCTTTTATCCCATAAACAGTAATGGGTTAATGGCCAGATAAACTGTTTTAGCAATGTTGATTGAGACACACAGTCTTTTACACATAGCGATGTCTCTGACACTTTCTCCTTCATGAAGAACCCAGAAGGTACTGTAACTGGAGTTTAACGTGGATAAGTGTGAGGTTATCCATTTTGGCGGAAGAATAAAAAGGTGACTTATTATTTCAATGGGGAGAAACTTCAAGATACTTCAGTGCAGAGGGATCAGGGTGTCCTCGTGCATGAATCGCTGAAAGCTAGTATGCAGGTACAGCAGGTAATAAGGAAGACAAATGGAATTTTGGCATTTATTCCTAAAGGAATAGAGTATAAAAATAGGGAAGTGTTGCAACTGTACAAGCGATTGGTGAGACTGCACCTGGAGTACTGTGCACAGATTTGGTCCCCTTACTTGAGGAAGGATATAGTTGCACTGGAGGCGGTTCAGAGGAGGTTCACTAGATTGATTCCAGAGATGCGAGGCTTGTCTGATGAGGAGAGGTTGAGCAGTTTAGGCCTATACTCGCTAGAGTTTAGAATGATGAGAGGAGATCTAATTGAGGTATATAAGATGCTAAAGAGGATGGACTAAGTAGATGTGGAGTGGATGTTTCCCCTTCTGGGGCATTCTAAAATGAGAGGCCATAGTTTTAGGCTAAGGGGTGGTAGATTTAAATCAGAGATGAGGAGGAATTACTTTTCTCAAAGGGTCGTGAATCTGTGGAATTCACTACCTCAGAGTGCAGTGGATGCCGGGACACTGAGTAAATTTAAGGAGGAGATAGACAGATTTTTAATTAGTGATGGGTTGAAAGGTTATGGGGAGAGGGCGGGAAATTGGAGTTGAGGCCGAAATGAGATCAGCCATGATCGTAATGAATAGCGGGGCAGGCTTGAGGGGCTGAATTGCCTACTCCTGCTCCGAGTTCTTATGTTCTTATGTTCTTCTCAATACCGAAGATGCAAGTGTCTCCCATTACAGCATTACATTTCCTCCCAGTCACTTTATGTCTTTCCTTAATGCCACTGTTGTGTCTGTGGAAATGGAATAAAGTGTTTATGCAAGACCTTTTCTTCTACCTGAATTTAATGCTGATGGACTCCCCAACTAAAAAAATAACTGAAACTCAACAAGTGTTCACCCAGAACATAGATAACCATTTTCACTTAAGCACAGAGTCAACTAACAAAAGCAGTTAATCAGAAATGATCACACTTGTGAGTCTTTGATGGTTATACATAATGTAGCAGCCAGAGATAAAGATCTCGATGTCTCAAGTAGTAAAGGATGAAAAGAGAGGCAGTTTATCACATAATCTAAAGGCGATAGTGTGAAGCCATGAACTGTGAACGCATTGTAGAACTGCAAAGAGCTTAACCTCAAGTAACACTCGGACTGAGTATTGACCAAATGTGCTGTATAGATTTGAATTAGTTTCCATCGCAAAAGGGGCCATTCCACAATGGACATCTCTCATCCCCCCTAATCATATAAGATACCCTTCCCCTAGAAACATCTGTAAAATTCTATAATCAGTAAGAGATCCTCCCCCTTCACACATCTGTAAATGCCCCCTGGCAGCATCGGCGGAGAAGAAATCAGTTAATTTCCGCCGATGCTGCCAGACTTGCTGAGTTTTTCCAGGTAATTCTGTTTTTGTTTTGTTTTGGATTTCCAGCATCCGCAGTAGCTTTTAGCTTTTTGTTTTTATGTAAATGCCCCCTGTTCAATTCAGATCCTTCCCTTTCACACATCTGTAATTTCCCCAATCAATTCAAAGCTCTTCCTGTATCCATACCTGTCGTCCCCCGCCCCCCCCTAACCAGTAAGGGATCATTCTCCTATGCACACCTCATTCGTCCTTTCTTTGAATGAACCTTGTTGATGTGAACTCTCATCTTTTCTTCAAGCATTTTTGGGCGCAGAAGAGGCCATTTTAAAGTAACAATTAATAAGGCAATTTACCTTAAAGAGTCAACATTGCTTTGAGAACATGAGTTAACAAGGGAAATATGCAGTGCTGAAATGTGAGATTTTACTTTGACACCAATGTGTGTGAGCCAGATGCAAAAAAACTGGAGCAGCTCAGCAAGACTTGGCAGAACTAAAGCATTCACAGGCTTTACTCATAATCTTGTGGATTGGTGAATTTAGCATCTGCAGTTAATGAGGAAACTGAAGAATGTTTAATTTAACAGAAGCACCAAAATTGTACATTTGTGGGGGAGCTGTTAAAAGTGTTCTGGAGAATGGCATAGCAGCAGAAGTTGTTATTTTCATACCTTTGTATTCTTCTCTTAGAGCACAGTATAGAGCGGGGGGAGAAAAATCACAGGTCGATCAACAGTTTGACAGGGCGATAATGTTGTTATTTTCATATCTTTGCACTCTTCCTTTAGAGACTAGAGCAGAAAGCTAAAATAACTGCAAAAACAAAGAGAGAAATTAAGAATAAAAGCAATTTAAACTGTTGGTGAAACAAGGTACTTTGAATTTAAAATAACATGAATGAACTGGAGACACTAATTTATGGAGGGAACGTTCACACAGTCGGGATGACTGAAACATGGCCACATAGCGAAAGGTTGGCTATAACACATTTAGGAAGAAAAGGAAGTTGCAGTAATAGAGAAGCTATACTAGATAAAGATACATAACGCTAGTAGAAAGAAAGGAGGGAACTAGCAGTAAGAGAGATCCAAATTCTATATGAACTGAGTTAAAAATTAAGAAGAAGGTTCATCACCTTAATCGGTCTGCAAATTGTGGAAGGGAATTGGAGAAAGAAATATGTCAGCAAATCTACAAGATGAGTAGCAGAAAATTAATCATTTCAATTACCCCGAAAAAACTAGAAGGTAGAAGTAGATAAAGGAGAAAAGGGATTTCAGCTTTTACAGGATATACAGAACCCCTTTCCAGCCCAGTGTGTAAAATGTCCAACAAGATAGGAATCGCTGAAACCAAAGGAAAATGCTTCGGAATAAAAACAGGAGGTGCTGGAAACATGCAGCAGATCAGGCAGTATTTGTGGAGAGAGAAACAGAGCTAATGTTTCAGGTCAAGAACATTTCTTCAAAGCAGCCATTCTGATAACTATTCCAGACCGTTGGGAGATAGAAGAGCATATTAGCAGTAATGATGACAACATTTTAAAATCCAACATCAGCATCGAGAGTGACATTAGGACAATGAAGAAGGTAGTAGATGGGAAAAGAGTAAATTAGGGTGGAGGTAAACTGGAAGAAAGCCTTGAAAAGAAAAGAGACAGGAAAATAGCGAGGTATCTTTAAAAGGGTAATCAATAGTGTTTGAGACAAATGTATTCCACTACGAGTCAAAAATATGTAAGCTAATTATGGGACACTGTAGATGAACAAAGATCTAGAGGGAAGAATTAAGCTAAGGTAAAATACATATAAGAAGTTCTTACATGCTAAAGGAGAGGAGGACAAAAGGAAATATAAAGATAAAAATGCATAAAACCATTAGGAAGGTAAAGAGAGATTTCAAAGTCAAATT
This sequence comes from Cetorhinus maximus, assembly GCF_964194155.1. Taxonomy (NCBI): domain Eukaryota; kingdom Metazoa; phylum Chordata; class Chondrichthyes; order Lamniformes; family Cetorhinidae; genus Cetorhinus; species Cetorhinus maximus. The sequence continues at coordinate 372,184 of NW_027596323.1, forward strand.
ACCTTGGAATACAAAAAAAAGTGTTCAACCGAAACAGACACAAGAAAATAAGAAGTATAGTAGGAATAGGGCCATTAAAGGATAAGCAGATGTAATGTTGTTCCTATATACAAAATAGAATGTAGAACAAAATCTGGGAACTATCGACCAGACAGCATTACGTCAGTGATGGGAAAGATACAGAAATATGTATAAAAGACGTGGCTGAAAAGCATCTAGAGACAGAAAATAATATTTTAAAAAGCACAGGTTCCGAAAGGCTAGGCCATGCTTAATTAGTCAGGGGTGACAGACTTCAGTTATGTGGAGGAACTGGAGAAGCTAGGATTGTTGTCTTTTGGGTAGAGAATATTAAGAGGACATTTGATAGTGTGTTCACATCATGAGTGGTTTCGAGAAAGTAAACATTTAGAAAATGTTTCTAGTGGAAAAAGGGTGGGAAACTGGAGGCAGATACGATGTGATTGGGGATGCATTCCCTGAAAGGGTGTTGGAAACAGATTCAATAACATAATTTAAATCTGAATTGGATATATGCTTTGTTCAAATTCAAACTGGGCAGGTCAACTTTGATTGGTCAATGCATTGCCCTGGAGAATGAACCAGGAATGACTGGTCCCTAAGCTTTTGTTTAGATGAGAAAGGTACAAAGTGTGCACATGTTCCTTCTGTCTTCAAAGGACAGGGCCCCGTATGTGAATATATGTGGCTCCTATCATGCGTAAATGAGCCATGTTGTGAGCCTGACTGACAATCTTACATTCTTTTTCTGTGTAATTATTAGCACAATCAGGATTGTTTAGCAGGTGCTGTCCTATCACAGAATCGCATCTATTGTCGGACAATATTTTGAGTTTTGCAAGCACAGGCTGGTTGGGTACGGTTAGTACTATACCTGTTGAGAACAGCTGAAGGGATGTGCTGCTTGATGAGATCCACCAATCGTTAGGACGTATGGCCTATATAATGTGTATGTGAACATGTGCACACTTTGCACCTTTTTCATCTAAACAAAAGCTTAGGGAATAGTCATTGCCTGGTTCATTCCCCAGGGCCTCCACCAATCAGAATCTAATTGCCCACCAATCAGCACTCTCTTCTCATGCAGTATAAATTGTTGTTCCCGTTACAGTTTTGTAACTTCTTGCAAGCTATCCTGATGAGTGCAAGACGAAAATCTTTGATAGCATGTCTATTTTTTCAGCAATAAAACATTTAAAGCAGATACTAAATATTAGCAGTTATTCAGATTCAGATAAACATAAAATAAAGCACTTTGGTAGGAAAAGTAGAACCATTGCCTACACCTGAAGGAGTAATAAACTGAATGAGGTAGAGAGCACAACGATCTAGGGATGCATGTGTATAATTTATTAAAAACAGCATCTCAGGCCTGCAAAGCAATTAAAAATAATAACAAAGCACTAGGTTTTATTTCTAGAAATGCAGAATTCAGAAGAATGATGTCAAACTTATTTAGGACCTTGGTCAGGCTGCACTGTGTGTAATTTGGGTCTTCATACTGTAAAAAGGACTTAATAGCACTGGGGAAAATGCAAACATTTACAAGGATGGTACAAGAACTGAAAGATTACAGCTATTTGAAAGATTGAACAGATTGGGCTTTCTTCTGGAGAAAAGAGATCTAGAGGTCCAATGCAGGACTTGGAAATTATGATTTGGTTGTGCAGGGTAGATGTGGAGAGGAAGTTACCACTTGTGGGAGGATCCAAAACTAGGGACCATAGTTGCAGGATAGTTATTAATACATCCATTAGAGAAATAAGGAGAAATTTCTTCACTCAAAGTGGAACTCGCTACCACTGTAAGAAGCAGCCGGGGCAAAGAACTTAGATGCTCTCAAAAGGAAACTAGACAAGCCATGAGGGAAAGTGGAAAGGAAGAATATGCAAAAGACTGAGATGAGATAGGTGGAATGGGAGGAGGCCCATGTAAAGTATAAACAACAGTACAGACTAGTCGGGCCAAATGGCCTGTTACTATGCTTTATGTTCTATGTCATTTTATGCTCATTCTATGTCATTAAGTTGGGGCCCTTGACAATATGATGGATAACATATGCTGGCATTGTGCTACACAGTGGTCGAAAGGCTAGGGGAATCTTGATTCAGGCCATGGACAAAAACATTTGATTAACTTCCTGTGTAGTCTCACAGGAAGTATAGTGAACCCACAGCAACCTTCAGAAAGAATAAAAAAAGACACTCAAGCATGCGCACATTGTAGTTTCTTCCATTTAAAATTAATTTTTGTGATGTGGGTGTCACTGGCAAGATTGGCATTTATTATCCATCGTTGAGCAGGGCCACCTTCTTGAAGTGCTGCAGTCAGCATGGTGAAGGTGGTCTCACAGTGTCAGGGAGTACCAGCATTTAGTCCTAGCCATGCTGAAGAACAATAGTGGATCGGGTGTAAAACTGGCCTGCCAGGTGATCCTCTGGTGTTCCCGCCTGGCCAGCAGTTTAAGTTTCCCCAATAAAAGAGTCACCATATAGCTACTTCAGTGGCTGTCTCTCCTATCACTTGCAGTGTTTTGGTACATCATTACTATCATCAGTTTTCTGCCCAACGCAGGGCCCTGATGATCGTTTGCTGAACCATGTACGTAGGCTGTGGTTTTTTTTTCTCTGCCTATTGGGTGAGGAGGCGTCCCCAAGTCTACTTTCGGCAGTACGGGGAAACCAAGCCCCATGCTGTTGGACACACATCGGAGCCCCCTAACATTTGGGTTAGGCTTTTCAAAATGAAAATCATTCTGTTCTAAATTGCATCTATGTCATTTCGTTACATTTTTTTGGCATTCCCATAAGGTATTTAAACACCGAATAACCTTCTGATCATTAAAAGCCTCTAAATATCTGAATATTCACAACTTATATTTAAAACAAATGGCTGCCAATATTGTTCAGCACATTGTGCTGCTTAAGATTGAAAATTCCTGAAACCCAAATTTGTCCCATCGAGTTCCAATCAGCTACTTTCCACCATGAGAAACTGGGATGCTTTTCTCACTATTTGCATTTTATTTTATCAGAAAACCAACGAGAAGCTGCTCATCACTTTGGGTTTCCGCTGAGTGAGTTTATTTTAGAAGATTTCTTTGGCTTACTTGCTCAAGCTGTCTCAGTGAAGGCCTGCTTACAATAAAGCCTATTTTGTTCTTATGTGTGGCTTCCTGTCCACTAAACCACTGAAGTAAAGGCCATGGACATTAGTCCAGTTCTACAGAACAGGAAACTGCAAGGTAGACAAGCAGAACAATGAATTGTGCAGCCCAGTTCCTTGCAACAACCATCCCTCTATTTCAGTTGCCTTACAATTAGCAGCCATGCCGTCATCCATCAAGGCCCTAAAAAACTCACTCCATAACATCTACTCTTTCACCTCTCTCTCCTGTGTTCAGACTAGCTGCCACGTTTCCTACGTTACAACAGTAACTGTGCTTCAAATGTACTTCATTGGCTGCAAAACATCATAGGACATCTGAAGTCATAAAAGGTGCTATTCAAATGCATTCAATCCCTCTGCCCACCGAGGTAAATTGGCAGCAGTGTGCACTGCATGCAGGATGCATTGCAGCAAGTCTCCAAGCCTCCTTCGATAGCACCTTTCAAATATACAACCTCTACTATCTAGAAGGACAAGGACGGCAGATACATGGGAACAACACCAACTGCAAGTTCCCCTCCAAGCCACTCACCGTCCTGACTTGGAAACAGGAAGAGGAGCATGAGTGGAGTCGGCAGTTGAAGAGGAGCGCAAGAGGAGCCGGGAGTTGAAAAGGCGGGGGTTGATAGGCATTTCTGTGGCCGCAAACGAAACTCCAGGATGGTATGTTGCCTCCCTGGTGCTCGGGTCAAGGATGTCTCAGAGCGGCTACAGGATATTCTGAAGGGGGAGGGTGAACAGCCAGTGGTCGTGGTACATTTTGGTACAAACGACATAGATAAAAAAAGAGATGAGGTCCTAAAAGCAGACTAAAGGGAGTTCGGAAATAAGTTGAAAAGTAGGACCTCAAAGATAGTGACCTCAGGATTACTATCAGTGCCACGTGCTAGTCAGAGTAGAAATAGCAGGATGTATCGGATGAATACGTGCCTGAAAAGATTGTGTGAGGTGGAGGGTTTCAGATTCCTGGGACATTGGAACCGGTTCTGGGGAAGGTGGGACCAGTACAAACTAGGCGGGTTACACCTGGGCAGGACCGGGACTGATGTCCCAGGGGGAATAATTGCTAGAGTGATTGGGGAGGGTTTAAACTGAAATGGCAGGGGGATGGGAACCTATGCAAGGAGTCAGAGGAGGCGGAATCAAGGACAAGAAAAAAAGACAGAAAGGGAAATAAGAAACGTGATAGGCAGAGAAATCAAGGACAAGAATCAAACAGGGCCTCAGTGGAAAATAGTGGGAATGGGACAAGTAATGTTAAAAAGACAAGCCTTAAGGCTTTGTGCCTTAACGCTAGGAGCATTCGCAATAAAGTGGATGAATAACCGCGCAAATAGATGTAAACAGCTATGATATAGTCGGGATTACGGAGACATGGCTGCAGGGTGACCAGGGATGGGAACTGAACGTCCAGAGGTATTCAGTATTTAGGAAGGACAGACAAAAAGGAAATAGGGGTGGATTTGCATTGCTGATTAATACGAGGAAATTAATGCAATAGTGAGGAAAGGTATTATCTCCGACGATGTGGAATGTGTATGAGTAGAGCTGAGAAACACTAAGTGGCAAAAAATGTTAGTGGTTGTTGTATATAGACCCCCAAACTGTAGCGGTGATGTTGGGAATAGCATTAAACAGGAAATTAGAGATGCATGCAATAAAGGAACATCTGCAATTATGGGTGACTTTAATCTGCATATAGATTGGGCAAATCCAATTAGTAACAATACCGTAGGGGAGGAATTCCTGGAGTGTATATGAGATGGTTTTCTGGACCAATACGTTGAAGAACCAACTAGAGAACAGGCCATCCTAGACTGGGTATTGTGTAATGGGAAAGGAATAATTGGCAATCTAGTTGTGCAAGGCCTCTTGGGGTGAGCGACCATAATATGATAGAATTCCTCATCAAGATGGAGAGTGATGTAGTTGATTCTGAGACTAGCATCCTGAATCTTAATAAAGGAAACTACGATGGTATGAGGTGCGAGTTGGCTATGATAGATTGGGAAACATTATTAAAGGGATGATGGTGGATAAGCAATGGCAAACGTTCAAAGAGCGCACGGGTGAACTCCAACAATTGTTTATTCCTATCTGGTGCAAAAGTAAAATAGGAAAGGTGGCCAAACCATGGCTTACAGGGAAATTAGAGATAGTATTAGATCCAAGGAAGAGGCATATAAATTGGCCAGAAAAAACAACACACCTGAGGATTGGGAGCACTTTAGAATTCAGCAAAGGAGGACCAAGGGATTGATTAAGAATGGGAAAATAGAGTATGAGAGTAAGCTTGCGGGGAACATAAAAACTGACTGTAAAAGTTTCTACAGTTATGTGAAGAGAAAAAGATTGATGAAGACAAATGTAGGTCCTTTACAGTCAGAAACAGGGGGATTTATAATGGGGAACAAAGAAATGGCTGACCAACTAAGTACATACTTTGATTCTGTCTTCACAAAGGAGGACACAAATAACATACCAGAAATGTTGGGGAACACAGGGGTTAGTGAGAGGGAGGAACTGAAAGAAATCAGTATTAGTAGGGAAATGGTGCTGGAGAAATTGATGGGATTGAAGGCCGATAAATCCCCAGGGCCTGATAATCTACATCCCAGAGTACTTAAGGACGTGGCCCAAGAAATGGTGAATGTATTGGTGGTCATCTTCCGAGATTCTATAGACTCTGGAACAGTTCCTACAGATTGGAGGGTAGATAATGTAAGCCCACTGTTTAAAAAGGGAGTCAGAGAGAAAACAGGGAATTATAGACCACTCAGCCTGACGTCGGTAGTGGGGAAAATTCTACAGTCCATTATAAAAGATTTAATAGCTCAGCACTTGGAAAACAGTGGCAGAATCGGACAGAGTCAGCATGGATTTACGAAAGGGAAATCATGCTTGACAAATGTACTGGAATTTTTCGAGAATGTACCTAGTAGAGTTGATAAGGGGGAGCCAGTGGATGTGGTTTATTTGGACTTTCAGAAGGCTTTCGACAAAGTCCCACAAAAGAGATTAGCATGTAAAATTAAAGCACATGAGATTGGGGGTAGTATATTGAGATGGATAGAAAACTGGTTGGCAGACAGGAAAGAAAGAGTAGGAATAAACGGGTCTTTTTCCAAATGGCAGGCAGTGACTAGTGGGGTACCGTAGAGATCGGTGCTGGGACCCCAGCTATTCACAATATATATTAATGATTTAGATGAGGGAATTAAATGTGATATCTCCAAATTTGCAGATGACATAAAGCTGGGTGGGAGGGTGAGCTGCGAGGAGGGTGCAGAGATGCTTCAGTGTGATGTGGACAAGCCGAGTGAGTGGGCAAATGCATGGCAGATGCAGTATAATGTGGATAAATGTGAGGTTATCCACTTTGGTAACAAAAACAGGAAGGCAGATTATTATCTGAATGGCTATAAATTGAGAGAGGGGAATGTGCAATGAGACCTGAGTGTCCTCATACACCAGTTGCTAAAGGTAAGCATGCAGGTGCAGCAGGTGGTAAAGAAAGCAAATGGTATGTTGGCCTTCATAGCGAGAGGATTCGAATACAGGAGCAGGGATGTCTTGCTGCAATTATATGGGGCCTTGGTGAAACCACACTTGGAATATTGTGTGCAGTTTTGGTCTCCTTACCTGAGGAAGGATGTTCTTGCTACAGAGGGAGTGCAGCAAAGGTTTACCAGGCTGATTCCTGGGATGGCGGGACTGACATCTGAGGACAGAGTGAGTCGGTTAGGATTATATTCACTGGAGTTCAGAAAAGTGAGGGGGGGGATCTGATAGAAAACTATAAAATTCTAACAGGACTAGAGAGGGTAGATGCAGGAAGGATGTTTCCGATGGTGCGAGAGTCCAGAACCAGGGGTTACAGTCTGAGGATATGGGGTAGACCATTTAGGACTGAGATGAGGAGAAATTTATTCACCCAGCGAGTGGTGAGCCTGTGGAATTCACTACCACAGAACGTAGTTGAGGCCAAAACATTGTATGTTTTCAAGAAGGAGTTCGATATGGCTCTTGAGGCGAAAGGGATCAAAGGATATGGGGAGAAAGTGGGAGCAGGCTATTGAGTTGGCTGGTCAACCATGATCATAATGAATGGTGGAGCAGGCTCGAAGGGCCGAATGGCCTACTCCTGCTCTTGTTTTCTATGTTTCTATATCACCGTTCCTTCACTGTCGCTGGGCCAAAATCCTGGAACTCCCTCCCTAACAGCACTGTGGGTGTACCTACACCACACAGACTACAGCGGTTGAAGAAGGCAGCTCACCACCACCTTCTCAAGGGCAATTAGGGATGGCAATAAATGAAGACCTTGCCAGAGACACACACGCCCCATGAAAGAATAGAAAAAAATTCTTTCTTTGAAAGCATTCCTTAAAACCACCTCTTTGACCAAGCTTTTGGTCACCTTCTCCAATATCTTGCAATGCCATGGCATACAAGACTATGGGCCTAGTGCTGGAAAATGGGATCAGGATAGTTCAGTACTGTTTGACTGGCGCAGACTCAATGGGCCAAAGGGCCTTTTTCTGTGTTGTAGACCTCTATGACTCTACCTAAATGTGGCTTGGTGTCAAATTTACTTTGATAGAGGTCCTGTGAAATGCCTTCGGCCATTTTATTGTGTTAAAGGCACTATATAAATGCACGTTGTCGTTGTTGGTTGATTTATACAGCTGAGTCCATTAGGACTTAACGGATTAGTTTTGAAACTCTTCAAAAGTCAGAGACTGCTTCAATAAAAAACAAGATTTAAACCACAATTAATATATCGAAATTTGTGGACATTGTTGAACATGAATTGATGTATTTACTTACATTCAACTCCCCATGAGTATAATGTTGCAAAGCTTCTATTGGTCTTGGAATTGGCAGCATGGGGATTGTGGCTGGGATTACCAGCACCCCCACGGCGGGCTCCCCTGCGATGAGACATTGAAATCTCCACTCATATCGGCGGGACCGGGAGATCCGGCCAGTGTGTGGGGCTGGGAAATTCTTCCATGCAAACTTTTCCCTCACACTCCAAGCCAGTGAAGTGACAAGTGCGGCTAAATTCATTTTGGACTGATACTCAAAACTGAAATCAATTAGCTGCAGCTCGCGGCTGTGCAAGTTCCCCTCCCTACGGGAGGTGTCAGCTGTGGCTCAGTTCATAGCACCCTCGCCTTTGAATCAGAAGGTTGTGGGTTCATGTCCCACTCCCGGAAACCAAGAACTGTGATTGTACTCGAAAGAGTTGCAATCTGTGACTGTTGATAACTCGGAAGAGTTTACCCCTTCACCGGGAGGAAGGATTTTCCAATGTTCGAGGTGTCAGCTGTGGCTCAGTTCATAGCACCCTCGCCTTTGAATCAGAAGGTTGTGGGTTCATGTCCCACTCCCGGAAACCAAGAACTGTGAATGTACTCGAAAGAGTTACATGCGATCTGTTGATAACTCGAAAGAGTTTCCCCTCCCCCCTCTCACCATTTTAATTTCTGACAATGGAAAATTGCCTCGCCGTTCTCTTAGCAATTCTTTAGCTAACTTTTTTCCAAAACAGTTCCCAGTTTTATTTCTCTATTTTCCTCAATGGGTAAATGGATTAGCTTACAGAGCAAGCATGAGGACATTTTTTTCTTTGTGTAGATTCGACCATATAGAAACAGGACATTTGACCCAACTGGCCTCGACCTCTTCCTGCTCTAATGACCTCTTCTTACTTTTCCCTTCCTTCCCTTGCTTGTGAACATCAAGCTTCCCCTAAAATGCGTCAATACAATCTGCTTAAACCATTCCACATGGCACCAACTTCCGCAATCTCGTCATTCTATGTGTAACGAAATACCTCTTAAATTCTACATTTGATTTGTCAGTGGCTCTCTTATATTTACTCCCCCCTTGTTTTGGACTAAAGCACAGTCACCCATTGAGAGCCACTTCATAATTTTAAAGAGGAGGACAACTAATGGAATTTTTTTTTAGCACATTTAAGTTCTATTTGCACAAGTCATTGCTACTAATGAGCAGAAAATTATCCCCGGCATATTTTTGTATCATGACATTATTAAATGGTTTGGAGAAAAGTGATTCGATTTGACACTCTCATGACTTAGGCTGGGACAGGGCTGTGGTTCTGGTCGGAATGCTGTTTAAGGTTCTGGTTAAGATATTGGTTAAAGCCCTGACCCGAATCTTAGTGAGGCATTCTGACTGGGGTGCTGCTTAGAGGTGCTGGCTGGGTTCCTGGTTAGAGGCTGTGTGCGAGATCACGGTTAGTCGAGGTTCCGATCGGGATGCCGATCAGACGTTCTTGTTGGGGTGTGAGATGCACCTTTGATTTCCTGTGTAACTCAGCATGGGGGTCTTGCTGGGAAATACAGGGATGAATTTTACATGGGGAACGGTAACCCCAACCCTCGGCCTAAAAGTCGGAGGTAAGCCTGCCTTTGCTTGACTGGCTCACCCCCTCAGGCACTTCATAGCTTTCAGGCCATTAATAAGCTTGAGACAGGCTCTTCATCCCACCGGAGTGGAAATTCTGCCTCCGAGTGCGGCCAGCCAATCAAATGGCCGGAAATGCTCTTGGGCAAGCAGCGCTGCTGGGGGTGGTGGCCACTGCTGGAACTGCAGGCAGAGGAGGCATGGAGGCTGGGTGGCAACAAGACTGGCATCTCATCGGTGCCAGGGTGGCAGGTCCCAGTGAAAGGTCAGAGTGGGAAGAGGCAAAGGGCAATTGTGAAAGTAGGTGGGTGGGGGGGCTCTGATGGACATAGAGTGCCCAACATGCCCCTCAACCCAGCCACGACACTGCCAGCTTTTACGTGGACAATTAGCACTGGGTTCCCACACTGCAAGAAAGATCCCAGGAGCGGTGGGATTATTTTTATTTATCCCGATGAAATAAAAAAATCCCTCTTAACAAGGTAATATTCAGCCAACACTAAATTAAGTATTATGAAACTTGAGCCCATCCCTAAATGCCCTCTGAACAAGAGCAGTTAAGAGTCTGGAGTCACATGTAAGCCAGACCAGGTAAGGATGGCAGATTTCCTCCCCGAAAGGTCATTAGTGAACCAGATGGGTTTTTTTATGACAATCAGCAAGGGTTTCATGGTCAGCCGGATTAATTCTGGATTTTTATTGAATCCAAACTTCACCATCTGCTGTGGTAGGATTCGAACCCAGAGCATTACCCTGGATCTCTGGAATACCAGTCCAGTGGCAATACCACAATGCCACTGCCTCTGCATTAATTAGCCTCCTAAGGTCTTCAATTAGCCCATGGAAAGTGGATCACCTAATGCCTCCTACTGTGGTTAAAATATCAACGGGGAGGTTGGTAGGCAATAAGCTCTGTGCCACTGCCGCACTGGGCAAGTGTACAATTCCGGCCATTATGGTTTAGCAGCTGATTTTGCAACATTTGGAGGTCACAGCTCCAATAACTGCTGAAAAATACTTTTTCAAGAATCATTTTCATGATGTGTAAGATTGAGATATAGGAGTTAAGAAATTCCCTTCAACAAGGTAATATTCAGCCAGCACTAAGTAAAGTATTCTAAGCAGGCGTTCTTCTCACTCAGAAAAGTAAAATATCTGTAGCACCTTTCATGAACTCAGGTTGTCCCAAACCATCTCACAGCCAGTTAAGTACTGTAGAAGTATATCAGCAACATAGCAGGAGAGGAGCAGAAGTAGGCCATTCGGCCCCTGGAGCCTGCTCCACCATTTCAGTATATCATGGTTGATCTTTTACCTCAACGCCATCTCCATATCCCTTGATGTCATTGATATCTAGAAATCTATTGACCTCTGCTTTGAACATACTCAATGACTGAGCTCCCACAGCCCTCTGGGGTGAAGAATTCTGAAGATTCACTACTCGCTGACTGAAGAAAATCCTCCTCATCTCAGTCCTAAATGGCCTACCTGTTATTCTGACTGCTTCTAGACACACATACACAAACCCCCCAACACCACCACCCCCCCCCTACCCCCCCCACCACCCAGGGGAAACACCCTTCCTGCATCTACCCTCCCAAGCCCTGTAAGAATTTTATACACTTCAATGGGGGATCACCTTTCATTCTTCCAAACACTAGAGAATACAAAAATACAAATAATCATTGCTATGACATAGGAAGCACAGCAGCAAATTCACTGCACAGCAAGCTTCCACAAAAATCAGTGAAATAAGTGACTAATTAAGCTGCTTTTGATAACATTGGTTGAGGGATAAATATTGACTGGAAGAACCTCCAATCTCTCCTTTCAAATAGTGCAGTGGGATCTTTTAACCCGCCTGAGAGAGCAGACATGTCCTTGGTCTCACCCCAGGCATGGTGAGCAGCTGGTACAGTCCCATTAAATACAATACCCTTGCTGAGGGCTTTACAGAGGATCTGCATGAGGTACAAGAGCAGTGAGGTGACTGGGGTTTTCACACTTAGAGAGTGGGATGCATAAAGCGGCTGTACACAGGAAGCAGTCTGTGGCTCCTGCTGTGGTTATTGGTGCTCCAACGAAGGCTGCAGCATGCAAACACTACACGTTAACAATTAGCTCTAAACTCCGATGGCGTAACTGATTTAAATCATTAAAAGTGTACGGTCATGTAATGTTGCTGCCTTTAGACTAGTGGGAGGTGTCAATCTTGGCTCAGAACGTTTAAGTCTGGCTCCAAGATAAGTAATTAGCCACAGTCCATGAAGGACTATAGGCATTCTCTGTCCATTAGGGAAAGATGATTGATTATGTAACTTGAAGGGCACCACGCCACATCAAGCGAGGAGCGAGGCAAGGAAGCAGGCATCCATAAACTACCACAGCCAGGAGGGAACTGAGCCCACTCCAAGGACTTGAGCACAAATTTTAGACTGACACTTCCAGTGCGGAGGTGTCCTCTTTCAGGTTTGATGTTTAAGCTGCCTTCTCAAGTGACATTACTTTGAAAAAGAGCAGATGAATTCCCCCTGGTGGCCTGGCTACTGTTATCCCTCAAGCACCAGCACTAAAAGGGATTCTCCGCTCATTATGTTTGTTGAACCTTGCTGTGCGTAAATTGGCTGCTGTGTTTCCTATGTTACAGCAGCTTCACAAGCGTTTAAATTAGCTGTAAAGTGCCTTGTGCTGTCCTGACTTCATGAATGGAGCTACATAAATGCAAATCTCTCTTTCTTTAATCCAGGGAACACGAGTTCAAACACCACGAGAGCAGGTTGAGAATTTGAATTCGTCTTAGTATGCTCAGAATCAAAAGTCAGCAATAGTGCATTAGACCAATTAGATTATCATAAAAACCCAAGCAGTGCACTAATTTCCTTTACTCAGTCTGATGTAAGTGACACCAGTCCAACACCAACATGGGTTGATTTACTTGTATCAAACCATCTAGGACAGATAAGGATTCCAAGAATGAATAAGACCTTTCCTCAGAACTGATATGACAGACGGTATCACTTTTAAAAAGAGCAGAACAAAGGAAATGGGAGAAAACTCATAGCAACCAAGAAATAAAATAGCCTGGAAAATGGGAAATGCAACCGGTCTAACTAGAAAGGGAAAACTGTCCTCCTCACATGTATGATCTGTACGTGACCCCAGTTCCAACGTGATTACCTCCTAAATGCTTTCAGGACTGGCCTAGAGACGGGCAATAAGCTTCAGCCTTGCTAGTGACACCCAGACCGCGACACTAAACATTAAAAAAAAAACAGGAACTCATCAGACTTACCTCCTCAGAAAATCTTTGTGGCAATTTTAACTTTGGGAGAGAGTGTAAGATGGACAATATTGAGTTGACCGCCCATTATACACCCACTTAATTTTTGCTTCTATTGACTTTAAAGTAAAGGAAAGTCGTGCGGGTGTATAGTAGGAGGCAAATTCGTTATGGTGCATTTTACGCGATCACCCAAAAGTGTGCTGTAACTGATTTAGCTACAATGTTAACCCTTTTGACACTGCACTCGGTCACTCTGTTAATGCAGAAATCCAAGTATTGGATGTAATTTAAATGAACCCATTCTGATCATTTTTTAATGCAATGTCTGAGTCATTGAGCTATGTTACGGAAATAAACCTTTTTTTAACTCAACACTTCCCCTTCCAGCAGTTATTTTTGTACCTCCTCGTTCATGTAATATCAAATGATAGGCATCCTGCACCATTAAGTTCAAAGCTTTTTGCAACTTCCTGGAAATTTAAGCTGATAATGATGCAGTGAGGGTAGTAGGATGTTTAGGACTGAATGTACAATGGGCCCAGCAGTCAAATAAAATATGCTAAAATACAGAAAAGTATCATACTTTAGAGAGAAAGCACAATTCTAATTCTGGATGTTAAGAAAGTAATAGAGCTAATTGATTGCAGCAGTCCAGATAGATTCTTATGTTGCAGTCTTAATCATTAAGATTTTAGGATTAAGATGTAAACTGAGGAAGGATGGAGAAGGACAATGAATTAGAGCCAAATCAGGTACAGGAAGAGAAATAATGAGAGAGAAGGTAAGATTGGATCATAGAAAGAAAATAAGAGATTGAATGGAAAAGTGAGAACAAAACTGAGAATTCAAAATTTGAAGTTTTAAAATCTTCAACAACTCACGAATTTCAGGAAAAGGACTCCACAGTTTAAATTGTTCACTTTCTGGGCAAGAGGCCTTGATTGGCAGATATTAACAACTAAATTGCATTTAAATAGCGCCATCAATTTAGCAAAATGACCCAAGGTGTTTCATGAGAGTGAGGATCAAAAAGAAAATTGTCACCAAGCTACACACAGAGTTTGATCAAAGAAGGTAGATGTTAGCAAGAGTTTAAGGAGGAAAGGGAGAAAGAGAGGCAGAGCTGTTTAGGGAAGCAATTCCAGAACTTAGGGTCTTGGCAGCTGAAGGCATGACCACCAATGGTGGAACAATTAAAATCAGGGATGTTCAAGAGGTCAGAATCGAGAATAGCAAGTGCCTCGGAGGACTGGAGGGCTGGAAGAGTTTGTCGAATGAGGGAGTGGTGGGGCCACAGATGGATATGAAAATTAGGAAGATAATTTTAAAATTGAGGCATTACTTAACCAGGAGTATGAGAGTGATGGATAAATGAGATTTGATGCAAGTTACAAAATGGTGTAATGGAGTGTTTTGGATGACTTCAAGTTTACAGAAGGCAGAAAACAATTATCCTGTTGTTAAAAGCGTATTTACGAGATGAAATTTAGTAGACTTAACTTTCTATGGGGATTTTAATGGGTATTTAATGTGAAAATGCGAGCATCAAACCTCCTTTTAAGTGCACCAATTCAATCTACTTCAACCAGTTCATGTGGCAACGAGTTTCACAACCACATCACTCAGGAATAATTTCTTTGCACAAAATTCTTTATTTGATTTGTTAGTGGCTGCCTTGTATTTATGCCTCCTTGATTCTGGAGTTATCAACAATTGGGAATAGTTTTTCCACTTGCATCCTATTGAATCCCTTCATAGTTTGTATAAAGGACCCTGACAAAATAATTTCTGGCTGTTTTAAATTTCATTTGCATAATAATTGCTACTAAATGTGGGAAACCACTACCTGTGTTGCATATCACTAAATGGTTTTGAAAATAACTGATTACTTATTAAATATTAGGCATTGAGGCTGGGGTGTGGGGTGAAGGTTTTGGTTGTGATGCATGTTAAGGTATTGTCTAAATGATTAGCACATTAACAATAGTATCTGCCAGTTGCACACTTCTATAAGCTAATTTTGGCTTTAACTTGTATTGTGCATTTTGCTGCATCTGTTCCCGAACCCCATTTGCTGTCTTTGAAACTCTTTTTTTTTGAGTTATCAACAGTCACAGATTGCAACTCTTTCGAGTACAATCACAGTTCTTGGTTTTCCGGGAGTGGGACATGAACCCACAACCCTCCGATTCAAAGGCGAGGGTGCTATGAACTGAGCCACAGCTGACACCTCTTTGCTGTCTTTGAAAGTTGAACTGTTTTGCTAAAAGAAACAACCACATAATTATGCTTCCAAACGATCATATCATGTTTATTTTCTTCCTGGAGATCAGCGCCTTTCATATTCCAACACGTCTTACTAAAAGCGCTAAAACATGATTGACAACCTGGTTTAAAAGGCCAAACATCAGATTCAGAGCTAAACAAAATTTTGCTTTTCTAAATCACTTTTCGTCATCCCTGGACTCCCCAAAGTGCCTCGCGCTCCAGGGACTTGAACACAATGGGGCAGGCTTTCCATTTTGAGCATAACTGGGAATTTGTGCCAAAATGCCCTAGAAATTCTGTTGGTTAACAGTTTAAATTCCAGTTAAAAATTGTTTACATAATCACCAACGTACTTCTACTATGAGCCAGTGCATTTAGGCAGTGTAATAGCATGTAATTGTTTAGTTTTATTCCTTTCTGTTATGGAAAGTGTTCCTTGATGTATTCAAGAGTGGTGGCCTGGTGCAGTTCAATTAGTTGAGTTGAGAACGGATTTAATCAGTAAAAATAAGCCTTTTTAATAAGGCTGTCCAGTCCTCCACCTGATTTTAAAATTGCTGAAAATGACTTTAAAAGTCTATGCTAAACTAGTTTTATTGGTGTATATTTGTCAGTTTCTTAGTATATTAAATACTTTAGAATGTAAGAAAATACTATTAAAGCATGCCTCCGTACCAGGGAACAAAAGGAGAGCAATTTGAAAAGCCTTCCAAACAGCATACTGGGCAGAATCTTGCTCTATCGACCAGTGGGTGCGGCTAGTTCTGTAGACGGGGCCTAGAGGCAATTTGCGCCTTGAAGTGACATTTTTTTTAGAAATCACCAGCGTATGTGGTTTTGAGGATAATCCGCGTTTAAAATTGCTGATTCTCTTGCGCTGGTTCAATCAATCCCACCGGATTGCATTGATATTCCTGGTCGATTCCAAAGGAAACTGGGCCCCTCAGCCAGCCTGCAATTCAGTGCAGCTCATTTGGCTGAATGGCCAGGGCCTGGTGCAGAAATGAAGGCAATAGCCCAGCTTCAAAAACTCAGCAGGTCTGACAGCATCATTTGTGGAGAGAGAAACAGAGTTAACGTTTTGAGTCTGTACGACCCTTCTTCAGAGCTCTCTCCACTGATGCTGTCACACCTGCTGAGCGTTTTTGTCAAGCATTTTCTGTTCATGTTTCAGATTTCCAGCATGCGCAGTATTTTGCTTCTAGCCCAGCTTCAATCCTCACATTAGTTTGGGTAGCTCTAAGGGCCTGGCCCCCTCATCTTACCCTACATGATAACCATGTCAAGAGCCACGATTAGCAGCCCTCGGACAACGAGAAGGTTACGTGTAAGTGAGAGAGGCTGACAGAGTGCAGCACTGTCAGGGGTGCACTCTTTCGGGTGAGACTTGAAACTGAAGCCTGGTTTGCCTCCTAGGTGGGCGCCAAGGATATTAGGACAGTTTCCAACTGCAGGAGTGGTGGGAAACTCTTTCAAAACTTACCCTGTCTTTCTCTTATCAGCTGTTCGGAGCTGAGTTGAGGTTTAACTTTATAGCAGCGAGCAGGAGTCGAAAATCAATGGCACAATGTTTTAAGTCATAAGTGTAAGCAAAAATTCACTTGCCAGGTTTTTTTTCCTCCCCCTTAAGTCTTTGCCTGGGTTGGAGCCTATGTATAATTGCACCCACGCAAGTGGCTTCGAGGGTGTGTATTAACCGGCTAGCTGTGACGGGAAGTTGCTATGTCACGCGTATAGGAACTGAAAGATAAACCCCGCACGGAAATCAGGCGGTACCGATCAATAATGCCACCTCGCCCTCAATTTCTGTTTCAAAAGCCCGCGCTGATTGTATTTCTCTCTCTCCAGTTTAAACCTGTGATTTTTGGCATAATGCAGTGACTGATCTGGTCACTTCCGCTGAAAACAGAGAATCACATGAGAAACGCTTCCCTCCCATCTCATTTGGGGTCGCTTCGCTGTGATATCGGGACAGTGGGTACCCGGAGCTCAGTATGTGCAGGGCTACACATCGCTTTCAATTCACCAATGTTTTCCTCTTCTCCAGCTACTTCATTTTCCTCTCCGGTAAGTTCAGTTTCTTTCACAACAATTACTGTAAAAGTGCTACTATTTCTGGGTTGCCAGCCTGTGTGCCTGTTTTGACCAGATGCTGGGGTTCCATGATTTTCAGCGAATGAAACTCAACTGATTCTTCACATCTTCATTCTCATTCAGTCCGTGATCAAGGGAGATTCCCCGTCACTATCTGCCTTCAAGTTAGCGCTCGACATTGTGTCTCATCTAAACCTGTAACTGTGGCTGGGATTTAACAATGATTTAACTGACCTTTAATGATGTGTCAGATGTTCTTGTGTTGTATAAGATGTCAATTTGGATCAGTTGGAAGAATTGGCTTTACCTAGGAAGACTGTGGATTCTTTTCCCAAAGATGTACTTTCTTCATAATATTTATAGAAGTACATTTACAAAGCATTTCCACTTGAAAATTGCAGATAAGTGCAATCAAATTCAATTTGTCTCCACACAGCATGCTCCACTCCTGTGCGCCTCTATATGATTGTATTACTCTTGATATTCACAATGCACATTTCATGTCAGGCATGCAGCCTGAGGGCAAAAACATTTCAAATTGAAAAATGACAGGAGCTGCAATGGAATTCAACTCTTCTCCACACAGCATGTTCCTCGTCGGGGTCCCTTAATACAATTTCAGTACTCTTGATATTTATAATGTCAGGCATGCACATTTTCCAGCCCCCGCCTCAGTGTATGATGGCTGAAAGTGACCTTTTTCCCCATTGCGCCTCTGTGGCAGCCGCCCCAAGCTTTAGTGCGTCCCTCAGCACGTAGTCCTGGACCTTGGAATGTGCCAGTCTGCAATGGATTCACTCAGGATTTGATCTCACAATCTAGGCTGATGTTTCAGCACTGAGGGATTGCTACAATGCGGAGGCTTCCTCTACCTCTTCAAGTGGAGCTAAGAATCAATCCTGAGGGAATATTCAAAAATAAAGCCGAGGATTTTGCAGTATCCAAGCCAACATCTAGGAAAGGCTAGGAGGTCACTTGGCTTCTTTCTTAGTTGATAATACAGTTGTGTCTGACTCAGGAGATTTGGGGTCAAGTCTCACTCCAGGACTCCAGCACAAAACCTAGACTGACACTTCAGTTCTGCAACATCTTTTGCGCAAGATGTCAAACCAAGGCCTGGTCTGCTCGTTCACATGAGTGCAAAAGATTCTATGTAAATATCTGAAGTGCAACAAAAACAACATATTTATATAGCCCCCTGAACGTAATGAAACTTCTCAAAATGTCTCAAGGAGCATTATAAAACAAAGTAAGACACGGAGCCACATAAGGAGATATAAGGCCAGATGACCTTGGTCAGATAGGTATGGTTTGAGAATGGTCTTAAAGGAGGAAAGTGAGGTAGGAAGGGAATTCCAAAGCTTGGAGCTGAGGCAACTGAGGCTGGTGAGGCAATTATAATTGGGGATACACAAGGGGCCAGAGTTAGAGGAGTGCAGGATTGTGGAGCTGGAGGACGTTACACAGATAGGGCGGGGCAAGGCCATGGAGGGATTTGAAAACTAGAGTGAGAGTTTTAAAATCTCTTAACTGGAAGCTAATGTAGATCAGCGAGAACAGGGGTAATAGGGGAACCGGACTTGATCGAAGTTAAGACAAAGGCAGCAGAGTTTTAGATGACCTCAAGCTTATGGAGGGTAAAATACTGGAAACCAGCCAGGTTATAGTGCCGGGGAGATATCACTGAAAGCCCTCACCAGGGGAAATAATTTCTCTACCAATTCCTTTACGGTTTTAAACACCTCAATTATCTCTCAGTCAACATTGCTATCTGTGGGATCTTACTGCATGTAAATTGACTGGTGGATTTCCTACATGACAACAGTGAGTGCACTTCAAAAATTGTTTTATTGGCTGTAAAGCACTTTTGAACATCTTGGAGTTGTGTAAGGCATTGTATAAATGTGAGGGTTTTTCATATTTGTAGTTTATGGACAAGCTGTTGTGGTATTTGCTACAATTACCATTTCTGAAGTGCAGTCATTGTTGTTCTGTAGACAAAAACTTTCGGTGCACACAAAGGAAATAAAGGCACCTAAGTATAAATTCTCACAGCCTTACTCTTTGAAAATGCAGGTATTTTGTGACCCCAAATTAATGGGGGTTGGCATATCCTGAGAATGTGAGAGGAGTCATAGAAATTTAGGTCAAATGTGACTCTTCTTCAGAACTGAAGAGTCATATTCGGCTAGAAATTTTAACTCTGCTTCTCTCCCTAAAAGATGCTGCCAGACCTGCTGAGTGTTTCCAGAACTTGGTGCTTTTATTTTACATTACCAGCATCTGCAGGCTTTTATTTAAATGAAGGGTAATCTAATTGAGGTATTTAAAATTGTCAAGGGATTGGTAGAGAAACTATTTCCTCTGGCGCAGGACTGCAGAGCAAGGAGTACCAGCTTAAAAATAGAGATAGGCTATTCAGGAGTGAAATCAAGAAGTATGTTTGTACGCAGAGGTTAGTGGAGATCTGGAACACTCTATATTCAATCTCTATTGGAGGAATAAAAGGGGTTTGGGTAGATATAACAAAAAATAGAAAAAACAAGTCAAAGGGTAACACAAACCAGAATTACAGAAAAAATTAGTGTGCAAACAACAGACAATTATTAATGTGCTAATCAGCTAGAAAGCTCCTTGATGTACATCACAATCAAAACATCCACTCCCCATCTTAAATGTTTAAAATGGAATAAGTAATCGCTTGTTTTCAAAACTATTTAGCAATATCATGATACAATGTAACACATAGTGGTTTGCTGCTGTTTAGTAGCAACGACCAAGGTGAACAAAATTTAGAACTGCAAGAAAACATTGCGTTCGTGGACCTCGTTTCTTTCAAAAGAATTATGAAGGGGTTTCAATAGCATGGGTGTGGAGAAACCATTCCTAACTTGTTGATACCTCCAGGGACAATGGGCCATAAATTTAAGATAGCCACTAACAGATCAAATAAAGAATTTTGGAGTAATTTTTTTATACAGTGTGATGAGATTGTGGGACTCACTGCCGCATTGATACATTTGAAAGAAAGATTGGCTCTCACAACAGCATTTTTCCCTTGGCTTCCCCATTATTTTTAAGAATTTGGTGATTTTTTTGTAATTAAATGCTGATTAAACTCACCACAGAAGTGTAACAAAAATACCTGGAAAAACTCAGCAGGTCTGGCAGCATCTATAGAGAGGAGCATAGTTAACATTTTGAGTCCAAATGACCCTTCAACAGAACTTCCTGCTGAGTTTTTCCGGGTATTTTTGTTTTTGTTTTGGATTTCCAGCATCCACAATTTTTTGCTTTTACAGAAGTGTAACAATGGCTGTTCTGTCGACAAAATATTTCAGAATGTGTGGAGGGAATAAATTGTACATTTTTACTGCCTTATTCTTTCCGATAGTTGCAGTGTTTTGCAATTTCAAACTAGTGCGATTTGGGTTGTCCCAAAGTTGTGAAAGGAGCTATACAAATTCAAGTTCTACCTTCCTTGAGTTAAATCATCCATTACCTTCAGAAAAGAGCTCTTGGTGTCCATTATAAGTAAATCACTAAAGTTTAGTGCAAGGTACAAAAAGTCATTAGAAAAAATGCAGAAATTTGAGTTGTATTCCCTTCAGTTTAGACAGCTGAGGGGTGATCTAATGGAATGTTTAACTTGACAAATGAATTAGACAGGACAGATAGAAATGAATAAATATTTCCTCTGATGGGGAAATACAGAACATAAGCTTAAAATTAGAGTTAGGCTATTCAGAAGTGAAATCATGAAGCACATTTTCACACAAAGAGTAGTGAAAATCTGTAACACTCTCCCTTAAGATGCTATGGGATGTTGGGTCAATTGAACTTTTCAAGAATGAAATGGGCAGACTTTTATTCGTTAAAGGGCATCAAGGAATGTGAATCAAGAGCAGGTAAACGGAGTTGAGGTACAGCCATCAATGATCTAAATCATATGGCTTGAATGACTAGACAGCTAACTCCTCCAATATTGGGATCTTCCCGTGTACTCAAGCTGCTTTTACCATAACCATTAATCCTTTTATTTTTAAATGCATTAATGTTTCCACTGGAATATACAAAATGGCATAGGGATATATTAAGGGTTTCCATGTTATACTATCAACTATAATTCGGACTTATAATTGTTAATAATGTATATCATCTCCAGAACGATTCATGTATTTAATGAATTTAAAGGTCTAATGAACAAAGATTGTATTTATAATATTACTAAGACACAAGTGGGAAGATTTTCTTCGGTCTCTGTTTCCAGTGTCACAATCACAATGATTGGGGAGCTCAGTCTGCAAGTGAGTCATGACTGTTAGCTGAAACTGAAATGTCGGATGAACATAGGAATTCGATAAGATCATGGCTGATCTCATTGTCGTCTCAACTCCACTTCCCTGCCTGCCCGCACCCACCCCCCCCATAATCATAACATTAACAGCTACAGTAAAACTTCCCTACCTTTATATTCCATTCCCTTTGCAATAAATGCTAACATTCCATTTGCCCTCCTGATCACTTGCTGTACCAGAATCCCTCTGTACCACCGAGCTCTGCAATCTCTCTCCATTTAAATAGTGTACTGCTTTTCTACTCTTCCTGCAAAAGTGGACAAAAAGGAAAAAAGGAAGCAGGCACAGAAAATCAGAAACAAGAGCAGAAAACACTGGAACATAAGGACAGGAAGAGGTCCTTTAGACTCTCACGCCTGTTTTGACATTCAATGAGATCATAGCTGATTTGCAACATTGCCCCATGCCCTTAAAACCTTTGGATAACTGAAACATAATTTCAGATTTAAAATTTACAATTGATCAAGCATCAATTGCTTTTTTTTAACGGAAGACAGTTCCAAACGTCTTTGGAGAGAACACAAGCCAGTTGGACCTGTGCGTGCAGAGGAGTAGGTAGCGTAGTGAGTGGTTGTGTTACTGGGTTGCTGCTTCTAAAGGTGTGGGTTAACAGTTCAGAGGATGTGAGTTTAAATCTCACCATGACAGTTTGAGAGTTTGAATTTAATTTCAAAAGGTGGAAATCAAAAGTGGGTACCAGTGCTAGTCACCACAAAGTTGCCAGGTTGTCATTAAAAACCTGACTGGTTCACGAATTCCTGTCTGGGTTATACATCACTCCAATAACAGGCTTTATCCTTAACTTTCCCCTGAAGCTACTCAATTGTATCAAATCTCAAACCACTATTACTCAAGGCACAAGTCAGGAGTGTGATGGAATACTCCCCACTTGCCTGGATGAGTGCAGCTCCAACAGCACTCAAGAAGCTTGACACCATCCAGGACAAAACAGCCCACTCAATTGGCACCATATCCACAAACATTCACTCCCTCCACCACCGGCGCACAGTAGCAGCAGTGTGTACCATCTAAAAGATGCACTGCAGGAATTCACCAAGGCTCCTTAGACAGCACATTCTAAATCCACGATCACTACCGTCTAGAAGGAGAAGAGCAGCAGATATATGGGAACACCACCAACTGGAAGTTCCCCTCCCAAGTCACTCACCACCCTGACTTGGAAATATATCACCATTCCTTCACTGTCGCTGGGTCAAAATCCAGGAGCTCCCTCCCTAACAGCCCTGTGGATGTACCTACACCACAGAGACTGCAGCGGTTCAAGAAATCAGCTCACCACCACCTTCTCAAGGGCAACTAGGGATGGGCAATAAATGCTGGCCCAGCCAGTGAAGCCCACATCCCGTGAATGAATATGAAAAAAATCTTCAGACAACTGGAGGTTAGCAATAAATACTCAGATCCCAAGAATGGAAGAAAGGACTCTGCCTCAAAACAGAAATATATTCAAGGTGATAAAGCAATTTAAAAAGGGATAGAACAAGAGAAAGGTGGAAAAATGCACAATAACCACATACAGGGGAAAACAAGAGGCTATAAGGGTTGAGCTCAGAAATAAATAAGGGGCAGCCACACTGCTAGAAGTGTACTATCGACCACCAAATTGTGGAAGGGACTTAGAAGAACAAAAGCAATAGGGCAGTAATTGTTGGGGACTTCAAATACCCTAATATCAATTGGGATACGAACAGTGTGAAGGGCACAGAGGGCACAAAATCCTTGAACTGCATTCAAGAGAAATTTTTTACCCAGCACGTAACTAACCCAATGAGATGGAGCACAATTCTAGATTTAGTCTTAGGAAATGAAGCCGGGTAAGTGGATGAAGTAGCAGTGGGTGACCATTTTGGAGATAGTGACCATAATATAGTTAGGTTTAGCATCGTTATGGAAAAGGACAAAGATAAAACAGGAGTAAAAGTTCTAAGTTGGTGGATGGCAAATTTTACAAAGCTGAGAGGTGAGCTGGTGAGAGTGGACTGGATACAGCTATTAGAAGGGAAAACTTTGTCAAAAGAAATCAGTGGGAGGCATTCAAAGGCGAGATTCTAAGGGCACAGTGTAGACATGTCTGCACAAAGAAAAAGGGTGGGACTGCCAAGTCTAGAGCCCCTGGTTATCCAGAAGCATCTGATGGTATCTCATGGGATACAGGGGAAGGTGGCAGGTTGGATCCAAAATTGGCTCAGTGAAAGGAAGCAAAGGATAATGGTTGATGGATGTTTTTGCAAATGGAAAACAGTTTCCAGTGGTGTTCCACAGGGCTCAGTGCTGGGGCCCTTGGTGTTTGTTGTTTGTATTAATGATTTAGACTTAAATGTGGGAGGCATGATTGGAAATTTGGAGTGACACAACAATTGGCCATGTAGCTGATAGTGAATAGGAGAGCTGTCAACTCCACAATGTATCAATGGTTTGGTTGAGTGGGTGGAGAAGTGACAAATGGAATTCAGTTAGGAAAAGTGTGAGGTAATGCCCTTGGGGAGGGCCAACAAAGCAAGGGAATACTCAATAAACGGGAAGTTATTGAGAGGAGTTGAGGAAGTCAGAGACCTTGGAATGCATGGT